>NC_041385.1:845219927-845256947 GCF_002162155.2 Triticum dicoccoides | reverse complement strand
GGATATATATATATATATATATATATTTAGTTGAACTTTTAAATTGTGAACTAAGAATATTGTTTCAAATATTTTGATTATAAGCTTAGTGTTGTCTCAAAAAGTATATCCACAGTGTAAAATTGCTTGCACCATATGTATAGATTATATTGAAACTTAATGGTTGAAGGCAAGCCGTGAAGATCATGCCAGTATTGCGAACTTAATAAAATTGCTTGCACCATACGTATAGATTATATTGAAACTTGGTGGTCAAATGCAAGTAGTGAAGACCGTGTCAATATCCAAAATGACTATTATTTGTGATATGTAGTGAGTAGCTAGGAGGTGAAGGCAACACAGAGATGATTTCAAGACCATGCCAGGACGTGCCATCCCACACGGCGCCCGTGCAGGTCCACCTTAGGAGGTTGGTCCAAGGGCTCTCGTGGTGGGTCTACTCAGTTATACTAAGAGTCGATGGAGAAAAACTTTGGCTTCACAAGCTTTCACTTTGTTTAGTGTGGAATAGGGGCAACCGTGTTACGGAAACACCATAAAAATCAATCAATGGTTTGCATATGACTTAAGAGTTCACATCCAAATAGTATTATTTGGTAGGAACACTAATTTTAAGTTGTCGTGGATTGAGGTTGAATTCTATTCAATGTCAATATCATTAGGTCAACACTTTGTACTTTGTGTAGGTAGGGTTTAGTTATTGGATTCATAGAGTTTGGGTTTTCATTTGCAATGGATTCAATATGCAAAAGGAATCATTGCAACTCGGTGTGTGGTTTATGAACTATGAGCAACCAAGTTCATATTCAAATTTGATTTTGGATGGACTTACTAAATTCACAAGGTTTGAATGGTTTGGGTTCCACAAATAAATCACTATACAAAAGGATTCAAGTTGATATTCAAATGGGTTTGAAATTTATTCCTCAATCAAGGTTTGAATTCAAAATTGAAATATTTAAAAATGATATGTTAGGTTTGGCTTCAAGATGGTTCAAATAGGTTGAGGTCATTATAACCAATTAACAAAAAGGTTAATTTGATTTGGAAGTATGGTTTGTATTCTAGGTTCAATATGTTTTGAAATTGAAATTGAAAAGCTTAAAACTTGGGTGATAAGGTTCTAATAGATGCTTGTGGTCCTTTAGAACTCAAAGCAAAATATAATATACTCATTTGAATGAGTGGCTCAAAAATATTGCCATGGTGACAGTTTATGATCTACAAACAAATTTTGCTTAGATCAAATTTTAAATGTTATATTTGTGGAACTAAAGGTCCTATTTGGAAGATTGCATCATAAGGATCGGCATGCAAGAAGATCAACTTCATTTTGACTGATGTGCAAAAGGGAAAATAAGTGGTTACGATGAATAGTGCTCCCCATGAAGAGATCAATAAGCAAAAAATAATCACCTCAATTAAAGTTATGGATAAAAAGTTATAAAGGTTTAAAGTTCCAGGGGCTTTTCAGTAAATGGTACAAATATTAAATCACCTAATAGAATTTAAGTTAAAAATGGGGGACACGTGGTGGCTTATGAATAGTGGATACTCAGAGTGACAAATTCTAATCTCGATCTATGCCAACCCAACAAACACCTTCGAAGATACCTGTAGAACATCTTTATAATCATCCAGTTACGTTGTGATGTTTGATAGCACACAAGGCATTCCTCCGGTGTCCGGGAGTTGCATAATCTCATAGTCGGAGGATTATATGTATTTGACATGAAGAAAGCAGTAGCAATAAAACTGAACGATCATTATGCTAAGCTAACAAGTGGGTCTTGTCCATCACATCATTCTCCTAATGATGTGATCCCATTCATCAAATGACAACACATGTCTATGGCTAGGAAACTTAACCATCTTTGATCAACGAGCTATTCAAGTAGAGACATACTAGGGACACGGTGTTTTGTTTATGTATTCACACATGTATCAAGTTTCCGATTAATACAATTCTAGCATGAATAATAAACATTTATCATGAATAAGGAAATATAAAATATCAACTTTATTATTGCCTCTAGGGCATATTTCCTTCAAGTATCATAGTCACTTCTTACCGTACGGTGGACTTTGGGGTTGCTCAAACGTCACCTATAACACGGTGATCATAACAACAACTTATGGGTTCATCGAAAAGTTTGACAAGGGACTAGATAGCTCGAGAGTGGGATTTGCTCCTCCGACGATGGAGAGATATTCTTAGGGCCCTCTCGGTGTGATGGCATCCATCATCATCTGGTCAGACGTAGGTGACTACGTCACGATGCTGGAACACGACAACGAGAAAGAAGAACAAAACCGGTAACGAGCATAATGGTATAATGAGCATGTGATGACTCAGGGGGATACCAATGCATCCCGATTTTTGTGAAGTATCGCAAAGCAAAGAGAATATCACATAATAACCAAAGGTTCACTCGAATTTCATTCGTGTGCTCATAGGGATTGATATGGACATCCACGGTTCCACTATCGACCATTGAACGAATGGTTTCATTCATGTCTATGAGTAACCGAATCTATGAGGTCACAAGCTTAAGGCAATCACGATCTGTTAAGTGTTAGTAGGACGAGAGTGATGAGAACATGTTTGTGAAATTGTTTCATTAATATTTGGAATAGTTTCAAGAGGATCCGAAAGCGTTTTGGGGTCACAGGAAGGGTTTCAGAGAGTATCGAGTAATACCGGGTATTACCGATAAATAATATATAGGTGAAAAATATTTCCGGGGTTGTTAAATTATATATAAAAGGGTGTAAATTTATTAGAAGACTTTTATAGCAAATTTAATACCAGCGAGCCTTGAAAGGCCAATCCGGAAAATTCAACTTGGGCCACTTGGGCCCAAGTGGAGGTGGCACCCCTTCCTTCCTTGTGGAAGGAAGGGGGAGGCCGAATTGGAGGGGGTTTCCCTCTCCTCTTGGCTGACCACATGGGGGAAAGTCCCCCCCCCCCTTCTTGAGGTTTTTGGTCCCTTTGAACATAAGTTTGGAGCCTCCTCTAGTTCTTGTTCTAGTTTATCCTAGTTGATCTAATTAAAGCTAGATCTAGACCCTCTAATCCTCATAATTCAAAGCCGGGTGTGGTTCTAATCTCCTCCCTCTAATTCTCTGGCGATGATTAGCTCTGGACGGTGAAGCGCTGCCGAATCGTGAAGGTTGCACGCTTGCAACCAAGTAGAGAGGTCGTGCTTTGGGTGTTCGGTTCGAGGGACTGTTCGTGGGCGGTTCGCAGAGTCGTTCATCGACGGTTCGAGGGACTCCAAGTATGCTCTACACCGACACATTCTTCTTCCGCTGCAACTCGGTGACGGTAACGATCGTGGTTCCAACCCGTAATGCATTTTCATATTGATCCTGGGTGTGCGTAGATGCGAATATTTTTGTTTTTACTACGTTTCCCAACATCATGTACAATGGTTGCTTGTCTAAGGTTGTTTCTACCGATTGCATACACACTCTTCCGCTACATCTTGATGTAGCCTCGTACCCTCTAGCCCATACCCCATGAAAGAATTTTCAAAGAAACCGGTAGGTGCAGAACCCAAAACTGCCCCTCGAGTTAATGTTAATGTTATAATTGAGTGGTTGTCATGTGGACATGTGGTGACCTTTAGACGAGCTCAAGAGGAGTGGTTTGCGATGTTCACATGTGTGTGTACGTTTCAGTCCTGCATCCAGGGCTAGAGAAGCATGAGGAGTCACTAGGCTGTACTAGTAGAATGCCCGTGCGTTGCCACGGGCTCTTGAAATAGTTTGCAAGAGTTACATGTTAACTTTTTAAGGTCTCGCCCCGCCATAGATCCAGACCCCCACCACTGATTCCACCCCGCTTAGGCCGCCGCCTGCCACTGCGCTGCCCATCGCGTTCGCCTCCGCCCCGACCCCGCCCGCCTCCTCTCAGGCCGCCTCCGCCTCCGGTCCATCCTTCGCCCGGCCCCGCTCCGTCCGCCTCCCCTCTGACCCTGCTCCGTCCGCCTCCTCTCCGGCCCTGCTCCGTCCGCCTCCCCTCTGGCCCTGCTCCGGGAACTTTGGACTGGAGTTCTCCGATGCCGGGCAACGTTGGTGGCTCGGCACGTATCCTACCGCCGATGAGGCCTCTCGTGCCTACGACGTGGCGGTGTGGCGTGCCGGATGGCCGAAGACGGATCTAAACTTCCTGGAGGTCGAGTCCCAGGCGGTGGCGGAGTGGCTCGTGCTGCAGGGCATCCGGATGGAGGAGATGCCGACTAAGAAGGCGAAGAAGAGACCCGCGGTTGTTGTCGCTCCCGGCGAGAGCGACGAGGCGGCGATAGCTTGGTTTGCGTGATTTGCGTTTTGCTGCAAAGCCATCTCTAATGAAATGCTATTTGCTACATTTTTAAATAGGAAAATTATTCCGATGAGCCAGCCATAACTCAATAGACCAATCTTTAATGAAATGCTATTTGGTACATTTTTTAAATAGAAAAATTATTCCGATCAGCCAGCCATAACTCAACAGACCAATCCGAACCCACATTTTCTAAAATAAAAAAAATATATTTCCCTTGATAGATCAAGATGCCAAAGTGTCGTTTGCCCGACTGCTATGTTCCTATACACGCAGAGCAAATTATTTTTCAAATCAAGGAATTAAGAAAAGGAAGAATATCATGATGTTCGTAGCACTTGCCAGGTCTGCCATGCTACCATGGCATTGTCTTTTTAGTCCCTACCCACATGCCGAGTTGAGAAATAATCTTCAGATATACCCACAGCTAACACACTCACGTACATAATGGCCCTTGGCTGGCTGTTAACACAAGCACACAACACACAAAATCAGTCAATGGCCACACGAGTATGCATTGTTTACTTTATTCCAATTGTGATGCAATCGTGACACTTACAAGCCCCGTCCGCTCGCCCGTCACGGTAATTGCCTACTCGCCGCTGGTGCCAACCTCTCGACCTCGCCACCGCCGCTCTCCACTCAGTCTCCACCGGCTGCCCATTGCCTCTTGCGCCACCCGCGCGCTCACTCAGCCCAATGTTGTTGATTGGAATGCGGGACTGAAGGTAATCCATGGATAGGTTTTAGTTCTGCTTGGCATCAATCTTTGGTACTTGTCAATCCATCTACCGCACAAAAAAATCGACTCTCAGACAGAAAAGTGATCTAACTCTATTGATGAGCACAACAGTACATACCATCCCATCATGATGTTGCCATCTCTCACACTTGATGATTCTTGTTATTTATAACATGTACACCATCGGGCGATTGCTTTATTAGAAATATATTTACACAATATGATCAGAGCAACATCAAGGAGTCGGATGCTGGTGCACAGATTCTCCTCAAATTCCACATGCAACCCTTGTAGAGAAGAACAACATATTTTCCTTAGGTGATTTTTGACCGAGATCCTACAAAAAAAATTCAAAGAAATCATGAGGAGCATGGAGCCAAGCAAACTAATCATAGTAAATCATGAGAGGAGAAGCCTCTCAACCTACTACAGGGAATCGAGTCAACATTAATTCGTGTAAGAATTAAACCGTAATGTAGATCAACAACCCAGTAGTTGATAAAATAACCCTGACACAACCCATTAATACAATATATGGTCACAGGAAGTAGATTGAGATTGTGCAGATATCATGATCTACGAACCGTATCTACGAATATTGATTGCAAAGTCACAAACAGAACCTCCTCACATCACAAAACAAATGTTTCATCAACAGAAACTCTAGCGAATGCCAATTGGATTATATAAGTAAGACAGAGACATCGAAAAAAAGAAATATAATTCAAAGAGTATATATTCTATTTTCTTACTTGACATCACAGAGAATGCAAGTCAAAGATATTGCGATACATCTTACCCTTCTATAAATTGACTGCAAGGCACAATCCCCAGCAAAATATACAAAATGAATTGCTCCTATGATCCAAGTATTGCATAAATAGTTATATACAAACTATTCAACAGTGAGCATAAACATGGCATGTACTACCAAAATCCCTTGGATATGGAGCTTAGTCTGCATGTCTATTCGTTTTGTTTCGATAGTACAATGTCAATACTTGTTTCCCTAGTACAATGCCCGTGCGTTGTCACGGGCCTTTTAATTTTTTTTTTCTGATTGCAAACATAAGCATAATGCATTTCCAATTTCACATGTATAGAAAAAAATTACAGTAACAATCAAAAATGTATTTTCATTATTCCACTCCAGTTGCATCTCCTAGTAGAACGCCCGTGCGTTGCAACGGGCTATATTGACGACTTGTTTTTTTACGTCAAAGCACTCTTCTTTTCTCCCATTCTTCCTTCCCCCAATTAAAAATGTTTCTCAGAGTGATATGTGAATGGATAAATTTACAATGATACTAAAATATGAAGGACTAAAACCATATTTATGGAAGAACATTTCTACAACACATTCGACATGAAACTTATGGTGCTTAAAAGATTGGATAAAACATGATGCTGACTTAGCACCAAATCTAATTGATAGTTCAGAACATGGTTGCCATACCATTGTACCTGAAAGATCTGTCTCCCCCTTCCTCGCTCCCTCTCTAGTAGCTGTCTCATGAGCCGGTCGTCATTGTTGCTGTTGATGGCGATGACAATAATGAGGAGGAACACCACAAGAGCTAGATGTTCTTGACCTCTTCCCTATGGTAACTGCCGCCTCTGCATTGGGTGTCATTCATCAACACCACCGCTGCGCCAGCTGCTACTTGTATAGAAAATAAGAAGATAGAAACTTTGTGTGTTGGGTCGCCAGCTGCTCATTTGCTTGTATGATTGTGGAGACTGCGCTAAACAAGCAGGCTGGTAATTGTACTCCAGCTTGAATGGAGATGCACCAAGTTCACTTGATCCACCAATCAACTTTGGACTGTGGATCCCAAGTCCAAGAACAAAAACTCGCTGAAAGTCTGCATGTGTATCCAACAATCATGACATGTACTCCATATGTAAAGAAATATAAGAGCGTTTAGATCACTTCTTTAGTGATCTAAACACTCTTATATTTCTTTGAGGAGGGATTATGGACCAAAAGAAGAAAATAAACATTGCATGCTACAGAAATGGATAATAAAATCTATCTGCATGAGATGCCACATGAATGTCACAAACATAAGCATAGTTTCGATGCACACTATCTCATTTTGCATGTTAAATACATGTTTGTGTACGTTGACTTTTGCCGGTAGATGGAGATACTAAGATGAAAAAATGGTCACACAAAAATTGCTTTTCAAATGTTAATATTACCAAGACTAATCCATGAATAAAATGTATGCAACTATGCACAGTAAAGATACTTAAAATAGTTACTGGACTAAACTCACTGATATAGAGCTATCAAAACCGGAGCCAAGGCTCAAATCTTAACAACGATCAAAGCAGACTTCAGCCTTGTGGTTGCCGCATAGGCTCACCACAGTGACAACACCAACTCTCTTCCGTCTTCTCAGTTTCTTGACAAAAAATGATACTGCTATTTGCACATTAGGGAGTAAATTATGCTTCAAGCATTTCTCAAACCAAATCGGCAATATGTAGGCTTAAAATATCAGCAGGCATCCACACAGATTTCTACAGCTGAAATATAGTGTTGTGATTTGTGTACCCATAATGCAGAATAACCTATTGTTCTATTTGGTGGTTAAACAAATAAACATTATTGTTTTTGGCCAGTGCCTGTAGAGCTACTAAATGATAGTCAGCGTCACGGTATATTTCTAAGAAAGAAAATTATAAGACTTCATTGGTTGTAAATAACGCTAATTGTATTGGTTGCCACCAATGTCGACTTGAAAAGAAAATTATGGAGCTTCAGTTCATATGCATCTAGTCATATAAAAAAATAAGAACACATGCTTCAACTCCTGTTAGTTCGGTCACAAAAAAAATCATCACCAAAAATCAGAAGACAAAGTATCATTGTTATATTTGTTGACTTGATTGATTACTATAGGTTAACACACCCAACTGGAATTAACCTGCAATAGGATAAAAGAAATTAAGATTTGAGACGTGTGTTATAGGGTTCATAGAAGAGAGAAGAGGGAGGTACCATATCAAATCATTGGTTGCACAGTTTGACATTCAACTTTCCATTTTCCAATGAGACCTCAGGGATTCATATACATAAACGTTGATTGATATATCAGGTCCAACTCCCTGTAACACTAAAAGTTACTGGGAAGTCAACTAAAAAACAATTCTCAGCAGAAACATACGGCTTACCAATAAGGTGGACCAAAGGCCTTTACAATCCTCTACCATTCTCTTCTCTACAAATTGTAGACAACGTGTGAAAGATGCCCTTGTAATACCTAGTGGTTTTCTGCAGAATTTTATAGACATGAAAGTTTAGCTTACTAAAACATGTTCCTTTGGTCTGTAAAGCTGCATTGCATGAAAGCATTAGGTAAAGATGCTCTAAGTTCTAACTGGAAGTTATATTGATTGATTGGTTGGCTTAGTGTTATTCACAAATCACGAAAGGAAGAAAAGCATCACCTGTGTTGTCAGGTGATTTCAAAGAACATCCAATGGGTAAGTTACAGATGCAGGTGTCACTCACGCTAGACCACCACCAAGTAAACATATAGACACTAACATAATTTGGGCCGTCCATTCCGTGAAGCTGCAACTATATTTCGAAATTTATAAACCTATAACAAAAAAACATAGTCGTGAGAAATCTTGCAAGTTAACATACTAAAATTCAGTGCTGAACCTTTTGTATCGCTCATATCAATAGAAGCTGATGACGGAATAAGAAAATCGATGTATAATTTTCACAAGATTGCCTTTCGAATATGCCCAAAACACTTCTTGTCGAACAACCCACGAAGCCATGTGCCATATACTACCCTTCCTTAGACCTGCAACATCTGAATGCATACCTGCCACCTGTCGGATCAGTATGCCACAAGCTCATACAACAAACTTTATCATCAGCATATGGGTTATGTGACAAAAAAATTACTGTATTCAAGAACATTTTCACGAGATTGCAATTTTGTAGCTATGAACAGCATATGGTACATACAATGAATCCACAACCAAGTTGAAGTTTGGACCATAATTGGACAATACAGCGCAGAGTGTTGTAAATTAACAACAATAATAATAGGCCATGACTGTCAACCAGAGATATTATCAGCAATCAATTCAAAGCGAGGGAAGAATATATATCACATTCAGGGAACTTAGTTGATATTATCAGCATCCAATTCCTTTGAAGAATCTATATATGTGCAGTGTGAAAGCAGAAGGAGCACAACAACACCATGAAATAGAAGACAAATATTCCTTCACACTCACAATCCGTGCACACGAGAACGCCGGAGATAAAAGAGGGGGCGGAAAGCCTATTACCTGCAAGAGAATGGAGAGTGGCGAGGATCGAGATGCAGATCTTGCCGACCATGCCGGTGAGGTGTGCGACGGTGATCCAGCCAAGAGCCGCTGCACTTGGCAGGGGAAGGCCCCGACGACGCCATGGAAGAGGAGACGGTGGCCGCCGCCAGTCGACGGCAACGGGGACCTGGCGGATATCACCTCCATCATCCCAGACACGCCTTCATGGTGGGCATCCTCACGGCCCCTTGAAACCGCAGCAGCTTCTCCTTGCATCCCCGTCGCCAGATCATAGCAAACTGCACACACGCCTGAATCAGATCAAGACGCGGAAATAACCAAACCAGAAGAAGTGGAGGAGGGATTCGTACCTAGTCGAGGCCATGGACCAGAGGGTGATCTGCGGCGCCAACGCCAGATCGGTCATCGTGGCCGCGGGCGAGGGACGCGGCGGCGACCTCGTTCCTCGGTGGCGGCGGCGGATCCTATCGGGGCTGGGGCGTCTCCTCTCGGCGGCGGCGGCGGCTCCTCTCGGGGCTGCCTGGGTCGCTCACCATGAAGAAGAAGATAGGGTGGAGGAATTGAGCGAGGGAGGAGGAATCGAGCGGCTTGTACGGCAGGGGGCCAAACCATGATAAAAATCAGTACAACCCGCGAGGTGGAGAACGAAATGACTTACCTATAGCTCATGATTCGATTGAGATGATAGGTAAGGAAGGAAAATTGTGATTTAGTCAGACAAAGTTTTGGAAAGTTCTGATTCAGCTGAGAAATAGATGGAAATAATGCCTCAGGATGAGGAGGTCACGATTAGGGTATGGCAAGAAGAACTTTTTTGGAAAGCTTTGATTCTGGTGATAATTACCATGTTCGAATTTTCCTTAATTATAGTTTTACCATACATGGATTGATTTATTACTATTTATCATATTTGAGATTTCTAAGTTTATAGCCTTACCATACGTGGATTAATTATGATTAATTACCATAAATACGTTGGGTATTGCCGGTCAGACGAGAAAAGAGAAAAACCGGTGGGAGGGGCTGGTGGGAGGTGGGACGAAGAAAAACCGGTTGAAAATAAACCGGTTGAAAGTGGGGGGACTATTCAACCAATTCGTCCATCAGGAGTAGAGATTATTTCGATGATCACTTCAATCTTGTATATGAGTATGTCCTGCAAGATGGGTGTGTGGCTACTCCACCTTATAAAGCCTTTGACTGACTATGTTTTTCGAGTTATGGGAAAGATGTCCATCCGTGTCGTGTTATCCATCTTTAGGTGTGACGACGACACAATAACCGTGATACACACAGAGATCATTGCAAACCCTTATGCTTATATTTTTTCCGAGGTCTTTTGTGTAAGATTGTTTTGTAACGGATGCATGCAGGCGTATTTACGCTCTTCCGCTACTTCTTTATGTAGCCTCGTATGCTCCAGCTCATACTCCATAAAGAATTGCCAAAGGAAGCAATGGGTGGAAAACCCAAAATTGCCCCTCGAGTTAACGTTAACGGTATAATGGAGGTCTGCGGGCGACGTGATGCCGTTTAGATGATCTCCAGAGGACTGATTTGTGGTATCGGCATGCTTGTGTATGTTGCGAAGATCTGGGTGTCTTCCTCGACGGTGTTGTCTATTAACAGTCTTAGATTCAGGGCTAGAAAAGCATCAGACGCCCCTAGGCTGTATTATTTCTACAGTGGGTTAGACCACGTAAAGTCTTTGGGTGATGAGGATTTTCGAGTTCTCAGGAAAATGTTCATATGTGTCGAGTCGGCAGAGTATCTGGTGCTCCCGACGCTTAAATGGTACTATGATACGGGCATCTGGTCCGTCAGATTCTTAGATCGGACGACATCCGGGAGATGTTGGATATGCTGGACCTATGCGCAATTTTTGGACTTCTCGAATGCTTTGTCGCAAGTGTTGCAAAGTAACTGAGAGCCGTCCGACCTTAGAATCCGACGGCCCAGAAGCCCATATCATGGTAGATATGTGATAACCATGATGCACACAACCTGGGTAGACCCTTATGCTTACTTTATTTTGTTTTATTTATGGGGTCTTCTATGTAAGATTGTTTGTATTGGTTGCATACGAGCGTATTTACGCTTTTTTCGCTACTTCTTGATGTAGCCCCATACGCTCCAGCTCATACTCCATAAAAAAATATCGCAAAAGAAAGCAGTAGAAGAAAATCCCCAAAATGCCCCTGGGGGTTCAGGGTGGCCACCTGAAAGCAGCACGGCGAAAGCAGCAGTGACTCCCCCTGACCAACCACCGCCGGTGAACATTCGACTTAAAGCCGAAGCCTTTAAAGCCCCCACCCCCGCCTCCACCACCCAAAGCCAAAGCTCTTCTTCCTCCCCAGTCCAGTACTCCAGTCAAAGCCAAGCGAGGCGCCACTCTCAAGGACAAAAGACAAGAACTCTCTTTCCCTCACATACTCCATTGCCGTCCAGTACCACCAGCAGAACCCAGCAGTTCACTCCACTCCTTGTCCTGGTACCAGGAAGAAGCTGGCGGTGGCCTGATCCATGAGGCGCCTCGTGTTCGCGGAGCTGGTGGTCCTCCTTGCCGCGGCGCTCCTGCTCCCCGTCGTGATCTGCTGCCGGCGCTGGAGCGGCGGCGTCGCGCGGCCGCTGCCCGTCTCGGAGCAGCCCGGCGCCGGCGCCAGCAGGAAGGAGCGCCGCGTCGAGCGGCTCCGGCGGGCGCTCCACGCCCTGCGCGTCTGGTGCCGCCGCTCCCGCGTCGAGCCGGCGGCCTCCGCGTCCGCGTCTCCGTCCCCGTCACCGGACGACGGCGCGCAGGCGCAGGGGGCGGTTCAGCCGGAGCGGGTTGCTGCCGCGGCGGCGGCGGAGCAGGCGGGGCCCGAGGAGGAGGGCGTGGCGGCGTGGAGGGAGCGCTGGTTCGGCAGCCCCGGGTCGCGCGCGCTCTACACCATCGAGGAGGCGTCGGAGACGGAGGGCGACGTGGAGAGCCAGTGCGGAGGAGCAGCCGAGCACCAGGAGGAGCCCGAGACGCCGTTCTACACGCCGCCGGCCTCGCCGCCGCACGACGCGGGGCAGCCGGAGCGCGGCGAGAGCAGCTAGTCAGCCGGCGGGCGATGCGCCGCTCGTTCCCTGTCTGTCATAGATTCGACAATTTTCTTTGGGTTCTTCCGCACAGCAGCTGTAAGCAAAGCGTGCATGATAGGCTTGGCTAGTCGGTAATTCTTTCTTTCCCCTCCTTGTTTCCGGAGGAAGGAATGGATGGATATGCATGCAGATTAATACATACAGACAGTTCATCTTTCCTTTTCTCTACGGAGCAGGCGTACATGCAGCGAGGCACCGGAGACGGAGCGGCGAGTAATTACGCGGCTCCAATTCTTTGGCGGACTTTAATTTTACAGCTAGCGCGCGGCTTGCCGCTGCCGAGTGGAGTTACTCCACTCCCGCTGCTCTATCCGTGCATGCATGTCGACTTTGAGTGCCGACAGTTTTCTTTTTGTCTCTGTGCAGTGCGTCCTCATTTTCCTGTGTCTGGCAAAACAGCAGAATACACTCCGACCGTAGCATGCAGCCAGGAATTGTTGTGAACTTGCATAGACGGAGTGGAACCCGTGCGCCCACCTTGATTTCTCGAGGGATCTACTCGTATGTGCTATGAGCCAAGCTGTGCGCGCGTGGTGGAGGTGGAGCAAGCATCTTCTCCACTCCGATATCTCTCCATGGACGGAAAGGGGGGTGACGCTGGTTCGCTGCCTGGCTGAAGCCGAACCATCCTTTCCCACACAACGCGTTGTGATGGGTGGGTGGGTGCAAACTGCAGGGGTACGTACGTCTGTCTCCCGGTGCAAGCAGTGGCGTCTCGTCGTGGAGAAAGCGGCAGCAGCTGGCAGCTGGCCGGATATATGCACCGCCGGTTCGCTAGCTATATCTTTTAGAAGCGGTCCTGCGCTAAGGGACTTTGGTTCAAACACATGAACAAACATTTTAAATAGCGCGGCATAGCACGATGTAGCGTTCAGAGGAGGCCCGCCGCTAAAATGCACAGCGCGCTATTTAAAGCTATGGATGGACACATGTTGTTAGCCATGATGATGCTAACATTTCCTCGTCTTGGTGGCGGCCCGGATTAGATGTGTGAACTGAATCGTAGCTCACACGGTAACCAGCTCACAAGGGTTTAAGTTTCAGACTTGGCAATGGTTTGGGTACTTTTCTGGATTTATTTCAAGCTTCCTGCCGATGTTCATTCAGTGGGAGGAGAGGTTTCCTTCGATTACGAAGACGTCTGCGACGACTTTGTCAATTTCAAGATGTTGTGCCCGCGTAATATTTCAGAGGTGGTCGTAAGGGTACATTGTGTGTAAGTTCATAGGAATGAGTATGTGTGTGTATGGACATCTATGTTCAAAAGAAAAAGGATAGGACAGATGCGGATGTTGGATCGATGATGCATCTGTTGTTTGATGGTGCGACACCGCGGTGCGCTAGAATATCAGATACTACTATTCAAGTGTTCCGCGCAGCAGGACTGTTGATCAGGTTCTAACAGAAGAAGCAACGACATGGCAGTTCGGCTGCCAGTTCACAACCCGTCACTCCCGGCGAGAGCGACGAGGCGGCAATGGCCCAGTTTGAGCAGGAGCATCCCGAATACGTCCAGGCCGAGCAGGAGTTCTACTGAAAGCGTGATGCCGAGAATAAGAAGAAGAAGAAGGACGAGGTGAAGAAGGAGGACGAGGCCGGCCCCTCGACGGTGATCCCCATCGAGTCATCATCGGAGAAGGAGGACGAGGAGTTCTGGGGGCTACCGGTCGACTCTGAAGAGTCGTACTAGATGCCCTCGGACGACGAGTAGTTCTGCTAGTTTAAATTTATGTCATCTATGTTTGAACTATGTTGAATTTCATGTTTAAACTATGTTGAGATGAAGTGGTAGTGGTGCGGTGCGGGCGAGGGCGGGCGGGCAGCGGCGTGCGGGTGGAGGCCGGGCCGGAGGCGGGCAGGGCGGTGGCGGCGGCGGCGATTTGGGGCGTGCGGTTCTGAGCGGGAAGGCAACTGAAGTGGCGGTTGGTCGTTTGGCAGGCGGCCGCGGTTTTACATCAGTTGTATCTCGTAATGTAAATTTGTATCACGAAGTTTTCAATTTTACATCTCCGGAAGGCGGTGGTTCAATTTTCTTTTACATATGGACCGTTTGTTAGAGCAGCGCTTTTTTGCTCTTGAAGCTCCAAAAGTTAGTTATTTTTACATATGGATCGTCTATTGGAGATGCTCCAAGAGTTCATGTCGACACTTGTTCTCATACGGCTATGTGTTGAAAACTAAGATCCTTGCTATCAAGGATGGCCTTATGCTCCTGCAAATGGAGCAGCCTCCCGACATATATCAAATCCGATTGTCTTGTAGCAGTTAAGATGGTGCAGAGTGAAGAAAGAAACAGATCAAAGTATGCCCTTTTGGTGAAGGGGATCAAGGAGAACTTGGAGGAACATGATTCTCGTATTACTCATATACGTAGTCAAAATTTAGCTAGTCATTTTATGGCAAATTTTGGAAGATCTCAAGCACACGCTGCAGTGTGGCTTTGAGTTGACAATCTGAAGCAACTACCGCAGCAGATAAGGGCATGTACAATGGCTGATAAGATAGTCTTATCTTAAGTCTTGCATGTGATTTAGAGATGACAAAAAAATCTATCTACAATGGGTCATCTCTTAGCGTTATCTTTAATAACTAGTAATTCCTAAAAATGTGGTGAGACATATTGTGCTAAGAGATCACCTCTTGTCTTCTCTTAAATAAGAGAAGACAAGCCTTTTTTTATGAGTTCTGTCTCCTCCATCTCATCATCTATCCTACATAGCACTCGTAAGATAGGACCATTATACATGCCCTAACAAGAAATCTAGCGCTAGATCCAAAGCCTCTCAACATGCCAAAACCTCAAGGGTCGCAGGTTCCGTGATGCTTGAACATCTGAAAGCCGAAGAGCCGAAACAATTGTGTCATCATGTCGACCAAACACACGGGGGTGCGATGGGCCGGTCCACTACGAGGCTGCGTGAATCGCTCCCCTCACATGATCATGTCGACCAAGCGCCCATAAAAATAGAACGCTTCCTTTTTTTGTTTTTGTTTTATCTTCTCTATATTTCGTTTTAATTTATACACTGCAAAAAGAGCGCTCATGAAAATTATATAGATAGGTCAGGTAGTTTTAAATTTTGGTCAGGTGGTTATTGTGCAAATAATTTTTTATCAAATCATAGGCGAACGTAAATCACAGGCATTTATCTAGTCTAGATAAAAAATGGTTAGGTACTTTTAAATTTTGAAATAAAAAATGATCTGAATTTCAAACATGTCTAGGAAATTAGAAAAAAAATCTCGAATTTAAAATAAGTTTTTTAAATAATAAAAAACACACTGTTCGGGAGTTTTACAATATAAAACGAATTTGAAAAATAGACTGTAGATAGTTTTACAAATTTAAAATATTTTCTAAAATACAGAAAAATGTTCGAAATTTTAATACTGTAAGGGAATCATAAAGAAATTTTCAAAGTAAAAGTATATTCTTGTTTTCAAAATTTTCTAGAATTTATATACTGTCTGTGTATTTTAAAATAAAAAGGAAAAAGGAAATAAAAACGGAAATAAAATGAAAAACGAAGAAATTGAACAAAAACCGTGAAGGAAATGAAACAAACAAGGAATAGAAAGAAAACCTTTGCCATCAACTCTCGCTAGTATGCTATTCGGCTCAGGCTCAGATGTCGCGGCCCTGTTTGACAAGCCGGCATTTAGTCCCAGCGAGTCATAATTAGCCTTCTCCAGCATCTTAGCCATTTCCCTAAAAGTAGTTAACTCCCACAAAACTAAAGTTATCAATCGGATCAGGGTTGGTCAGGTCAACCTCACTTAAACCTCAGCAGAAGTCCATTTTGAACCTTAAACTTGTAGAGCTTAGCTAAATAAACCCCCAATGTCGAATCCCGGTCGTTGGCACACCGGACATATCAATTCCGGTCAACATCGAACCTTGAAGTTGTTCGCTGCAAAGGGAAAGCAACAATCCTTGGATTACATCTCTCACGTTGCTCCTTTGGTGGGCCTACCAGCATAAAAAATAGTCATGATTTTTTTTACAAATTTAAAAAATGTGCATGTTTCTGAAAACTGTTCGCAATTCTAAAAAAATGTTAATAATTTCAAATATATTCTTAAATATGGAAAATCGATGGGAGTATGGAAAAATGTTCATGAACTCAAAAGATGATCACAACTCTGAATAAAGCAGAAATGGAAAATATTCTCAAATTTGAAAAATCTTCAGGCATTTGGAAAAATGTTCGTGAACTCAAAAAATGTTCGCAAATTTGAAAAGGTTCTTTGCCTTTGAAAAAAGTTCATGAAACTCAAAAATATTTTCAATATTACAAACTGTTCACGAATTTCAAAAAAGATCACGCAACTAAAAAAATGAAACAATGTTCACGAACTCAAAAAATGTCGAGGAACTTAAAAAGTGCCCATGACTTTGAAAAAAATGTAAGGTTGAAAAAATAACCACAAACTCTAAAGATGTTCGTGAAATTAGAAAAGAATTATGAATTTGAATTTGTTTCCGTGTTTTTTTAAAATATTTACAAGTTTAAAAAATGTTCAGGAATTTAAAAATAAATACGGAGTTGAAAGTTTTCAACATATATTTAAGAGAATTAACCCTTGACTGTAAAATGCTCATTGTATATTCAAAGATATACATCAAAGTAGATACATATTGTTCATGTGTTTTAAACAAGAAACCTGAAATAAAGCAGAAAAAGGAAAATAAAAAGAAAGAAAGGAAGAAAATAAATAAGTAAATAAACAAAACCTAAGAAAATTGTAAAAATGAAATAAAAAGGGATATAAAATGATATTAGAAATTACGGAAACGGAAAATCAAAAGAGGAAAAACGATCTACCGGACCGCCCGCACGAGACTAGAGGTGGAATATAAATATGACAGGTGGGTCAAGTCAGTTAGCGAAAGTAGCATATTATCCCATTTGGGATATATATTTTTTCACATGAAAAACAGCTCTAGGGTTCGATTTAGACCAGAATTGGCAAGTTCAGTGTGCCAATGACCAGGATTCGGAGCCGCGGGTTCAATTTAGCTAAGCTCTACAATTTTAAGGTTCAAAATGGACCTTTTCCCTCAAACCTCATTTCGTGACCCTACTCATGGACCATAAGTCAGACACATGTCCAAATTCACCGGGCAACCTGACTGAATTGGGCAACTAGTTTGGCGGAAGATTTCCAACGACGACAACGGTCCAAATTATCAATACAAGATCCCTGCCGGGTTCAAAGGCATGCTACCCCTACCAAGGACGATCAACATGCTCCCTATAGAAACGCAAAAGTGTTGGCTTGACTGTTTGAGTTCAAGAAAAAGTACACGATAAAGTAGTGACAGTTTATGTCATGTTTGGTAGTATGCTTAATTTTTTAGTACTATGTTGATGAACTTCGAATTTAATCATGCAGTTTTTTTATTAATGGTTAATAAAAATTGAATCGTGTTTGAAATGAAGTTTGAATGCTTTTTATGTAGACTACATACCATACTAAGAAAAGATTAGAAGCATTTGGGGCGAGTGAGCTGAATGATGCTAATACAATACCAAGTGCAAAGTATGCACGAGATGTTACTGATTGTTTATCCAAAGAACTATTTTGCATGGAAGACCTAATAAACAAGCAATGAAACAATTTAAGAAAAGCCACTTATAGATATTATTATTTTCTAGATTTTTCTATTCAGTTCGTAGATAACTGTCCCTTCCATTTATTTGCACACAAAATACTTAAAAATGCATTCTAGAAACCTCATTCAACTTTGAAGCTCTCTGCCATGATATTTAAGAAATTTGAAATAGACACAATTTGTAACTCATCAAAGTGGCTCGAATTAATGTATAAAAACTTAGAATTTTGTTCTTCTCTATTTAACTCTAATTTATGAAGTATTTACGAAACCAAAAAATAGGCAATGCCTAAAAAATAAAGCAACAAATTCATACACCTTGTATTATGTGCTTCATTTTTTTTGTGAAATTGCACTTTCCATTGTGAAAGTTCAAATTATGTAATAAATTGTATCTTAATATGTTAGTGTATCATTGTGTGATTACTAAGTATAATATAAAACTATAACGATTATGGTACTTATAAAGTATACATTTTAATTATAAATAAGTATAAAATTTTAGTCTAAATAAAAATGTTTATTTTTGGAAGATGCAATTAAGAAATTCTGGCAATTATAATTCTTAATATACAAAACCTAGCTAGGTTTGATTTACCCTTTTTTTTACCTTTTTCTTATCAGTAAAAACTTGACCAATGAGAGGCTGACACGTCAATTACTGGGGAAATTGTGGGGTAAGCGTTGGGTGCACTTAGCGATCTGTGTGGATGGAGATTGTGGATTGGTTTTCTCTTCTCCTCTCGGTTCACTCCGCGTGTCGATGTGTCTCTCGAAGACTCACATGGGCTCTCTGCCTCCGCCACCCACCGCTCAACCGCCGATCCACCACCGCTCAATGGCCGTACCTCCTTATAAAATGGCTCCCGCCTCTCAAGCTCGCTCCAACGCCCATGCCCATCACGCAGCGCCCGCACGCGCCAGCAGGTCCATACGAGGTGCTGCTGGTGGTCGGCGAGGCCCCCTCGGCGCACGGTTTGGTTCGCAGCGGACCGCGAAGCAGAGCTGCGCGGCGATGGCGATGACCACGCGCGACACCGCGACAACAAGCACGAGGCCATAGAGGGGCTCACCCAGCGTGCGGCGGTGCGCGGCTAGGCGGACCTCGCGCTGCAGCAGCGGCAGGTGCGTGCTAGCCGTGGCCATGAGAGGGGACTTGCGGCGTGACTGCGGCATGCGGCAGCGGGGATCTCCCCAACCTCTCCTACCCCCCTTCTGATATGGGGAACCATGGATTACCGGCTTTTTGCTAAATCTTTAGTTGTGTGGAAATGACGTCTCGGCTGGGGCGCGACGGTGCGGCCACCGGCACCTTGCGTCCTCCACGGGTGTCGCATGCTCATGACCCCGCCCCCTTCTTTTGGCCGTCCAGACTGCCTCTGTCTCAGCCGGTGGATGTCCATATGCTGGATAACGAGTGTAACGGCGATCACGGTTTGTCCCGCTCCGCCAGTCCTGTGTCACTTCTTTAGCTGGCTTACTACTACTCATGTAGGTGGAGTTCAACATGGAAGAGCTTGCCATGGCCCAAGCATCATTCTGGGCGTAGCTGCCGACCTTCGTGTGATGACTGCTCCAACGCAGACCAAGTGTTCGTCGTAATGTTAGAGCGGCCACAGGTAAAAACAAATCAGTTCAGTCCATACATTATGTTGCTATACTTATGAAAACAGTTCCCGAATCCAGGCACCATAGATTATTGCCCTTATTGATGCATTTAGCTACTACTTCTGAACTCTAGATTTGATGAAGGTTTGCATGTTTGTAGTGATGAGGATACAACAGTTCGTGATGAGCTTCGAGGTCTGTGTAGTGCCAGAAGACGGCGACCAGTAGTGGGCGCTCGCGCACTGCTGCTGGGATGACACAGCCAAGACTAATAAGGATAAAGATCATGTTCATATTTCTAGTGGGTTCGTTCCAGTGGTATGGACGCTGCGAGGCAATTTATGAAGTTTGCCGGAGCAGCCGCTGCGTATTATCCCACACTCTCGACAGACCACCTTCTTCCACGCCGACGCCGGTCGCCGGGGTACGGTCCCATCCATCGCCATGCAAGAGCGCTCTAATCCCCTAGACAGTACTACTCACAGCAGTTGCAGGCGCGGACGCATTGCCCTCAGCCGTGGATGCCGCTATCCCGTACCAAGGATGTGCAGGCATGTTTTAGATTATGATTGTGCAAAGGAATATGTCAGAAAATGACGGTCTGCAATGGTGTACCAGAATACCGAACATCTTCTGATTTTACTGGAAGATTGATGTGGACATTGATGCTATTGCACTGACAGCTGATTTTTTCCCTTCACATTTTTGAAGATTGAATTTTCAGCAGCACTGCACCATTAATTAGCTTTCTGCATGTGACTTGTGATTGCAGCTGATGAAGCCGTCAACCATTGGAGGCACGGAATTGTCGAGGCCAAGGTTCGTCACCCTTGTTTTCTAAAGGGAAGCTAAAGTTGGGGTTCGTCACTTGCTCCGAGGATTTTCTCAACGGTGAGCACTTCCCTTTTGTTTCTCTTGTTCTGATCTTTACCACAAGTCGGCAATAGTCCCTATTGCACTGCTTGGATGGATCTCTCATTTTAGTCACTACAGTTATTTAATATAATAATAAGCCTCTATTTTTTATTCCGCATGCAGTATTGTGAACAAGATTTCTACCTCCGTCCGGGTTTATTGATCCTTATTGTATTTCGTGCCAAATTTTGACCATAGATTAAACTAACAAAATGTTTATACATGTCACCAAACAATATATATAAGTTTGCCAGTTCAATCAGAAGATTGTATTAGCTATTCAATTCATAGTTCAACCTTTGAATATACAGTTTTGGCTCAGTAGTTTGAGCCTCCGTTGTGCAACTGGATCATGGTAGACATCCAGACCTGCAGCTGTGTTTTATTTTATTATCTTTTTTAGAAACTGACACGCTGCCTTTGTTGCCTAAACCCGTGCTTTAATTAAATGATATATTTACTATAAAGATTTTTTCTTTGACTCTTATATGAAAAAATTGTACGAACATGTGATTGCTATCCAGATTAGTTAGGTCATCCTGCAAATAACTGTGGGATACATTACTGATACTTACTCAATCATTGTAGTGAAATAATACAAGATGGTGAACACCTCGGATGCAGCTCAAAGGTCAAATATCATGATATAGAGTAGGCATTAAACTTACCTTATCTACTTGTTTTTTTGTTGCAGACTAGTCGTCTATCTTATCTGTACATGGCTGATTAGGAAGTAGTACAGTACCCGCATGTTTAATAGTTATCAGATTGTTTCTGTACATATATAATTGATTTGTGTATTGAGACGGAAGGCCAAGTTGTTCAATTTGTGGATTTGATTTATTCAGACCGGTGGCATTCCTTAATTTCTGATTCCTGTTTATGTTTGATTTTGAGCTATAAATTACTTATTCTGGCTTTTTTTTTTTAAAAGGAGGAAGACCCCGGCCTCTGCATCTGGGCGATGCATGCAACCATTTTGTTAATTATTCATAAAAGACCTTACAAAGAAATACAACAGTAAGTCTAAAGCCACCAACTAGGCAACATCTGTCGCTACTCCTATCCAGTTGATGAAGGGATGTTGATAGTCCGGGCCTAATACCACAGACCTCGCAGCCAAACCTAACATCTAAGACCCGAGGCCCCAACCAAGCCACTTGCCAGGTATGGGGCACACATTGGTCCGGCGTGCTCTCAAAGGCCGCCGCCGCCAACTACCACCACTCTATCTTCAGAGCTGTACTGACGCATCATGCTTGCCCGGTCTAGCTGCCGTCGACGCCACCACGTCGCCCAACGGCACCACCTCCCTGCGCGCGAACTACTGAGCACGTCGCGGTCGCCGCCGGTACCCCTCAGCACCATGCCGCCAAGTACCACAACCGACACAGCTTGAAGTCTCTGGAAGATCTGGCGTGCGTAGCACCTGCCAACCAGGCAGACAAAGCGTAGCACCTGTCGGCCAGGCATGACTTGACATCTCACTGAAGCTCCGTGCAAGACGAAGCCGCTCCACCTCGTGCCTCTGACTTCCAACGCTGCTCCACAAATGATGCTCCCAAGAGAGAAACGACACCGTAGTGCAGCCATCGTCCGATCTGGAAAACCAGATCCTAGGGTTTCTCCCTGAGCAGCACGAGTGGGTCGACAGTAGTTATAGGACGATGCCTTAATCAAGGTAACGGCGCAGACCGCCGCCATCGTCCGCCATCGGCTTGGTTTTCACCGGCAACTATGTCTCCCCGACTCACTGCTGGGACTAGATTGCAGATCTCGAGATCTGCTCACCCAGCCTCAGGCCGACCACCTCCGACGTAGGAGATGAACACCACTGCGAAGCCCAGGGTCGCCGCCCCGGGTGCCCACATGATGCAGATCAATACCAGGAGCGCCACCGCAATCCGAAGCTGAACCGGAGGTTGAGCGACTGCAACATGGCCGCTGCCGCCGCCACCCGATGCGACTACAGACCCGCTGCCACACTCCAGCCGCCGTTGTCCGCCATCACCTTCAAGAAGATCAAGATCGAAACCGCCGCATCGATCTTGAGCAGCTGACGCGCGAGCAGAAGACCGCCGCCGCCGAGCCGCTCGGGCTTTGCCCTGGCGGCGTCACCAACCGCGGCGGAGAGGAGAGTGGTGAGAGGGGGGCGGAGGAGGGAGACGGGGATGCCCCAGTGCAGCGCGGTGGCGCTGCACGGGAGCGGGGGTAGGAAGGAAGGATCCGACGGCTGCTCTAGATCAGGTACATCGTGTATATTATACTTGCTATTCCAAGCACATACAGGCCTAGGGTTGTCCACTAAGAGAAGGTGCAACAAATTCACTTGGTTTGTGATTTTTTTTAGAAAAGGAGGAGGACCCCCGGCTTCTGCATCTGGACGATGCATGCAACCACTTTATTAATTATTCACACAAGACCTTAAAAAGTTATACAACAGTAAGACTAAAGCCACCGTCTAGGCAACATCTGTCGCTACTCCTATCCAGTTGATGAAGGGATGCTGATAGTCTGGGCCTAATACCAAACAAACCTCGCAGCCAAACCTAACATCTAAGACCTGAGGTCTCAACCAGGACACCTGCCGGGTACTGGGCACCCACCAGTCCGGCGCACTCCTCAACCATTAGTAGAAAAGGGGGCAATGGCCCAGGCAGGTTCAGCCCATTAGTCCCGGTTCTGCCACGAACCGGGACCAATGGAGGTATTTGTCCCGGTTTGTGAGCCCAGGGGGCCGGCCGGGCCACGTGGGCCATTGGTCCCGGTTCGTCCGGACCTTTTGGTCCGGGTTGGTGGGACGAACCGGGACCAATGGGCCTGGCTCCTGGCCCACCACTATTGGTCCCGGTTGGTGGCATGAACCGGGAACAAAGGCTTCCCTTTAGCCCCGGTTCATGCCACCAACCGGGACCAATGGTGGTGTCTATATATACCCCCTCGCGCAAGAGCAAAGCACACTGCTCTGTTTTTTCTGGCTGAGGGGGAGAGGGCTTGGTGGTGCTCTAGCTCACCTCCTATGCACACAAGGTGTTCGATGGAATGCCCGAGCCACACTACTTAAGGTTTCTCCTCTCCAAGCTCGACTGCCAAGCTCCATTTTCCTCAATATTTATCTAGGTTTAACGGTCCGTCACACCCCGTCCCCGTCTTCACCGCCGTCGATCACCCGCGTCGATCTCATCGCCGGCACCACCGTGGTGAGCCTCTTGTTCTTATCTTCTTTCTGAAAGGAAAAATATTATTACTTGTATGTTTAGATAGATACTTGTATTATTTTCTTACTTTTATTATTGCATCTTATATAGTGTGATGGTTTTGGTATCTGCCCGCGTCGGCCCTCGTCCTGTCTATGATTCGGATGTGGTATATATTATCTTTTCATAACTATTGGTTCATTTATTGTTTATGAAAATTGTGCCGACCAACGTGACATAGATTTTATTTATCTAGGAGGTTGTTGAACCGGAAATTCCAACCGACCCTATTGTCGAGAGGTTAAATTTAGTTGAAGAAGAAAACAATTTCTTGAAGGAAAAAATAAAAAAACTTGAGGAGGAGAAGATGATATTGGAGTTGCATGTTGCGGATGTCGTCGATGATCACAAGATCAAGATGGATGCAATGCGGAGAAAGATTAGAAAATATGCCATTCATACCGAGGCTTGGTATCATTATGCCGTTGGATCAGTTGTTACCTTGGTTGCGATTATGATCGCATTTGTTTTCGCATTGAAATGTTTTACATAGTTTCAATGTATGGTTTAATTAATTTAGATGCTCTGCAGAGCTTTATGTTGTTAGATGAGAACTATGTATGTACTTTGGTTTTTATGTGATGATGAACTTCTATTAATTTGGTCACTTAATTATCTATTCATGATGTTCTGTAATGATTTTTGACACACTTAATTATATATAATGCACGCAGATGAACCGGCAATGGATGTACGGTGACAGACACACCTCCGAGTACACTAAGGGCCTGCATGATTTTCTCGAAGTGGCTGAGGCAAACAAGCAGAATGGTTTTATGTGTCGTCCATGCCCTATATGTGGGAATACGAAGTCTTACTCTGACCGGAAAATCCTTCACACCCACCTACTTTACAAGGGTTTCATGCCAATGTTTGGACGAGGCACGGAGAAATAGGGGTTATGATGGAAGACGGCGAAGAAAAAGAGTACGATGACAACTATGTGCCCCCTGAATACGGTGATGCTACTGAACATCAAGAGGAACCAGATGATGTGCACGATGGTGCTGCAATGGGCGAAGCTGCTGAAGATCAAGAGGAACCAGACGATGTGACCGATGATGATGATCTCCGCCGGGTCATTGTCGATGCAAGGACGCAATGCGAAAGTCAAAAGGAGAAGCTGAAGTTCGATCGCATGTTAGAGGATCACAAAAAAGGGTTGTACCCCAATTACGAAGATGGCAACACAAAGCTCGGTACCGTACTCGAATTGCTGCAGTGGAAGGCAGAGAATGCTGTGCCTGATAAAGGATTTGAGAAGCTACTAAAAATAATGAAGAAGAAGCTTCCAAAGGATAACGAATTGCCCGACAGTACATACGCAGCAAAGAAGGTCGTATGCCCTCTAGGATTGGAGGTGGAGAAGATACATGCATGCCCTAATGACTGCATCCTCTACCGCGGTGCCTACAAGGATCTGAACACATGCCCGGTATGCGGCGCATTGCGGTATAAGATCAGACGAGATGACCCTGGTGATGTTGATGGCGAGACTCCCAGGAAGAGGGTTCCTGTGAAGGTGATGTGGTATGCTCCTATAATACCACGGTTGAAACGTCTGTTTAGAAACGGAGAGCATGCCAAGTTGATGCGATGGCACAGTGAGGACCGTAAGAAAGACGGGAAGTTGAGAGCACCCGCTGACGGGTCGCAGTGGAGAAAAATCGAGAGAAAGTACTGGGATGAGTTTGCAAAGGACCCAAGGAACGTATGGTTTGCTTTAAGCGTGGATGGCATTAATCCTTTTGGGGAGCAGAGCAGCAATCACAGCACCTGGCCCGTGACTCTATGTATGTATAACCTTCCTCCTTGGATGTGCATGAAGCGGAAGTTCATTATGATGCCAGTCTCATCCAAGGCCCTAAGCAACCCGGCAACGACATTGATGTGTACCTAAGGCCATTAGTTGAAGAACTTTTACAGCTGTGGAATGGAAATGGTGTACGTACGTGGGATGAGCACAAAAAGGAGGAATTTGACCTAAAGGCGTTGCTGTTCGTGACCATCAACGATTGGTCTGCTCTCAGTAACCTTTCAGGACAGACAAACAAGGGATACCACGCATGCACGCACTGTTTACTTGACACCGATAGTATATACCTGGGAAGCTGCAGGAAGAATGTGTACCTGGGCCATCGATTTCTTCCGACCAACCATCAATGTCGAAAGAAAGGCAAGCATTTCAAAGGCAAGGCAGATCACCGGAAGAAGCCCGCCATGCGTACCTGTGATCACGTACTTGCTATGGTCAATGATTTACACGTAATCTTTGGAAAGGGTCCCGGCGGACTAGCTGTTCCGAATGACGCTGAGAATCACGCACCCATGTGGAAGAAGAAATCTATATTTTGGGACCTACCCTACTGGAAAGACCTAGAGGTCCGCTCTTCGATCGACGTGATACACGTGACGAAGAACCTTTGCGTGAACCTGCTAGGCTTCTTGGGCGTGTATGGGAAGACAAAAGATACACCTGAGGCACGGGAGGACCTGCAACGCTTGCATGAAAAAGAGGGCATGCCTCCAAAGCAGTATGAAGGTCCTGCCAGCTACGCTCTTATGAAAGAAGAGAAAGAAATCTACTTTGAAGTCTGCTCAGTATGAAGGTCCTGACTGGCTTCTTGTCGAATATAAAGGGAATAATAAATGTGCCAGAGAAAAAGTTCCAGAACCTAAAGTCTCATGACTGCCACGTGATTATGACGCAACTGCTTCCGGTTGCATTGAGGGGGCTTCTACCGGAAAACGTCCGATTAGCCATTGTGAAGCTATGTGCATTCCTCAATGCAATATCTCAGAAGGTGATCGATCCAAAAATCGTACCAACACTAAGGAGTGATGTGGCGCAATGTCTTGTCAGTTTCGAGCTGGTGTTCCCACCATCCTTCTTCAATATCATGACGCACGTCCTAGTTCATCTAGTCGACGAGATTGTCATTCTGGGGCCCGTATTTCTACACAATATGTACCCCTTTGAGAGGTTCATGGGAGTCCTAAAGAAATATGTTCGTAACCGCGCTAGGCCAGAAGGAAGCATCTCCATGGGCCATCAAACAGAGGATGTCATCGGGTTTTGTGTTGACTTCATTCCTGGCCTTAAGAAGATAGGTCTCCCTAAATCGTGGTATGAGGGGAGACTGACTGGAAAAGGCACGCTTGGAAGGGACTCAATAATATGCAGGGACGGATATTCTTGGTCTCAAGCACACTACACAGTTCTACAGAACTCTACCTTGGTGACCCGTATGTCGATGAACACAAGAACAGTCTGCGCTCCAAACACCCGGAGCAGTGCGACGACTGGATTACATGTGAAAACATCAGGACTTTCTTCGACTGTAATGATTTGGAAAGGATACGAGATAAATGGGAATACATTTTACACGATTGATCAAGATGAAAAGAGCACCAACCAAATCAGCGGTGTTCGCTTTGATGCAGCAACCGACAGGGGAAAGGACACATATTATGGTTACATAGTAGACATATGGGAACTTGACTACGGAGTAGATTTTAAGGTCCCTTTGTTTAAGTGCAAGTGGGTCAATCTGTCAAGAGGCGGGGTACAGGTAGACCCACAGTACGGAATGACAATAGTGGATCTGAAAAATCTTGGGTACACTGACGAACCGTTCGTCTTAGCCAATGATGTGGCACAGGTTATCTATGTGAAGGACATGTCTACCAGACCGAGGAAAATAAAAGATAAGGAAGCGAATACATCATACGATGAGCCAAAGCGCCACATAGTTCTTTCAGGAAAAAGGGACATCCTAGGAGTGGAGGGCAAGACAGACATGTCTGAAGAGTATGAAAAGTTTCATGAAATTCCCCCCTTCAAAGTCAAGGCTGACCCAAGCATCCTGATAAACGATGAAGATTATCCATGGTTACGACACAATAAGCAAACGACACAAGCGAAGAAAAAGTGAAGACTTTCTCCCGCAACTATTATGATGATACCATGCCAACTTTGTAACAGACGAGTATGATACCATTGTCCGTTTTGTACATGCACATGCTATGCCAACTTTTTCAGAGTTCATTTGAAAACTATGAATTTGAAAACCTCGCCAACCGAAGGGCGCTCACACCGGTTTATAAGCCCGTCCCTCTATGCCTTGTTGAGCTCACAAACTTGTGATTCACACAAATTTCAAAGAATTCAAATTTTAACTATTCAAATTTGAAAACTAATGGCACAAACAGAAAGTTTATAATTTTTCTGACCTAAAAGCAAAAAGAATTAAAAAATAAAGCAAAAAACCAAAAGAAAATAAATAATGCAGAAAACAAAACAAAAAAACTTGAAAATAAAAATAAAAATAACAACAATAAGTATTTTGTTGTAAGTAGAAACAAAATAAAATAAATAAAGCAACAAAGAAAACAAAAAAAAGTGTTTTCAAATGGCGCGCGACGGCCAACCGATTGAACCCTATCAGACAAAGAAGGCATTTATTGCTTAGTGCGGGGTTCTGGTTAGGCACAAGATCACTATCAGCATCCACAAATGGTATAAGCCTAAGAACGAAGTCCCTGAGGTGTCTTATGTCAATGATATGCAGAAAAATGATCTTTGGTCTGAGCTGAAGTCAAATTTCACCCTACCGCTAGAGGATGATCCGGTGAAGCCAGTTATAGAGCCATTAATCAAGTCTTTTGCTCTTAAGAAGATGGCAGACCTATTCAGGAATTGGAAGAAAGACCTGAATAGGTATGTCGATAAAAATGAGACACCAGAATTCAAGGGCAAATATGAGAAGATCAGAGATGACTGGCCCGCATTTGTGGCCACAAGACATCGGAAAAGAGTAAAAAGATGTCGGCAACAAACAAGCAAAATGCTGCAAAGAAGAAGCTTCACCATTGCACAGGGTCAGGTGGCTACCTCGTAGCCCGGCCTAAGTGGGCCAAGGCTGAGAATGATCTGCTTGATAAAGGGATCGAACCAGAGACAATGAACTGGCCAGACCGTTGCCGGACTTGGTTCTTCGGGGCTGGCGGAACCTTGGACCCTGTAACAGGGAAGTGCATTTGGACGGACGATCAATTGGACTTGGACATACTAGTCAAGAGGCTTCAACATTATATCGAAGCAGCGCAGCAAGGGATGTTCGTTCCAGACAGGGAGAAGGACGAGCTCACAATGGCCCTCGGGAATCATGAGCACCCTGGATGGACACGAGGCACGCCAGGCTCCGTTTCATGGAAGGCTGGATTTCCGGACGTAGGGGGTTACAAAACCCAGGAGAGGAGGAAGAAACTGGAGGAGAGCCAACTGCAGGCGCTGCACGAAAGGGTAATGGGGCTAGAGGAACGAGAAGCAGATCGTGGCAAACAACCTGCCGAAGCTTCCCCCGAAGCTACCCCGCCATCTCAGCGGAGAAGCAGCGTGGCTTCCACCGAGCTGCTTCAACCGGAGCATGCCTTGACGGCTCCTGCCAGCTATCCCGTGGATGCTATCACGGAGTCTCAAAATTGCCACCTTATGGCGGAATGGAGCAATTTGAAGGTAAATGCGGCTGTTGGCTCTGTTTATCCTACTAAACCCGACTCAACTTTTCACTACCGGCCGATTCCAGAAGGATATGCTAAGGTGATGGTGGATGAAATAACGGAGGGATTTGAGGACCTCCGGCTTGACGACCCTACCGGTGAAGGGGAGTATCGGCTGGGTTCTGCTCTGAAGACTCCATGCCTATGGCGGAAGGATCTCATCAACCTTCTGAACTGGACGCCTCCGCCTCCTCCTCCTCCTCCTCCGGCGAGTCAGGGCACTCCGCCTCCTCCACCGCCTCCTCCACCGCCTCCTCCTCCGGCGAGTGACGATCAGGGCACTCGGCCAGCTCCTTCTCCGGCGCGTGGCGGCACTCCGCCTCCTTCTCCGCCTGCGCCGCCGCACCCGAGCAGCCAGCCTCCTCCTTCTCCGCCTCGTCAGCAAGGGCAGAAGAGACCTGCCGCTGCTCCGGCTGCTCCGGCGCGTCGTAGTCCTTCTCCTCCGCCTCGTAAGCAAGGAAAGAAGACATCTGCTCCGTCTGCTCTGCCGGCGTCTATCAGTACAGCCAAAGGCGGGAGGAGATACAGATTCGGTCCTTCTCTGAAGACTCCAGAGAAGTTACCGTACAAGAGGAGCGAGGAGGAAAACGCGAAGATCACGCAGACCGAAGTGGATGAATGGTTTCAAGGGTTGAAAGCAAAGAGACATCCACCTCCGAGGAGAAGGTAGATCCGGTGAAAGCGAAGCGCACTCTGGCTGCCCTAACAAAAGCACCCAAGTCTCCGCCGAAAGGCAACTATGAGCGCATTATTGGAAAGGCATTTGCCGAAGCGGAGAGGTCGGGAAGTACTAAAAGTGATCAAAGGATGAAAGAACGACGAGCTGGGAAACAAATTGCCCAGCTCGACGAACAAGCGAAGCAATCGTGCCCCCCGCTCAAGGTGCCTGCTAGCGACATCGTTGATCCGAGGATGGTGCCCGGTTATGGCAATCCTGGAGATTACCTGCCCGACGATGTACATTATGATTTCTTGGAGGTGCAGATACAAAGATACGAGTACGGGAAGCCTCTCGTCAAAGATGAAAGTTCTCTATCAATGATGATGTCAAGATTGCATGATTGGTACATGAAAACCTGCAGAGAGTCTGAGGGGAGGAGTACTTTGTATATGAGAGTTAAAAAGGAGCATGACCTCCTTGGAATTGAACTGTTGCCTATTCCATTTGAGGAGTTCTATCAGTTTTTCAATCAATTGGCCCTCGATAAAGCAACGGTCACCTGCTACTGTCTGTAAGTAGTACTACTTCTGTCATTAAGTCTCTCTATATAACTCAGCTCTTTCATTGCATGTATTTATAATTATCCTCACTATATTATGCAGATTGAAGATCGCCGAATTGAAGAAAAGACAAGAGGGTGATATTGGGTTCATTAACACATATCTCATAGATAAAACTGAGGTTGTATTTCATGCCGAAAATACCGAGGCCAACTTGCTACAATCGTTGGTAATAAATGAACACAAAGATATAATACTCTTTCCTTACAACTTCAAGTGAGTGTTACTGTCTTGTGGCATATTCGGTTTCCCTTATTAGTCCAGGTTATAGTAATGTAATATTGATGAGTTATGCATGTGTGCGCAGCTACCACTATATTCTCCTAGAGATTAAGCTTGAGAAGGGAGTAGTAACTGTCTTAGACTCCAAACGAAAAGATCCAAGGAGTATGCGGACATGACTGAAATGCTCGAGAAGTAAGTTAAATCGATCATTATCCACCATATCAGCAACTTTGTTCATTTCTGATATCAAGTAATTGTTTTCTTTGTATGGCAGGGCTTGGAGAAAATTCACCAAAAAAGCTCCGGGACTGCCGAAGAAGCTGCAATTTAGACACCTGAAAGTAAGTACTATAGTAGCATATTCCACGCATCTCCTAGTGATTCAAGCGCTAGTTTCATCAATACCATTTAGCATGCTTGCTAATTATCAGTTTGATTGACCTCTATTTCTTGTAAAGTGGTTGTTGCAGGAACAAGGGAATGATTTCTGTGGATACTACATTTGCGAGTCCATCCGCCACACGACCTGTGAGCGGGGCTACTCCGACAAACAATATGAAGTGCGTAAATAACAATATTCACAATTTTATTTTATTACCATCATTTGTGTTGAGTGTCATTCATTCATATATATATATATATATATATATATATATATATATATATATATATATATATATGTATTGACCCCCTTCTTAAAATTAGATGTTTCGGATGCGGGATGAACTCCTAGCACCAGATCGCATGCGAGCAATTCAAGAGGAATTGGCGGCATTCTTTCTTGACCACGTGATCGCTGAAGACGGAGAATACTATGTGAACCACGCGTCCGTATGTTAGGAGATTATATTTGTAAAAGATAATTATTGTATATATGTAGCCGGTAGTGTCGGATAGATATACGAGAACTTGTTGTTCGACCAATCTCTCGGAGAAGGAGAGGTGGTCGATATCACTTCTCTCTGTATGCGTATATGTTCATGACGATCTTCTGTTTCCTTCGTTTGCTTACTAGCTAGCTAGCATGTCTAGCTAGTCCTCTCTATACGTATGTATAGTACGTAGCGTCGACCAAGCACGGACAAAAGAGAGGACACTTCTCTCTATTAATTAGCTAGCTAACACAATATATGAAACACCTAAATTAACCCCCCAAAAACCCCAACCCCCCCTCCTTTCAAAAAAAAACAAAAACCCCAGCCACAGAAATGCTGATGCATGGATGCCTATTTGTCCCGGTTGGTGCCACCAACCGGGACCAAAGGCCCTCCTGCCTGGGCTCAGCGGACAGGCCACATGGAGGCCCATCTGTCCCGGTTCTGGATTGAACCGAGACTAAAGGGCCAGGGCATTAGTACCGACCCTTTAGTCCCGGTTCATGAACCGGGACTGAAGGCCCTCACCAACCGGGACAATAGGCCCTTTTTCTACTAGTGAACCAGGACGCCTGCCGGGTATGAGGCCGACGCAACCACCTGCCGCCAATCCATCTTTAGTGTTGTATTGCTGCATCAACCTTGCCAGGCCTGCCATCGACGCCAGACAACGCCACCATCCTGCGCGTGTCCATCCATGCGCGCCCATCATCGAAACTCCGTATCGCCATGCCGCCGTGATCCGCCGTCGGCCTTGCGGTAGATGTAACACCGCTCCTCCTCTTGCCACCTCCATCCATCACTTGCTCCAAAACGATGCCCCCAGGAGGGAAAGCAATACAGAGAATGCGATCACCGTCCGATCCGGAAGACCCAGATCTAGGGTTTCCCCTGGAGCATCCCGAGCCTGATGACGCAAACTGCAACGATGATGCCTCGACAAGGAAACGACATCAAAGACGCCGCCATCGTCCGCCATGACCGTAGTCGGCACAATTTTCATCGGCACTTGCGCCACCGGGTGTGCGCCGTCGGTGTCGCTGGTCCCTTCAACCGGAGCAAACTCCAAAACGATGCCCTGAAGAGGGACTACGGCGCAAAAGCACCGCCATCGCTTGATCCCAAGGAGATCTAGGGTTTCCCCCGGAGTTGCCCGCACCGTCAAGGACCAAACAAGGATGGAATCCGCAGATCCGCCAAGCTGCCGACGTGCCGCACCCGCCATCGTGCCGACCGCGACCCGGAGACCAAGCCCACGCCTGGGCCCTGATCCGGCCGCGCCACCACCGATCCGGTGGCGCCGCAGCCGTCCCTCACGAACCTGATGCCCCATACCTTGAAGCCGCCTGCTGTGGAGGTATGGAATCGCCGGAGCGCCGCCACCCCCCGCCGTGATGTTTGGTCGAACACCACGCTCCGGCCCGGGGCGCCGGCCCGCACCAGCTTCTCACGAGCGGGAGGGCCCCGAGTCCCCGCCGCCGTGCCCTCGGGCGGCAGCAAGGGAGGAGGAGGAGGAGAAGGGGAGGACGGGTAATGGGATCTGGGAGCCTCCCGGCCGCCAAACGGGGGCGACTCGGGAGGAGGCAGGAGCGTATTTGTGAATATCCTTGGGGTTTGTATTAATATAAGCTAGCAACTTTTCATATATATGCCAGGTTATCTTCAAGCCATAGAAGCACCGTCGAGCCCTGGAGCTGTGGCGACAGCGCCGTCCCAGCCACCGGCGTCCTCTTCCATGCCCTGGCCATCCAGGAGGAGTGCCACGGCTATCACAATTCTCCCCATGGCATCCTTCGAGATGTTGATCGTGTCCTTGTACCGGCGGCAGTCGGAGCCTGGTACGTCCAGAGAGGCATGGCCTTGGATTGGAGCATTGCAGGCATCGATCCACTTCGTGGTAGCCATGGGGTAGGGTGGTGTAGAGCTCAGTCCCGTGAGCTGCAGTTCACCCATTCATTCCTCACCTGTAAGCCTAGCAAGAAGGAAAACAGTTTGTGCTATATATACGACTGAACTGGACAATCACATAGAAGGTAGATATTTGCACATCTGATTTCTTTTGTGTAGTTTGGGTACTTTCCCCATGGTGTCTTCACAAAAATATACTCTTCTCCAAGGAGTATATGTTTGTGAAGTTGTATGACTTACATGATTTTGTAGCACACTAAGTTAACCCAAACTGGCTTGAATTTGTTGGTTATTTGGCCTTGCCTGAACACGGTTGGTGAAAGCAGCAGTGCTTGCTTTGATTTTTGTTGTTTAGTTAAATCATTCACATGAGTACCTCAATTTAATTAACAGTGTAAGTTGATTGTGAGGTTGTGTATTTTTTGTCGAATAAGAAAGTACCACCACATGTAACCCATTTGCACTTAGTGAATTTCAGTTGGCATTTTAATATCGGCCCTACTTTACAATAGAAAGCATTGCTCTGTTTGTAGGTTGCAGCAAGATGTGTAAAATACCTGTTCTTCTTACTAATGATGATCCTAATGTTAATTCAATGGGGAAATGAATATCGAGTGCGTACATAGTGCTGTTCTCTTAGGGCAAGAAAGAGAACAATGTTAATTTTGGTTCCTCCCCTTTTATGCATATGGATGCAATGTGTGCTTTCAGTCTATTTGTGATCTATCTTGTAGGTATACTCATGAAGTATACGACCATTACTCCCTACAATACATAGTTCGGATTTATCATTTGTATAGTTTAGTGCTTTCGGTTTGGATAGTTCACTCTTCCTATTTGGTACCAATTTCGAAATGAAGGACTAATTCTTGATCTTCTTCTATATTGGGCATTGTTTAGTTTTGTGGGTAATTTTAGTTCATTTATTTTGCATATTCCCAATTTTTGTACAACTTCTCTGTAAGAAATAGACACGCTAGATTCATACACCTACCTTTGAAAAATATCATTTTTTTGGCCATAGGTGCTGAGTCCAATGCGTACAATTTTCTAGAACCATCTAAGACTTCAACACCAAGGGAAAGGAGGGGCAGAGGAAGAGGCACCAGCATGTAAGTTAGGTGGTCAATTGCATGGTCCGCTCGGTGAGATTGGGCTACCTATGAACTGATTTGTGGTGGGTGCGTAGATAATGATCAATGTTTGTTCATCACCATTCTGTGGTGTTGATCCTCTATTACTCATTGTTGGAACAGTAACTGTTAAAGTTTCTAGTTGTAGCGTTGTGTAGCGACCCGACCTCAGATGGTCAAGTCTCTGTGCTTCATTGTCATCCCTGGATCAGTAATGCTGACACACACAGTACTCGAAGGATTTATAACAGAGTAGGAATCACACACTTATTACATCGAATGTCTCAAAAGAGAACTTATTACAATAATATGGCTTAAGGCCATCTAATGCGATAACAGCAGAAGGCTTGGAAGATAAAGTGAGTCCATCAACTCCAACGGCATCGCTGAGCTGCACGGCAACGACCTATCGAACCTTACTCCTCATCTGAAAAGTCTGCAACATAATATGTTGCAGCCCGAAAACGGGTCAGCACATATAATATGCTGGCAATGTAACACAGTAGAGCATGAATAATACTATCACTACATGCAATATTTGGCTGGTGGAAAGCTCTATGGTTATAGTTTTTGCGAAAAGCCAATTTTTCCCTACATCAAAGGAATATATTTTATTTTAACTATCATGGTGGTTGAAACATCATTGAGAAGGTAAACCCCAACTCAATCCCAATTAAGGTGATTAACATCCCAACAATATTAATTAAGAGTGATGAGATACATGTGAATACTCAAGTACTAGATACTCAAAATTGTCCATAACCGGGGACACAGCTAACCATGATTAGATTGTACACTCTGCAGAGGTTTGCGCACTTTTCCCCAGAAGACTCGATCGCCTCCGTTGATTTCTCGCACTACAGGGTGTTTGAGAAACGGATGACCAAGACACAGTCTTTCAGAAACATTAACTCTCTACTCCGGGTAGACCATACCAAACCTACAAAACCCACTACCTGCTGATCTACCTATTCAAGAGCTTCACGTAACTTACTCAACTATGCTAGAGCCCGTAGTAGCTTGTGGCTACACATGGAATTGTCTAGCATGAATAAACTCAGTTCCCTTTGAGCCTGGGTGGCGGTCCAAAGGAAGATCACACGGGTACCCCGGGATTTCCAAACAAAAACAGACAACACTGGGTTCCCCAGGTGCTTCAATCCACCCAGATGTGTATTAAAGTTGCCACCTTAAGTTAAACCATTAATTAACAATCTCACATATGTCATGGAAAACACTCAAACCCAATCCACGTCTACGAGCATAGCATGGCAATATAAGCATAACGTAGAAGTAACTCCCAAGGGTTTGATAGTAACAGGGCAATAGGTTCTACCTCAACTACTACTTCCCAACCCACAAGTTAATGACATCCTAATCAATGCAATGTTTGAGGATTGGAACTAATGCATAAAAACTGGGTATGAAAGGGATATGATCAAAGTGTTACTTGCCTTGCTGACGATCCGTGAATCCTAGAGACTCGTAGTAACACGCTTCGCACTCCGGGAATTCTATCGCAAGCAAACAATAACATACTTAAGCAACAGGCAAAGATGCACAAGAAAACTCCAACTTGAAAAAGGTTGACCAGAAAGTTCAACTTAAGAACTCCGGTTTGCAAAAAGAATCAAACCAAACCGAGCAACGAAACTCAAATGGCGAAAGAAATAAGATCCGTTTACTAATCTGAACTAGGGTCAAATTTTATAGAGACAAAAACTTGTTTGAGTTGGTTATTCGGAAAGAGGGTTTCGAGATGAAACTCCAGGCGCTTGAATCGCCTGATTCCGATAAACGAGCGAAAAGTTATACTACTTCGAACATCGGATCAGAAATTGTGGAAAAAATCCGATAAAAAGAAAAACGACGAACAGTTTAACGAACGAACATTCTTAACTGAACCTAAAGAGGAACACGTTCGTTAGAACGAATGAACGAGCGAACGGTCGCTAAATAAATAAACCGAAGAAATAAACCGATCTACAAAAAGTAAATAAAAACGCAACTAGGGTTTTAAAAAAAAACCGAAACGGTTTTCTTCGGAAAACCGGGCGGCGGGGCGGCTACCTCGCGGTGGCTCCGGCGGGCTCGGCTCGACGGCGGGGTAGCGGCGGGAGG
>NC_041385.1:845211053-845219304 GCF_002162155.2 Triticum dicoccoides | reverse complement strand
GCGGCGGCGGTGACTCGAGCGGCGGCGGCTCGTGGCTTGGGCTCGGGCTCCGGGAGGCGGCGGCGGCGGTGGTGGCGGCTAGGGAGGGGGGCGGCGGCGGTATTTATAGGAGGAGGGAGGGCTCCGGTGGCTTGGGGAAGGGGCAAGTGGCGGCGGTGGCGGTGGTGTCCGCCTCGGACACGGCAACGGCGTCGCGGGGAAGGCGGCGGCAGCGGCTTGGGCCGGCCTGGCCTGGCTAGGCTTCGGCCCAGTCGGGTGCGGGCGCGCGCGCGAGTTGTTTTTTAAATAGTTCCGCCGACGGAAAAACTCCTATAAAAATAAAAAAAATCTAAAAATACCAAAATAAATTTTCACCGTCTAAATAAGATATTTAGAACAAGATGAACATTTACTTGGCCCCTAAAATGCAATTTTTAAAACGTGCAAATTTTTCTGGGGGAAATAAAATTTAAATAAAATCGAATAAAATCCAAATAATGATTTTAACATTTTCCCTCCAATATTTCAATTATTTTGGAGAAGTCATATTATCTCCTCTCGTTTATTTTTAATATGAAATATTTTCCGAAGAGAAAATAATTAAAATCAAAAATCCTCATTCTCAATATTTGACAGAAATCAAATATGAAAATCGTAAAATCCCCAACTCTCTCCGAGGGTCCTTGAGTTGCTTAGGATTTCGAGGATTGCGGAACGAAGATGCAATAAAATATGATATGCATAGATGACCTATGTATAACATTCCAAATTGAAAATTTGGGATGTTACAAACCTACCCCCCTTAAGATGAATCTCGCCCTCGAGATTCGGGTTGGCTAGAAAATAGGTGCGGGTGGTCCTTGCGGATATCATCTTCTCATTCCCAGGTGGCTTCCTCCTCGGTATGGTGGCTCCACTGAACTTTGCAAAACTTGATAACCTTGCTGCGAGTGACTCGACTATCAAAGTCAAGAATCTTTACTAGATTCTCCTCATAGGTCAGATTACTATCCAACTGAATCGCCTCCAGGGGCACTGTATCTCTTAATGGTATTTCGGCCATCTCAGCATGACACTTCTTCAACTGTGATACGTGGAACACATCGTGAACTCCTGACAACCCTTCAGGTAACTCTAGCTTGTAGGCAACTTCTCCCATCCGTTCCAAAACACGGTATAGTCCTACAAATCTTGGAGCTAGTTTTCCCTTAACTCCAAAACGTTTCACTCCTCTCAAGGGTGATACTCGCAGATAGACTCTGTCTCCAATTTCATAGGTTACTTCCTTGCGTTTTGAATCTGCATAACTCTTCTGCCTGGACTGGGCAATCTTTAATCTGTCTCGGATCAGTTTAACCTTCTCTTCTGACTCTTTGATCAAATCTGGTCCAAACAACTGACGGTCTCCTACCTCATCCCACATCAGAGGTGTTCTACATCTGCGTCCATACAGAGCTTCAAACGGTGCCATCTTCAAACTGGCCTGGTAGCTGTTGTTGTATGAGAATTCTACGTAAGGCAAATTGTCATCCCAACTAGAGCCATAATCTAACGCACAAGCTCTCAACATGTCCTCCAGAATCTGATTGACTCTCTCTGTCTGTCCATCCGTCTGCGGGTGGAAAGCGGTACTGAGCTCCAATCTGGTACCCAAGGTCTGGTGTAGCTGATGCCAAAATTTTGAAGTAAATTGTGTTCCTCTATCTGATACAATGGTCCTCGGAACTCTATGCAGACATACGATCCTGGACATATATATCTTGGCCAACTTTGCACTTGTATAAGTTGTTTTCACTGGGATGAAGTGAGCTACTTTGGTCAAACGATCCACCACTACCCATATTGAGTCATATCCTGCTTTGGTTCTGGGTAATCCGGTGATAAAGTCCATGCCAAGTTTATCCCACTTCCATTCGGGTATCGGAATAGGCTGTAACAGTCCTGCTGGCTTCTGATGCTCTGCCTTCACTCTCTGACATACATCACATACGGCGACATACTCGGCAATATCCTTCTTCATACCAATCCACTAGAAACGTTCCTTCAAATCCAAATACATCTTCGTGTTTCCGGGGTGTATCGAGTACGGTGAGTCATGGGCCTCCTAAAGTATTATCTTCCTAATCTCTGGGTTATTGGGCACATAAACTCGGTCCTCAAACCACAAGGTATCATGCTCATCCTCGCGAAAACCTTTGGCTTTACCTTTGCTCATCTTCTCTTTTATCATAGCAATCTCTTTGTCCTCCTTCTGAGCTTCTCGACTCTTGTCCAACAATGTAGACTGAACCTCCATTATCGCAATGAAACCCTTTGGAACAATCTCCAACCGAAGTTCCATGATATCCTCAGCTAACTCCTTCGGCAATCCTTTACTTTCAAGGATGTTAGCATAACTCTTCCAGCTCAAAGCGTCTGCTACGACATTGGCCTTTCCTGGATGATAGTGCAGCTTCATATCGTAATCCTTTATAAGTTCCAACCATCTCCTCTGCCTTAGGTTCAACTCCTTTTGTGTGAAAATGTACTTCGACTCTTATGATCCGTGTACACATCACAACAGTTTCCAATAAGATAAGGTCTCCAAGTATTCAAGGCATGCACTGCGGCTGCTAACTCCAAATCATGCGTTGCATAGTTCAACTCATGGGGTTTTAGTTGTCGTGAGGCATACGAAACAACTCTTCGGTCCTACATAAGCACACATCCAAGTCCCAAGCGTGAGGCGTCACAATACACTTGAAACTCCTTATGTATATCTGGCAAAGTTAGCACTGGGGCTGTAGTCAAACGTTTCTTCAACTCCTGAAAACTTGCCTCACAATCTTCTGTCCATTTAAACTTAGTATCCTTCTTTAGCAATTCAGTCATTGGCTTAGCGATCTTGGAAAAATTCTCAATGAATCTCCGATAATATCCTGCGAGTCCAAGGAAACTGCAGATCTCGCCAACTGAAGTGGGTGCCAACCATTCAGTGACTGACTGAACCTTGCTGGGATCTACTGCTATACCTTCTCCTGATATAACATGCCCAAGAAATCCAACTTCCTTCAACCAAAACTCGCACTTACTGAATTTGGCGTATAACTGGTGTTCCCTGAGTTTCTCGAGAACCAAACGCAAATGCTCCTTGTGCTCCTCTTCGTTCTTCGAGTATACCATAATATCATCAATAAACACCACAACAAACTTGTCCAAATACTCCATGAACACCTTGTTCATCATGCTCATGAAATAAGCCGGGGCGTTAGTCAGTACAAACGACATGACCGTATACTCATATAATCCGTAACGCGTGGTGAATGCTGTCTTTGGTATATCCTTCTCTCGAATCTTCAACTGATGATATCCTGATCGGAGATCGATCTTCGAAAACACCTTAGCTCCTTGCAACTGATCAAACAGATCATTGATCATTGGTAAGGGATACTTGTTCTTTATCGTTACTTTGTTCAAGGCTCGGTAATCAACAACCATCCTCAGGGATTTATCCTTCTTCTTGACAAAAAGTACTGGTGCTCCCCAAGGTGATGAACTTCTTCGAATGTAACCTTTCTCCAATAACTCCTTGATCAGCTTCTTAATGTCCTCCAGATCATTTGCGGGCATCCAATAGGGTCTCTTGGATATTGGCCCTGTACCTGGCAATAGCTCTATCAGGAACTCGATGTCTCAATCCGGTGGCATGCTTGGTAACTCCTCTGGGAAAACATCCGGAAAATCTTTTACTACAGGCACTTCCTCCTGAACAACTCCCGTGAGGGCATTCACTTGGCTTCTCCTAGGCACGTGCCTTGATACATACTTAATCCTTTTTCCCTCCGAGGTGGTAAGGTAAATTGATTTGCTAGCACAGTCAATGCTTCCTCCATACTTCGACATCCAGTTCATACCTAATATCACATCCAATCCTTGCGACTCCAAGATGATTAGGTCAGACAGAAAAACATGTGTGCCAATGGTTAGGGGTATTTGGTTGCACCATCGGCTAGCCATGTACTCTGCTCCAGGCGAGCTCACTAAAAGAGGGGTCCTAAGGGTTTGGGTTGGTAACTTAAACTTATCCACAAATCCCCTTGATATGTATGAATGCGATGCACCAGTATCGAAAAGAAGAAGAGCGGTAAATGACTTGACCAAAAACTTACCTATTACCGCATCTGGCTGCTCTTCAACTTCCTCCACGTTAACGTGGTTCACTTCTCCTTTGTTGAATGGATTAGGCTTCTTCCCAGCGCTCCCATTTCCGTTTCCATTCCTCCCTTCAGGGCAGTCATTCGCATAGTGCCCTGTCTTCCCGCACTTATAGCAAGTGATTTGACTTAGGTCTCTTTTGGCGGTTGTAGATGGGTTAGAGCGGTTATGATTGTTATTGACTCCGTTCCCATTCTTCACACCATTTTGGTTATGTGATCCTCCTCCAGTATGGATATGACCTCCATGGTTATGAACAAGTCCTCCCGAGTTCGGGGTTAAGCGAGGCTTCTGGTGAGCTCCTGAGTTGTACTTCCCTTGTCCATACTTCCTCTTACGGCTCTCAATTTGCTGCTGCTTTCCTTCAATCATAAGGGCCTTGTCTACCAACTCCTGGTAGTTGTTGAAAGTTGCCACCATCAACTACATACTCATCTCATCATCCAGCCCTTCCATAAACTTCTCCTGCTTCGCGGCATCTGTGGCCACATCATCAGGGGCATAGCGTGATAACTTGCTAAACTCATCCACGTACTGGGCCACAGTACAGTTCCCATGGCGTAAGTTGCGAAACTCACGCTTCTTCATCTGCATGGCTCCAGTTGAGACATGGGCCGTGCAAAAAGCTTGTTGAAACTGGTCCCAAGTGACGTTGGCTATAGGAAAAGTAGCCGTCTAATTCTCCCACCATGCGGCTGATGGTCCATCCAATTGATGTGCGGCAAAACGCACCTTCTCAGCATCCGTGCATCCTGCGGTGGTTAACTCCCTTCCAATACGGTGTAGCCAATCATCAACAACTATTGGCTCAGTGCTACTGGAAAACACCGGTGGTTGTAACCTCAGGAAACAGGCTAAATTGTCCAATGGCGGCGGGTTGTTGTTGTTGTTGCCCTGGTTCTAAACTAGCAATTGCATCAAGGTATTTTGCTGCTCGATCAACTGGGTGAGCTCCGGTGGAAAAGCAAAACCGGTGTCACGTCTTGGAGGCATCTGATGGGTTTAGAGGGAAGAGATTAGAATAGAAAGAGGTCTAATGAGAAAGCACTACCCATATGCATATGAGGCAAACACAATCATTTCACTCAATCTATCAAGCAAGGGCATACAAACGATCTAAGATTATCACAAAAGTGCTCAACTACTACTAGTTACATGGGGGAATACTACTAATATATGGTGGTCATCTAGAAATTTTGATCGGTGGAAGACTCCATGATGTCAGCTCCAGCTTCATCTTCATAGTCATCATCACTTGGATCAGAATCGGTGTCGTCGATGATGATGTAGTTATCCGGGCAAGTGGGATCTTCTTCCTCTTCCTCCTGTGCTGATCCTCCCACGAATACTCCGATCGTCTTAACTAGGTCGTTGTTCTTCTCCAGTAGTATCTTGATTTCCTCCTCATATCCATCGCGTGTAAACTTGAGTTCTTCCTCCAGCTCGATGATCCTGGTCTTCGCCTTCTTCAACTCCATCATGTCTGCGCACATCTGGTTCTCCTGACGTCGAATGTGCTGGTTTAGCTCCTGGATGAAAGCTGCAATGGATCTATCCTTCTTGGTGCGGATTACTTCCCATTGCTCGTCTCGGCGCCCACATATTTGGTAGATGGTGTCCTTAAGCTCCCTGTTGTAGACTTCTCCAATACGTCCCATGGTAATGTGAGCTGCCATACTCTTGCGAAGACTCCAGGTGGGTGCTTCGAAAGAAAACTCTATGGGCTTAGAAGTTGGTGAGAATGTCCTTCCTGGAACTTGTACTTGAACCATCCAGCGTTCCTCTTCTGGTAATGTGGCGTTGTACGTCCCGGTGAAGCTTGGTATTCCAATGTTCAAGTACCTAGTGACTTCCTTCAAGTGGCGCCCAAAAGGTGTGTCTTCATCCGGTTGTGCAAACTTGTTCTTCATCTCCGACATCCTAAAGAGTGGAAAATGGAGAGGAGTCAGAAATAAGTCAAGAAGAGTGACCTATGGTTTATCTTAGTGGTTGTGTCCTACACTCAGCGTGTGCTGTGATACCATCTTGTAGCGACCCGACCTCAGATGGTCAAGTCTCTGTGCTTCAGTGTCATCCCTGGATCAGTAATGCTGACACATACAGTACTCAAAGGATTTATAATAGAGTAGCAATCACACACTTATTACATCGAATGTCTCAAAAGAGAACTTATTACAATAATATGGCTTAAGGCCATCTAATGCGATAACACCAGAAGGCTTGGAAGATAAAGTGAGTCCATCAACTCCAACGACATAGCTGAGCTGCACAGCAACGACCTATCGAACCTTACTCCTCATTTGAAAAGTCTGCAACATAATACGTTGCAGCCCGAAAACGGGTCAGCACATGGAATATGCTGGCAATGTAACACAGTAGAGCATGAATAATACTATCACTACATGCAATATTTGGCTGGTGGAAAGCTCTATGGTTATAGTTTCTGCGAAAAGCCAATTTTTCTCTACAACAAAGGAATATATTTTATTTTAACTATCATGGTGGTTGAAACATCATTGAGAAGGTCGACCCCAACTCAATCCCAATTAAAGTGATTAACATCCCAGCAATATTAATTAAGAGTGATGAGATACATGTGAATACTCAAGTACTAGATACTCAGAATTGTCCATAACCGGGGACACGGCTAACCATGATTAGATTGTACACTCTGCAGAGGTTTGCACACTTTTCCCCACAAGACTCGATCGCTTCCGTTGATTTCTCGCACTATAGTGTGTTTGAGAAACGGATGACCGAGACATAGTATTTCTGAAACATTAACTCTCTACTCTGGGTAGACCATACCAAACCTACAAAACCCACTACCCGCTGATCTACCTATTCAAGAGCTTCACGTAACTTACTCAACTATGCTAGAGCCCATAGTAGCTTGTGGCTGCACACGAAAGTGTCTAGCATGAATAAACTCAGTTCCCTTTGAGCCTGGGTGGCGGTCCATAGGAAGATCACACGGGTACCCCGGGATTTCCATAAAAAACAGACAACACTGGGTTCCCCAGGTGCCTCAATCCACCCAGATGTGTATTAAAGTTGCCACCTTAAGTTAAACCATTAATTAACAATCTCACATCTGTCATGGAAAACACTCAAACCCAATCCACGTCTACGAGCATAGCATGGCAATATAAGCATAACGTAGAAGTAACTCCCAAGGGTTTGATAGTAACAGGGCAATAGGTTCTACCTCAACTACTACTTCCCAACCCACAAGTTAATGACATCCTAATCAATGCAATGTTTGAGGATTGGAACTAATGCATAAAAACTGGGTATGAAAGGGATATGATCAAAGTGTTACTTGCCTTGCTGACGATCCGTGAATCCTAGAGACTCGTAGTAACACGCTTCGCACTCCGGGAATTCTATCGCAAGCAAACAATAACATACATAAGCAACAGACAAAGATGCACAAGAAAACTCCAACTTGAAAAAGGTTGACTAGAAAGTTCAACTTAAGAACTCTGGTTTGCAAAAAGAATCAAACCAAACCGAGCAATGAAACTCAAACGGCGAAAGAAATAAGATCCGTTTATTAATCTGAACTAGGGTCAAATTTTATAGAGACAAAAACTTGTTTGAGTTGGTTATTCAGAAAGGGGGTTTCGAGATGAAACTCGAGGCGCTTGAATCAACTGATTCCGATAAACGAGCGAAAAGTTATACTACTTTGAACATCGGATCAGAAATCACGATCAGGAAAATCACGGAATAAATCCGATAAGAAGAAAAACGATGAATAGTTTAACGAACGAACGTTCGTTAACTGAACCTAAACGCCGAACAAGTTCGTTAGAACGAATGAACGAGCGAACGCTCGCTAAATAAATAAACCGAAGAAATAAACCGATCTACAAAAAGTAAATAAAAAAACGCAACTAGGGTTTTTTTTTAAAAACTGAAACGGTTTTCTTCAGAAAACTGGGCGGCGGGGCGGCTACCTCGCGGTGGCTCCGGCGGGGCTCCGGCGGGCTCGACTCGACGGCGGGGTGACGGCAGGAGGCGGCGGCGGCGGCTAGAGGCGGCTGCGGCGACTCGGGCGGCGGCGGCGATGGTG
>NC_041385.1:845187507-845210710 GCF_002162155.2 Triticum dicoccoides | reverse complement strand
GGCGGTATTTATAGGAGGTGGGGGGCTCCGGTGGCTTGGGGAAGGGGCAAGCGGCGACGGTGGCGGTGGTGTCCGCCTCGGACACGGCGGCGACATCGCGGGGAAGGCGGCAGCGGCGGCTTGGGCCGGCCTGGCCTGGCTGGGCTTCGGCCCAGTCGGGTGCGGGCGCGCGCACGAGTTTTTTTTAAATAGTTCCGCCGACGGAAAAACTCCTATAAAAATAAAAAAAATCTAAAAATACCAAAATAAATTTTCACCGTCTAAATAAGATATTTAAAACAAGATGAACATTTACTTGGCCCCTAAAATGCAATTTTTAAAACATGCAAATTTTTCTGGGGCAAATAAAATTTAAATAAAATCGAATAAAATCCAAATAACGATTTTAACATTTTCCCTCCAATATTTTAATTATTTTGGAGAAGTCATATTATCTCCTCTCGTTTATTTTTAATATGAAATATTTTCCGGAGAGAAAATAATTAAAATCAAAAATCCTCATTCTCAATATTTGATAGAAATCAAATATGAAAATCGTAAAATCCCCAACTCTCTCCGAGGGTCCTTGAGTTGCTTAGGATTTCGAGGATTGCGGAACGAAGATGCAATAAAATATGATATGCATAGATGACCTATGTATAACATTCCAAATTCAAAATTTGGGATGTTACACGTTGTTGCATGAATATCCTTAGGCATTTGTTTACCACAAAACATGCTTTCTGATTTTCATGATGACTTGACAAACAAATAGAATTGCAATATGCACAAATAAATTGGTCATAAACTCTTGATTTCCTCTGCTCAGGATAGTGACTAATTTAGTGGTGAGCGGGTAGTTACCCAATGTTTGTCTTATTGTTTGTAGGTGGTCCTTCCTGTAGGTTTGTTGGGAAGGGCGATTTGCGTGTTCCCTGTTCCTCCATTCTGGTTGCATCTTTTGGTATTTTTTTGCATCTATTTCTTTGCTTGATTTCTTGCTTGTCGTAGGGTGTCGTTAACTTTTACTTATTTTTTTGGTAGGCCCAACTATTGATGTGGGAGGAGACCTTTATGATAGCTCTAGGTCTGATGTGTTGTCTTCACTACAAAAAAAAGACACATCCGTGACATTTTGGGCCGAACGAATTTTTTTTCTGTCATACATATGACACTTCTATGACGATAATTGTGACAAAACCCGGTATCATCATAGATGTGGTGGGCTCCTACTTCTATGACAAAAAATCATGACAGAAAATGGGGCGGGCCAGAGACGCAGCTGCATGACATTCTTTGGGCCGTCCATGATGGAAAAAACCGTGGTAGAAGCGAGGGGGAGGAAAATTTCGGGGAGTTGCCGGTTACGGTGGGAGGTCGGGGGCCGAGCGATGCGCGTTTCTCTCGTACACGTACGCGTGGGTGTGCGAGGCGCTGGCTCTAACTGAACCCAAGCGAGACATTGGGCTCTAACTGAACCCGAGTGATTGCACTGCAGGCTACGCGTTACTGACCCCGAGCGATCGATCAATGACTGTTAACTGAACCCGATGGAGCGATTCCTTCGCTACTGCTGCTAACTGAAGCCGATCGATTGGATGAACAGTGAGCGTTGCCGGGGGGGTTGGATGAACAGTGAGCGGTGGCGTTGCCTCTGGATGAACAGGACCCCGTGGTGTGGCGGGCTGGATGAACAGTAGACGGTGGAGGGGTGGCCGTGGAGGGGTGGTTGAACAGGACCCCGTGGTGTGGAGGGCTAGATGAACAGTAGACGGTGGAGGGGTGCCCGTGGAGGGGTGGTTGAACAGTAGCTGGTGGAGTAGCGCGTGGTGGAGGCTGGATGAACAGGAGCCCGTGGAGGCTGGAGGAGGTCGACGGTGGAGATGAACAGTATCTCGTGGAGTCCCGTTTGGCGGTACGCCACACCCCTCCCGATGAACAGGACCCCCGTTTCGACTGTATCGCTCCAACACAAGTCCGTTTCATCTGTTTTGCGGTACGCCACACCCCTCCCGATCAACAGGACCCCCGTTTCGACTGTAGGAGGTCCGTTTCGTCCGTTTTGCGGTACGCCACACCCCTCCCGATCAACAGGACCCCCGTTTCGACCGTAGGAGGTCTGTTTCCTCCGTTTTGTGGTACGCCAGGCCCCTCCCGATCAACATGATCCCGTTTCGAACGTGGCCGGTCAAACACAAGGCCGTTTCCTCCGTTGTGCGGTACGCCAGGCCTCGTTTCCATCGCCTGTTCGTCCAAGCCCTCCCGATGAACACGACCACGCATTCCGTTCCGACTCAGTCGGTTGGCTCCCCATGAACACGACGATGACGCTATTTCTCCGTTCTGACCCAGCCATGTACGTATGCACGATAGGCGTTCGAGACCCTGCCCGTATGTACGTACGTGGTCGTATTTTCTTTCTTTCACCCTCATCGCTGTACGTACGTGTACATGCTACGTGCGTGCCTCTACTACGACTAGTATGTATGTACACGTTCGTGACCAGAATGACAATGCTACGTACGCTTCGACCAGGTGGGTCCCGACTGTCAGGCACTTCCTTGCCTGCGAAGATGTAGCTGGTGGGTCCCAGCAGTCAGGGGGGCGAATCGTTTTGTGTTTTTTTGCCCAGATGCACTTCCTTGCGTGCGAAGATGTAGCTGGTCCGTCCAGCAGTCAGGGGGGCGAATCATTTTTTTTGCCCGGACACACTTCCTTGCGTGCGAAGATGTAGCTAGTGGGTCCCAACAGTCAGGGGGCGAATCATTTTTTTGGCCCGGGCGCATTTCCTTGCGTGCAAAGCTGTAGCTGGTGGGTCCCAGCAGTCAAGGGGGCGAATCATTTTTTTCGCGAAATACGGTGCCCCGTCTGGTGGGTCCCCGCTGTCAGGTGGAGGAATAATTATTTTGCACGTAATAAGGAGGCACTTCCTTGCTGCGGCCGTTGACCAAGCTGTCAGCCTCTCCACGTACAGTCCACGTCCGATGGAAGCCGTTCCTTGACCACGTTGACCACGCCACGCCGAGAGCACCAGGGCGGTGGACGACGACGAGGCCTACGAAGGGGACGATGCGGAGCCGGGGAACACGCGGTAGTGGATGCCCACGCGTAGAGGAGTACGAGGGTTCACTGGTTCGCTGCGGTGTGAGGCTGCCATCATCATAGAATAACAGGGGGTGTGGGTGAGTAGAGGGATGGCCTGGCCAGCGGTGGGAGTAGTAGGGGGCGGTGAGGCCTCCGCCGCATCGCAGCCGGCCACGGGAGGCAGGAGCACGAGGCACGACCGGAGCTGGTTTGGGCGGCTGGAGCAAGAAGACCAGAGGTTGAAGAAGCACTACGGCCATTGGATGGACATCGTACGGTCACTGGAGCTAGAATCATGCATATTGACTAAGTTGACAAAGCCCTCCGTCCCTGTCAACTTAGTAGGCCCACAAGTCAGCCTGCCACTATACTGGGTCCTAGCTAACAGGCGGAGTATTCATTTTTTTGTGCGTAATAAGGAGACACTTCCTTGCGTGCGAAGATATAGCTGGTGGGTCCGAGCTGTCAGCGGCGGTAACGTTTTTTCGTGAAATACAGAGGCCCTTTCGGTGGATCCCTGATGTCAGGTGGAGGAATCATTATTTTGCGCGTAATAAGGAGGCATTTCCTTGCGTGCGGCCGTGGACCCAGCTGTCGGCCTCTCCACGTACAGTCCACTTCAGATGCATGTCGGTCATTGACCACGTTGACCAGGCCGCGCCGAGAGCACCAGGGCAGTGGACGACGGCGAGGCCTAGGAAGGGAATGACACGGAGGCAGGGAAGACTAGGCAGTTGTTTCCCACGCGGAGGGGAGTACGACTGTATGAGGGTTTACTGGTTCGTCTGCCGTCGCCGGAGAATAACAACAGGTGTGGGTGAATAGAGGGATGGCTAGGCCAGCGATGGGAGTACGGTGGGGCGGTGAGGCCTGCGCGGAAGCACAGTCGGCCGCGGGGAGGAGGGAGCAGGCAGTCCCGCCGGCGCTTGTATGAGCGGCTGGAGCAGGAAGAGCAGAGATTGAAGAAGCACGGCGGCCATTGGATGGACATCCAACAGTCACTGCTTGTGCGTCAACCTTTTTTTAGGAAAGCCTCAAATCTGTGGAAAACAACATACATCCCATCTGCCATTATTTCTAATAATTTACAGCCCATTTGCTAATTCTTAAGGTTTTTTTGGAGCCCAAATTCCTTTTGTTAGCATTACAGCCCATATTGTGGCCATGGTTAAAAAATTATATGAAATTTTGCATCTTTCGGTGCGGTCCGAACTGTTTTTAATCCCGAAATTTTGACTCACATTCAAACTGATTTTAACAACAAATGTATATCAATATAAAATCCAACAAATTCTCCACGCATAAAAATTAATGTAATTTAAAATCTCGAAATGAAAAAAAAAGATATTTGAAACTAATTGCCGGTTTGATGTGTTTTAAAAATGTACAACCCATTTCTCATTATTGATGGGCCATTTTCTCGGCTAGCCGAATGAAAGCTCTCCTCGTCTTGAAAGATTTTCAGCCCAAGAGGCCTGACAAAGCGACTTACTTGGCAAATCACAAAAAAACTGGGCTGTGGCTGTGGACCCAGCTGTCAGCCTCTCCACGCACAGTACTCTTCCGATGGAAGTCATTCCTTGACCATGTTGACCACGCCGCGCGGAGAGCACCACGGCGGTGGACGACGGCGAGGCCTAGGAAGGGGACGACGCGGAGCCGGGGAAGACGCGGCAGTGGAAGCCCGTGCGGAGAGGAGTACGAGGGTTCACTGGTTCGGCTGCGGTGTGAGGCTGCCGTCGCCGCAGGGCCTGGCCAGCGGTGGGAATAGTAGGGGGCGGTGAGGCCTCCGCGGCAGCACAGCTGGCCACGGGAGGCAGGAGCATGAGGCACGACCGGCGCTGGTTTGGGTGGCTGGAGCAGGAAGACCAGAGGTTGAAAAAACACTACGGCCGTTAGATGGACATCGTACGGTCACTGGAGCTAGAATCGTTCATATTGACTAAGTTGACAAAGACCTTCGTCCTCGTCAACTTAGTAGGCCCACAAGTCAGCCTCCCACCAAGGTGGGTCCCAGCTAGCAGGGGGAGTATTCATTTTTTTGTGCGTAATATGGAGGCACTTCCGGTGGGTCCGAGCTGACAGCGGGGGGAACGTTTTTTCGCGAAATACGGTGGCCCGTCAGGTGGGTCCCAGCAGTCAGGGGGCAAATGTTTTTTTGCAAAATACGGTGGCCCATCCAGTGGGTCCCTGCTGTCAGTTGGAGGAATCATTATTTTCCACGTAATAAGGAGGCACTTACTTGCTGCGGCCGTGGATCCAGCTGAGACTCTCCACGTACAGTATACTTCCGATGGAAGTCGTTCCTTGACCACGTTGACCTCGCCGCGTTCCGTTGCATGCATGCGTCCATGGGCGTGGTGCGTCCCCACTGTCAGCCTCTCACGTACAGTCATCTTCCGATGACTCTCGGTTGTTGACCATGTCGCCCACACCGTGCCGAGCGCACCCAGACTTGAATCACCCATAGATAGGGAAGACGGGGCAGTGCAGTCATAGATGGAGAAGAGTGGGAAACTTCACTGGTTCGGGTGCGCGACAGCACAGCCGCGGTGCCGCCCACGGGAGACAGGAGCAAGAACAGAGGTTGAAGAAGGAGCACGGCTGTTGGATTAACATCCAATGGTCAAGCTGCTAGAATCATTTGTTGATTAAGTTGACAAAGCCGTGTGTACACGTCCGCTTAGTAGGCCCACAAGTCAGTCAACAAATCTGATGGGTCCCAACTGTCAACGGGATGAATAATTTTTTTCGCAAAACAAGGAGGCACTTCCTTCCGTGCGAAGATACAGCCGGTGGGTCCCAGCTGTCAGGTGGAGGAAACATTTTTTCTTAGCTTAATAAGGAGGAACTTTCCTTGCGTGCGACCATGGACCTCGTGGGTCCCAGCCGTCAGGCTCTCCATGTACAGTCCTCTTCCAATGACTCTCGTTTGTTGAGCACGCCACACCGAACACAGCGAGGCGGTGGACGACGGCGAGGCCCCGGACGGGAACGACTCGGAGATGGGAAAGCGCGGCAGTGGAGTCGCAGATTGAGAGGAGGAGAAGGGTTATAACTGGTTCTGTTGCAGCGTGGGGCTGTAGTCTGTGGAGAATAACAGGAGGTGTCGAGGGGTGGAGGGATATCCTGGCCGACGGTGGGGTAGCGCTTCACAGTGATGCATGCTAAGCAGAGCCGCTAGCCGCCGGAGGCCGGACCAGGCGGTCCTGGTGATGTTGGAGGAAGAATACGAGAGATTGAAGGTGCATGCCGGCCGTTGGATATAAATCCTATGGTTGTGGATGACACAATCATTTGTTGACCAAGTTGACAACGCATTGCGTTGGCTTCGACCTATTGGCCCACATGTTAGCCTGCAAAAATGTGGCATATATTTAACCCATGTTTTCTAGAATGTACAGTCCATTTGCTGGGCTGGGTGAACAAATAATTTCACGTCAATCAGGCCCATTTATATTTTCTATGAAATCCCAGCCCATTTGCACTTCCTTGAAATACACGTATTAGGTGGGCTCATTATATATATAATGTTATGTTAGAAGGAGCAATTAATATCAAAGAATAAACCGAAGAGACACATTATATATATATAATTAAGAAATTAGCGAGTTATTGCTCAAAATAAATTGGACACAGCATTACTTTTATAAGAGACCCGCGTTTTATACCCCACAGTAGGCATACTAACAAGTTCACACACAAATACAACAAAAAAGGTAAACATTCATATCAAACTCAGGTTCACAGGACACGTTCATATTCATAGCCAACATTCACTATCAACAACTCAAAAGATTCATATATACACAAGCTCAACATATCTATGCATCCAAATGATTGATAGATCACACGATAATATTCATACATAATTCACAAAAAGATTCAGATATACACATGTTCAGTATGTTTATGCATCCAACTGATTGAGATCACAACCAATATGATCCATGGACGAACTTTAATTACCTAGGGTACAGACTGGTAAATGGTTTTCAATCGGAGGTACTTCTTGCTAAAATTAGTTCTTATACCAGTAAACTTTCGAGTACATAAGAGGCAGCACAGACAATCTGAACTTTGCTTGTAGGTTTATCCTCAAATAGTGGCCTCGTGCCGAGGGAGGTTTGAGCAACTTGGCCACTACTTTCATCCAACTAGTTTACTGGCTCATCTTGGTCCTGTATCTCGCCAAAATTCTACATTGCAGACGAGAAAGGAGGCGGTTGAGAAAATGAACCACCCAAATTTTTTGTGCAGTTCAACTGAAATGGAGCATCCTTGGCATGCAGACTGATTAAGTGCCAGATGAATATACGCGTCAACCAACTTGTCTGGAATCTTTAGACTCCATGCCATATAGTCCGCTACCATATGTGCCGATAACCAAAAGGCACAAGTTGGGACCAAAGACTGGACTGTGTTTTTTTGGGCTATGCACCAAGCAATATTTTTGGCGTTCACTCTCCTAATACTTGGAGTTTGACAATTGGTTGACGCCGGTTTATACTCGAATGAATATAGGCACTTCTTGTCAACATCGATGCTTGTCTGAGTGAACTTTGGAGTACATAGCAGCAACATAAGTACCTGTCCATCTGATCATTTTGTGCAGTTCTACTGAAATCACCCAATGTAATGATTTGCCTGCGAGTTCAGGCTCCAAATTACTCCTTTATGAAATCGGCAAATAGTAACACAATACCAAATTACCAATACATATGACAGGCACAATAATCAGGATAAAGACCAGTACCAACCTGTGTGAGGTAGCATATCAATTACTATTTCCTTTGACTGGAAGCCGAGATAAGCCAAGCGACTGACAGCAAAGGAAGAAAGCAAGCGGAGATTAGCGACTGACAGGAAAGGACTGAAGCTGTCGAGGCAATGAAGCACCCAAAGTTTTTGTGCAGTACTGAAGGAAATATGCCCTAGAGGCAATAATAAAGTTGTTATTTATTTCCTCATATCATGATAAATGTTTATTATTCATGCTAGAATTGTATTACCCGGAAACATGATACATGTGTGAATACATAGACAAACATAATGTCACTAGTATGCCTCTACTTGACTAGCTCATTAATCAAAGATGGTTATGTTTCCTAACCATAGACATGTGTTGTCATTTGATTAACAAGATCACATCATTAGGAGAATGATGTGATTGACTTGACCCATTCCGTTAGCCTAGCACTTGATCGTTTAGTATGTTGCTATTGCTTTCTTCATAACTTATACAAAGTTCCTACAACTATGCGATTATGCAACTCCCGTTTACCGGAGGAACACTTTGTGTGCTACCAAACGTCACAACGTAACTGTGTGATTATAAATGTGCTCTACAGGTGTCTCCGAAGGTACATGTTGGGTTGGCGTATTTCGAGATTAGGTTCTATCACTCCGATTGTTGGAGAGGTATCTCTGGACCCTCTTGGTAATACACATCACTTAAGCCTTGCAAGCATTGTAACTAATGAGTTAGTTATGGGATGATGTATTACGGAACGAGTAAAGAGACTTGTTGGTAACGGGATTGAACTAGCTATTGGATACCGACGATCGAATCTCGGGCAAGTAACATACCGATGACAAAGGGAACAACGTATGTTGTTATGCGGTTTGACCGATAAAGATGTTCGTAGAATATGTAGGAGCTAATATGAACATCCAGGTTCCACTATTGGTTATTGACCGGTAACAGTTCTAGGTCATGTCTACATAGTTCTCGAACCCGTAGGGTCCGCACGCTTAACGTTACGATGATAGTTTTATTATGAGTTTGTAAGTTTTGATGTACCGAAGGTTGTTCGGAGTCCCGGATGTGATCACAGACATGATGAGGAGTCTCGAAATGGTCGAGACATAAAGATCGATATATTGGATGACTATATTCGGACACCGAAAATGTTCCGGGTGATTTCGGAGAAAACCGGAGTGCCGGAGGGTTACCGGAACCCCCCCCCCCCGGAAGGTGTATTGGGCCTTATGGGCTTTAGTGGAGAGAGAGAGGGGCAGCAAGGATGGGCCGTGTGCCCCCTCCCCCTCTGGTCCGAATTGGACTAGGAGAGGGGGGGCGGCGCCCCCCTCTTTCCCTCTCCCTCTCCCCCTTCCTTTCCCCTCCTAGTAGGAGTAGGAAAGAGGGAGTCCTACTCCTACTAGGAGGAGGACTCCTCCTCCTTGGCGCGCCCACAAGGGCCGGCCGGCCTCCCCCCTTGCTCCTTTATATACGGGGGCAGGGGGGCACCCTAGAACACACAAGTTGATCTTCATGATTGTTCCTTAGCCGTGTGCGGTGCCCCCCTCCACCATATTCCACCTCGGTCATATCGTCGTGGAATTTAGGCGAAGCCCTGCGTCGGTAGAACATCATCATCGTCACCACGCCGTCCTGCTGACGGAACTCATCCCCGACACCCTGCTGGATCGGAGTCCGGGGATCGTCATCGAGCTGAACGTGTGCAGAACACGGAGGTGCCATACATTCGGTGCTTGGATCGGTCGGATCATGAAGACGTATGACTACATCAACCGCGTTGTCATAACGCTTCCGCTTTCGGTCTATGAGGGTACGTGGACACACTCTCCCCTCTCGTTGCTATGCATCACCATGATCTTGCGTGTGGGTAGGAATTTTTTTGAAATTACTACGTTCCCTAACAAGTTCCACCAAAATCGAGCATCCCTGTTGGCACATATATTGAGAGAGTGAGATTACTGTAATAGTGGGACTAGTTGATGAAACATACACTAACAAATAGAAGCACCCTCATTATCTTAATGGGTAAAGTTAGCAACATAGTAGTCTTGCTTAAAGAGAGGTATTAGTTTATTTAATCAGTGCCAATTAGCTCAACTCAACACTCAAAGCATTGCCATTTATCATAGGTTGCAAAACTTAAAAGTGCAAAGATAAAGGAGTTTCTCATGACAGTAGCACGATACAAATAGAGATGACAGCAAACTAATATGGATGAAGGCCTTAGGCCCGTACCAACCTGAGAAAAAAAGCTTATTCATGTAGTCCCATAAGAGATGAAATGTATGGTTGAAATCACTCTTGTTTACCAGTGCTGAGATTATATCGAAAGATTATCAAGAACTTCCAGCAGAGTTAAAGCACTAGCTGGGATACATTTCATTGTATTGTCTTGTGTAGTTCCACTTAAATGTATGATTGGCACAACATGATCCCTGTTTGCACAAGTAGTAACAAGGTGAAACCTTCATTAGCTCAGTGAGAAAGGATAGGAAGACATTAGCATATTACTCAAACAGTAGCATCAAATTCATGATGGACAATACGCAAAACATTGCCTCATTGAACCAATGGCAATAAATTGACATGCAAAACAATAGCACTATTATGTCATGACACTAATAATGTTGCCTCCCTGCTCCACCACATGATTCACCTCCATAGACAAACATTCACACGTACATGATTCATCATAGGGTCCGACTAAAGATTTGTTTAACTCCAACAGGAAAATTAGGCAGTAATAAATTAGTGGTACTTAAGTACTCCTAATTAATTAAGTGAGACAGCAGAAGTGGAAGGGCTCCCTGGAGGATCGTCTCACATGTAAGGTAGTCGTTGCCGGAGCCCTTGAATAGCCTCGACTGAGGCCTCTGGCTTCAGCAAGATCGCCTTGGCACTGTATATTCTTCTTCTTCTTCCTCTTCATGCTCTGTTTCTCTTTCTCCTCACCAGTTGGTGAAACCAAGTACATGATTAGCCTTCTAATTCAGAATTGGTTTTTTCAGTGAGGGAGTACAAGTGTACTAGTAAAAAACATCATTATTTTCTCATGGCAGTCGGAAAATTGAGATGAAACATGCATTAAATATCATTCTTACCTAAAGAAAGGTTATGGCGCCAATATGGATGATGAGGATTGGAACACAGATCTCCCTTTATGCAGTTCCACCAAAATGAACCAACTGTTCCATTCTGACATTCTAGTTAAATAGCACAAAAGTCACTTCTTTTAAGAAGAGTTTTGTGCAGTGCACCAAAAGGTCACAACAGCAACCAGGTGAATTGGATATCCCTGTTTGTACAAAAAGGAACATAGGAAACAGTCAGAGTCTCAAACAATTACAGGAAAAACATTTGGCTAAACTTGTCAGAGTCTCAAACAATTACAGGCAAAAACAGTGGCATGGCTTCATTTTTACCAGGGACATTATATTAAGAACAGCTAAGGCTGCGTTCGGTTCACAGGTTTGATGCAGGATTTTCGTAGGAACACAATTCCTATGGTATTCTTTCCCTTCCAACCGTTCGGAACACGGGAAAGGTGAATAGTGTTTCATAGGAATGCTGGTCTCGTAGTACTGATTCCATCAGATTAGAAACATCCACGCGCTGCTCAATTTTTGGGCGGAAGCCCAAGGCAGGCGCTCGCTGCCATGCGTTAGACAGGTTGCTGTGCTGTGTTTGCCGGAATAAAAAAATCAACCTATGTGTGGTACGTAAGGTGAGGACAAGAGTAGTCACTGTGCAGCTGAATAAACAAATAGCATCTCATTCTGCCAAGCATGCTACTCTAAAAAAACAAATCTGTACATTTCATAGTCCATCCGAACACATTCTCTTCAGAGTTTCCTCCGTTTCGCTGTTCCATAGTTTTATACCTACATTCCTTTCCTATTCCTCTATTTTCATCAAGACCTATGTTCTCTGCCCCTTTATTCTGACCGGAGCCTAAATATTTGGTATAAGGGCATGGGACAGTGGGTGCACCAGCAGTACAGCACCATGTACGTAAACAGGGGCATAAAGTGGTGATTCATAGTTTGTTGCCCCGAGAAACAAACATCCAAGAAACATATCTGGGTTGGTCCCATTTTTGTTCACTCTAGCCACCTACTCCTATGTGTAGATAACAAATCTAGTCCTAGTCATACCACTGTGTACAACGTTACCCCTATATTTCCCTTTTCGACCAAGAGACCGGTTGGATGACCAATCTGTACTACTTTCATCCCGTTTCCTTCCTGTTTGTACCAAGTCCGATGTACATACTAAATTCCCCCACCCCCACTTTATTTCAATGACAAGTATTTTTGGACGGAGGGAGTACAAGATTCGACTCCATGAACTAGCTTTACCTCTAACAATAGAAAAAAAGGTGACATTGGACCATCCGATCGAGAGGGGCTGAGAGGTAGAAAATGATGCACATGCAACGACGTAGCGAGCTGGGGAAGTAGAGCTAAGGCGGTTTCGAACGAAGATATACCTGAAGGTCGTCGGGATGTGGATAGGTGGGCGGCGGGAGGCCGGATCCGCCCACAGGCAACGACGAAGGGATCGGAGGACCTCCCGCGCCGGTGCTCGGCCAGAGATAATGGTGCGGCCGGCAGTGGGTCTCCTCCCTCGCTGTCGACGACGGCCTAAATGCTGCCCCTCCTCCCCTTCACCAGCGGAGGGGGATACATCCGGATCTGTAACCAGCGGTGAGGATAGATAGCCAGTGTTTTTTGAAGGGAGAAAGATAGTGTTACAACCCCTATCTTGTTTAGATCTGGAGAGGTGAGAGTGTGTGAATAGAGCAACCCTAGCAAGCAAGCGTGGAGGCTCCGGCCTATATATATAAGTAGTGGGGTAGTTTTCCTTTTTCACTCCATCAAAACAATCGTTTAAAATTGTGTACTACTACATGCCAGGTCACGGTTTTTTTAGTTGTTGATTGTTTTTTGAGATAGCTACCCGCTTGTTCTAAGTGGTGTTACGGTGTGCCAGGTCGCACTTTGTATCGTTCAAGTCTGGTACTACAAGTCCCTCCACTAAATGAACAACCACCCCCTCGTAAAAATTGTGAACAAGCCCACGACTAAAATTAGCGGAAACATGGGTTGCCCCAACATCCATTATTACTTATATTTTCTACTCCCTCCGTTCCTAAATATAAGTCTTTTTTATTAGCCACACCTAAGACAAGAATTTTTTTTATTAGCAGTGAACCCCACATGTCATAGACACAAAAATTGTGGCAAGATTCCCTTAGGCAAGCGAAAGTGTGTCCAACAATTTGAGCAACTCAGGTTAGGCAAGTGTGGCAAGTGTGGGAAAAATAATGTGGCAACATAAGACAAACATAGTCACAATCCAAACATCCCCGTAATTTTTTGTGACATGCATGAAAATTTGGTTAGTTAAATTTATAGTCAAAATTTGGCAAGGTGCATCAAATCAACACATGCAAGTATCAAAAGGAAAGTCACGGCATGCATGCTTGCGTTGTACTCCCTCCGTTTCCAAATATAAGTCTTTTTAGAGATTGCAACAAGTGACTACATATGAAGCAGAATATGTCTACTCCTACATACGAAGTAGCCCATTTGAAATGTGTAAAAAGACTTTTATCGAGTGCAGTGCTTTGATGTGTCGCGCCAACTCATACAAGACCGAGAAATTTGATTACTACGACGGCCTCTCCCTCGCGGACTGAGCTCTGGTGCCTTAACTGCACCTGCCTTTGGCTACATGACAGGAGGGCCAACCACTTGTTGGGCCCACCTGTCATAGATGCTAAGGCAGGAGCAGTAAGTAGAAGCTTTCGCTACACACTATCCCTCCCACACGAGTTGGAAGGACATGCAGCAGTGGATTCGATACTGTAGAAGTAGGAGTAGCATCATTATTCGTCTTCTCGAAGAGGCGAAGAGCCAAGAGCAAACCGAACGTGGCAGTTGCGAACGCTCGCGTGGTGCGGTTCCTTGGAGTACTAGCCAGGCTCTTGCATGAGACAAAATTGCTATTGTTTAACAATTAAACTCCATTATCCATTGGTTGATACTCATTCTGCATAGGTCCATGCGCTTAGCACCGTTTCCTCCTGGGGTTACCAATGTTTATTTGCTAATTAATAGCATTCCGTGCAATGAACTAGCCATTGCAAGTCATTAAAAGCATGGACACCTCTCATCTCTTATTGGTTGATATGTCAAGAAACAAGAAAGAAGGTAGAAGTTAATGCACCGCGCCTAAGTGTTTTGGGACTATTTGGTTTTCGTAAGATCACTTACACAACTAGACGAAGGGAGTAGTATAGACCTGTAAACCAGAAAGGAGTATTTGCCTTTCTAGAGATTTCAACAAGTGACTAGACTACACCGTGTGCAGTACCCCCTCCCTTCTGGTTTATAGGGCTCAAATCTCATGAACCAAGGCATTTTGCAATTGGAGGAATGTACTGTATCTCGTACTTTACAAAACTACCCTAATTAAACTCATGCATTAATTACGTAGTTCTCTCGTTTTCCTCTCCGCCTTGGTCGCGGTGCACAATATTGAGCACTCCTATATGACTAGCCGCTCTATCTACATGCGGGACATTTCAAAGCATCTGGGCCCGCGTGCCATCCACCAAATCACAGCGAGGTGCTACAGTCGAGACTCACCTGTCACCCCGGTGTGGCCGTCATGGCCCGTCACATCACAAAACCCACACCTTTACCAGCAGTGGTAAGGTGGCCTCCAAGTTGGACTGGACGAAGCAACCATCATTTCATTGGAATGCTCGTTCAAGCCCTTTCTTTCCTTTCTTGAAGAAAACCTCACTCCAGGATACTCACTTCTGCCATTTTTCTTCTGTACCGACGAAGGAAAGGTGGGCAAATCAGTTATGCTGCTATGTTTTCATTCCAATAATCTTCTTTTTGCGAAGCACTGACCGATTCTCACATCCTATTCTTTTCCTGTTTTCATTGCGATTGTGGTTTCCTTTCGATTGCTTTTTGTTTGTCAGTTCATTGATGGATCCTGGAGCACTAGGCAAAGAGTTGCCGGCAGACAACCCACTAGAGACAGCAATCTCCAGGAAGCGAGCACCGACCAACGAGTTGACCATGTTGGCGGGCCAACCCATGGAGACGAAGAACTCCAAGAAACAAGCACTGGACAAAGAGTTGAGGACGTTGGCAGACGAACTCCTCAAAGAAAGTTGGAAGAACCTCAAGGGCCCCATCGTGCCTACCCCAGGAACTCTGATTGCCACCTATGTGAGGCTCAAGACCGAGTTTGAGGAGATAGTCGCCGTTGAGAAGCAGTATTCCCCTGGCAAGGTGATGGCCCCCATCGAGGACGAGGAGATGGCCCCCGGAGGGATGAGATCCCCCGGTGAGCTGCACAAGGTAAGAGAATAATGGCTTATTACCATAGTTGTAGTTTTTGATTATTTGCAATGTGCTTGCTAATATGTTAGGGTTGTGGAGGTGCCGGTGGTTGTCCTTGATGATTCCGATGTCGTGGCCCGTCCTGTTGGCATCGCCCCGGAGATCGATTCCGATGCAGCTGTCCATCCTGTGGACATCGCCCCAGAGATCGATTCCGATGTCGCGGTCAGTCCTGTGGACATCGCCCCAAAAATCGATTCCCATGCCGCTATCCGTGCTGTGGTCATTGGCCGAGAGATCGATGACAAGAAATAGTTGGTCGCGCTAATCCTTCAGGGTAGTTTGCATTGCCCTGTGTTTAATTACCAGAACGATGCGTGTTATCAAACCATCTTAGGGCTAGTGCTGTCTTGTGTGGGCGGATCTTGCTACTTTTATTTGATAGTGAATCATGCGATGAATCATGCGAAACCTCTCCGAGTTATGGAAACAGATGTATCCTCACCAGCTTTTGATGTAATATATGGCATGCTTAGATGTAAGTTTGAACTATTTATCACATTGTTCAAGATATCTTCTGATATGCCGATAAATCGGCTGATTTATCGCTTTCCGTTGTCTGACCGATAAGATAAATTGGCTGATAAATCAGCTGATATGGCGATAAATCGGCCGATATGTCGATAAACTGGCCGCTTTACCCCTTATCATGGGTCGACCGGTAAGTTCCCGATAAGCGATATCCCTAACATTGGTTTATCATATCAGCAGGGCTTGTTTGATGATTCTTGGTGTTAGTAGGCTAGCTACTGTGCGAGCTATAGTACTTGCAAAACACTCACCGAAGAGAAACATTGGGGATGATGAGCTCGTGGTACGCTTATACTTATCCCTCGTCGATCGACCAATAGCCCTAGCTCCTAAAATTGTAGGCTTAGCGATCGATCAGACAATAGTCGACATACATTCAGGCCTCATTTGGTTCATAGGGTAGGAAAATCATAGCAAAAGTACAGAGAACGTGGAACACAAAATCATAGCAGTGCAGAGACGTACTCCCTCCGTTCCAAAATAGATCACCTAGGCGGGCTAGTTTGGCCTAGTGGATTTCAGTGATATAACGTGGTACAGTGTCGTCCAGTCTTCGCGTGTGGTAGCAGTATTGCGGGTACAGTAAGTTTACTTGAAGACGCGGAATTCAACGAAGTCATGATGGTTCCTTCGTCCGAACAACTTACAGTGGGAAAGGTTGGGCCTGCGATACGACCGGGGTAGACTAGGATAATTTTGTGCATGGCAGGTGGACCAGGATGGTCGGTGTCCCACATGTCAGGGAATGAAAGTATTCTTTCCGATATAGAGGACGAGCAACGAGTATTCATTGTTTATTTTTGATGAAAGCTATTGTCTCGACTGTTACTCCTTGACTTTGTCAATGCCTCTCTCTCCTCCACATAAGCGGGGACTACTTGCGATGCATGCAGCGGGCAGCTGGCGTCTTGAGGGGCCAGGGTGGTGAGAGCGGGCTCCGGAAGCGGTCCGGACTCCAGCATGGCCCACCTCACATTATCACCATATATTTCTTGGAGTCCGTGCGTGGCGGGCGAGCGATTTCTTCTCCCTCCCCCATTTCTCTCTTCTCAGCCGACGCCCGCCGAGCGATTACATTTCGGCTATCGACGATTTATTCAATTACGGTCCCATATGTCAGTGAAATCGCAAGACAACGCGTGTCCCCTCTGGTGAGCGGCGTGCGAGCCGGACTGTCGGGGTTGCGACGCGTACGAGTCGTAAGTGTGCCGCCTTTTCCTTTAGAACTTGCAAAGCGTAACATTTTCGCGCGATCGATCGATAGAAATCCAGAACAAAATGACAAGGGCGGTGCTTTCCCGCTCGTTAGGCGGGCTAGTTCGAGTGATATGACGTGCTACAATGCCGTCCACTTGCTCCATTTTTATGTAAACAAGAGTTTACACTCTTACGCGGGAGGAATGCGAAACACCACGGATCTGATTTTGATCGAGGCATAACTGTTCCCTGCCAAATAATGGAGGATTGTTAGCGATTATAGCATGATAGTTAGGGCATCTCTAGCACTGGCCCACAAATTTACAATGACATCTGTCCGAGGACACTAATGGATGCCATCTGATGCTGCCCGCATACCTTTCGACAACTATATGAACTAACCGGACGAAATTCGTGCAAACAAAGCAAATTTCAAATTAACCGGATGAAATTCATTACATTTTGAAAACTTTTCCTACAAACTGGACGAAATTCATTACATATTTCGCACAAACCGTACTAAACCTACTGTAAACCTAATCTAAACGATTGCCGGCGCCCGACCACCATGTCCGGCCATGAACCCGAGAAAGCCGGCCATTGCCTTTGCCTCCTCCTCATCCGCCTCGATAACCTCCTCCTCCGGCCAGAGCACAAGGTTCTGAAGATTTCCGCCTCCACGTTGCCGTCAAGCGGCTAATCGGCCGCCGATGTTTACCCCACCAATCTTGGCGTTGACTGAGTGGAGTAGCGGTGTCCTTCCCGGGACCAGAGCAGCGGCAACCTACCGTGTACTACTCTTCCTCGCTGCCGGCTGCGCACGCACACGCACGCCGGCTTCATGGTCGTGGTGGCGGAGGGCGGCCGGGGGGGTGCCGGCGATCTCCTTCGTTTGCTCCTACGACAGTACGTCGAAGAGAGCTTTGGAGCGCGCCCGAAGCGGAGCCGCCGATGTCCCTCGTCTGCTCCTGCGACAGTACATCCAAGAGAGCTTCGGAGCGCCAGGAGGCCATGGTTGAAGTGGTGCCGACAGAAGGAAGGGGCCGGAGGAGAATAAGTGTGGGTCTTTGGCTATGGCTGGGAGCTGGGGCTCAAGTTAATATAGCGGGCGAATGGCAATGAGCCGCGGCAGACGGATGGAGAACTGGCGCCGGAGTAGGTTCGTCGGGCATGAATGCGGACGCTGCTTCAGTGACTTAACTGCAGATGTGTTTGGGTTACGGACGTGTGGGCCCAACGGGTGTCTGGCCCGCATGTCAGTGACACACCAATTGCACCTGCAGTTAAGTCCCGTGAATGCGGCATTGACATTCTGGAGAGACGGTGACCGTTTCAGGTGGGAAGCGCGCGCTAGCGATGGAAGGGGTTTCGGTGTGCAGTGGCACTAAGATCGGTCGCTCACGATAGTACATAGTACTCCGTACCATACTACCATAGTACCCTCTCTAGCTTAGGCTGTTTTATAGATTGTCGTTGTGATGGACGATATACATGAGCAAGGCGGTCCGAGTATGACCGTTGGTGTTGAGCCAGGTGAATACATGCTCGGTGTTCGCGTAGGCCTCCATCAAACGTCTAAACAGTAATGTCAGGCACCGCAGGGGTGCACAGGTGATGGGCTCGCCGTTTGTGTTGCGCCATGAGCAGGACTTTGATTTAGAGGGCGACGTGCATGCATTAGCGTGCTTTGACAGCGTGAGCGTGAGTGTCTGACGCAAAGTATTTCATTTTCATTTGGCTGACAAGGGTGCGTTGCAGCGACGAGTCCGTGGTTTGATTCCCCACATACGCATAATTTTGGTTTTTACAGTATTTCTTTCTCCATTCACAGGTAGGCCCGCGTAGATAGATAAAGAACACGAGCTGATGAGGTGCATGCAGACTGTTTGACTGGTCAACCATACAAATACAGAGCTATACGCTGAGCTAGTGACCGTATAATCACCATATCTCATATACAATGATCAAAGTGAGCTATCAAGACAAGTTCGATGACCGCCAATGCATTTTACTCGGTAATAAATGACCAGGATTGAAGGGGAATGCTAATTTGCTTCGTCTTCTGTCCTTGAGCTCTTGACAAACCAATGCACTATACGGTTGTCCGGCCACTCCACCCCAGAGCTCTCACCAAGCGTCGTTCATGCTACCGCGCCGCACACTAACCGGTAAGGCGGCGATGGCATCCCGCCGCGCTGAGTTCCTTGCCGCCCACGACCACACACAAAATGGTAGAGAAGCGATGGCATCCCGCCGTGCCGAGTTCATCGCCGCTCGCGACCTCACAACTATGTGGGAGGAATGTGAAGATGCCAAGGCCGAATGGGCGGTAGAGCAAGAGGCGGCCAAAGTCGCATAGAGGGAGCGGAAAAGTTAGAAAGCACTCAAGAAAAGTGAGGCCCGCCGCCGCAAGAAAGAAAAGGACGCAAGCTTTGCTACGGAGAGGTCGGCGGAGATCCAAGCACGGTGGGGTGTCGCCGACAAACCCGGGAAGGAGAACGACGGTGTCTGGCCAGCATGTGAGAAGTAGTAGTACTAGTAGTTAGTGTGTGTGTCTGTGTCTGAGTACGAGCATGTACCAGTACTACTAGTTACTACTGTAGTTTTTAGAGCAAATTACCAGTACATTATCCTAGACTAAATGGAAAAATTCCTATCCTAAGCATCAAATGACATCTCTTTCTCTATAGGAATTGAGATGCATGTCATCTCACTTCCTATGATTTTCATATTCCTATCCTATGAACGAAAGGAGGCCTCTGTTGGAGTAAATACTGTAGCTAGCAGTATTGCTGGTACAGTAGTTTTCTTCAAGAAGCAGAATTCAACGAAGTCATGATGGTTCCTTCGTCCGAGCAACTTCAAAGTGGGAAGTGGGCCTGTGATTTGACGGCTCATTAGTCATTGTTACTGCGGCACGACGACCTGGGTGACTCTCCCTTGGAGTTCTGCGTGCATGGCAAGTGGACCAGGATGGTCGACGTCCCACATGTTGGCGAACGGAAGTATTCTTTCCGATATCGAGGAGCAAGGAAACCGTGTGGTATAGTATCACTGCTGATTGGTTCACAAAAAAATAGTATCACTGCCGATTTATAATTATTTTTTATTTCTGATGAATGCTAGCGTTTCAACTCTTACGAAGAAGGGTGCCAAACACGGCACGTGCTGGATGTCCCACACGTCAGCGAAAGGAGTGGGACATGAACAGCGTGGTAGAGCCCAGCGTAAAAAAAGCCTGGTAGAGCGTCTCCACTTCTTCCACTTCTGGGTGGAGACCACACATAGTAGTACTTAGTGGTATGAACGATACAAAGTGCGACCTGGAGAGAAAGACACGTCTAGTTGGAAGGTCTTGGGGCATACACGTAAACTAATATAAAAGTTAATATGTGCCTCCAACTAATATAGTAGTAGTAGAGTACTTAGGCACGTACTCCATAACATCAACGTGCATTGCACGTACAACATTTAGTGGTAGTACGTAGCAAGAGACAAATGCCGCCCAAGAGTTCCCTTCTCGACCTACTTTTGGGTGTTTGGTAGAGTGTATGGAGGGTGCATGAGTCCACACTAGTTTAGCACAAATACACTAGAAGCATGCATGAAGAGAGCATGCATGAAGAGGGGTGTTGAGTTGAGCATGCATGAAGAGGGAACAACTATGCTGAGACGAGAACGCAACCAAACACACCCTATATGCCACACATGTTCATACCATTTGTGCCTTTCTACTTCACTTACTGCGCTACATTACTCAGGTTCGTACGTCCACTCCTGGGTACATGTCCGTCTCGTAGTTCCAGTCCCACGTGTTCTTCATATAGATGGAACGATCCTTGCATAACACGTGCACCTTGATGCTAGATGTCTCGCGTGTTGGCAAAAGGATGAACAAAGCTCACGTAAAAAAATAGAGTGGAAGAACATAGATTCCGGACGACCGAGAAGGAGCAAGGAACCTCGTGGTGGAGCGTCTGCACTCATAATATTTAATATTATTCAGCGATATAAAATTAACCAATCATCTCCATAGTGGACTGGAAGAGTACGAAACACGGCAGCCCAGTGTAGTTACATCATACTAGTACATGGCTAACCCACGCTATCACCATATTTCTTGGCTTCCGTGCGACACCTATCTCTAGTAATCCAGCAGCCTGTATCGCTTCTCCCTCCTCGTCTCTATCAAAGTGTGGCGGGCTGGCGTTTCTGCCGTCTATTGAGGTCTATTGAGGTCGGTTAACTATCACATGTTAGCGACATGCCAAGAGCATTCTTAAAATATTCCTTTCATGTTCCATTTTCAAAAAGAAAAAAATCCTTTCACGTACGAATTTGCCTGTATGCTTGAGCAACTTGCATGTCCTATACTGCTCCTGTTTGATACTCTAACTTAGCTAGAGGTTAGACTAACTCATGACTAACCCTGAACTAACTGTAGCCAAAGAGGTGTTTGGGCGACAGGTTTAGATTGACAATAAATGCACTTCATGGAGAGAGAAAAGTGATTTTTCAGTGGTCCCAATGAGAACTATCTCCAGTTAACACCTCTTGGGTGGGATAGTTTTTTTTGTGGGTTCGGTGCAACTTGCTCCAATTTAAACCCTCATGCTTGGATACTTTAGGGATATTTGAGCCCCAACTAGCTCAAACTAACTCTAACCCATGGGTCCAAACAGGGCGTATGGCCAGTCTTGACGTGAAGCAGTCGCGTGCACTAGGAAGCGGCGCTCTCTCGGCCGTCGCGCCACTTCAAAGCCGGCGCCAGTGAGAGGTCGCGTCCGCTCTGGCCGGGCATTAATGTGGCACTGACGCTCCAGGGTAACGTTGACTCTTTCACGCGGGAAGCGCACGCTGGCAAGGGAGTATAGGTTTTGAACCGTTTCAGGTGTAGTACTGGTAGTTTGCAAAACTACTCAATTATTGCACTCAGTTTCCTAAGAAATTGTGGTAAAAAACGTTACTCCACAGCCCGCTTCCCTTCTCCTTCCTCTTCCACCGCTCGCGCACGTCTGCGGGAAGCGACCAGTTAACCCTTATATAGGAGTGCTAGCACAAAAAGATGCATGCATGACCACTAAAATTTCCATATCAAAGCGCCGCTCCGGTGGGAGTATGGCGTATGTTGTTACCTTCGGCCGGCCCATGGCTACTGGGTGACGGCGACAAGAGAAGAGGCGGCGGGAGGGGAATGAATGCAGCTACTGTTTGGGTTCGCCTTCCGGCTTAAATAAATGCGTAGCATCACGTGTACCCGCGGGTGCACAAATTGTAACATACTCGTGTCTGCTTAAGTGGGCGTCACGTAACTGGTGTGTGTGTGTGAGAGAGATTCTAAGAGACAGAGTGCGTGTGTGCGACTCTACTCTTCGGACATGTACTCAACCTTTTGCATCGGGATATAAGTATAATGGTATTTACTTTAGCTAGTGATTTACGTGGCCATGTTAACGTGGTTGTGTCAAAAAAATGTCACTTCCTGCTCGTTATTTGCGTTATATAATTACAAGCAAGATTCTCGTGCATTGCACGGAACATCAATATGCATTTTTTTACAAAACAGATGTTGTGATTGACCCATGCAGGAGTAATCCCATGTGTAAAAACTAATGATATCTCAAGAATTTTATCGGAAAACTGGTATCTCGAGAATGTCATCGAAAAAATGAAAGATGAGAGATAAGGCGAGGAGGAGTGGAGTGTAGTAGTGACTGGTGGTCGGAATGGGCGGAGGCATGGGGATGGACGGCGCCGGTAGGCGGCAGCGGCCACCATGCATGCTAGATTGTTCCAGAGACTTATTCCTTCCTTAATTGCTGAGCAATGAGGTTGCGGGAGATAATGATGTGGAGAGAGGTGCGGGTATATTTTGTAAAATTATCATACTTTGCTTTGTATCCGTCAGATATAGACCATGCGGTCTGTATTACAAGATGGCGGGCACACCATCATCGCCAACTCGTTTTTTTATAAGGGTACAGATGATAAGTTTGCTGACTACTAAAGTAAAGTGGAATTTGTCCATGTTATGCAAGTAAATAAAGGTGATTGTTTATCATACGGGTAAGGTTGGATGAAGGGTGGTAGGAACAAATGCTCCGCCTAGAGCATGTGTGTGTGATATGGAGTCTTAGTGTGTGTGTGGGGTGTGTGTGTGAGAGAGAGAGAGAGAGAGAGAGGAGAGAGAGAGAGATGGAGTCTTAGTTTGTGTGTGTGTGAG
>NC_041385.1:845181175-845186892 GCF_002162155.2 Triticum dicoccoides | reverse complement strand
TGAGTGTGTGTTTTACCCATCCAGGCGGAAGTTATGTGCACAAAAGAGGAGAACAATTCGATGTGGCGTTAGGATTGAGGGTAATTAACTACGTATGGAGACATAGGGACCTTGAATGTGCATGTGTGAGAGGTATACATGTATATGTGGGATGTGTATGTGTGCGCGCGCGCATAATCAAGATAAAAGAAAGAAGACATAAGTCATAAGATCAATGACATGGGAGAGACGGATTGGTATGACAATATGCATGCATGTGAGAATGCAGGGAAGAAGGCCGATAATTGAGCATGTGTTTTTGTCTTTAAGAGATAGTGGCGTGGGCTGGAGCATGCATCTATGGCGAGCAGAGGGGGTGAGGCGCAACGATTGTGCAAAAGAGATTAACCTATAAATGCATATGTATGGAGAGACATATATAGTATGAGTGATAGGAAGCAAGACTCCCTGCAAGAAAGAAATGTTGACGGAGAAACTACAAATATATACAGAGATGGAGATGCTATCTAGAGGGACATCCGTTAGTTTGGGTGTTGGAGATGACTGTCGGGTGGTTCAAAGGATGAAGTTATATATGTGTGTGAGAGGGCACATGACTGCATGTAGAGAGAAACATATGTAGTGTGCGTGATAGGAATCAAGAGTGAGGGCGAGAAAGAAGGTTGATGGAGAAACAGATAAATAGAAAGATAAAGATGCTAGCTAGTGTGCGTTAGAGATAGGAGTCGAGTGGATCAGAAGGCTGGGTTATGTGTGTGGGTGTGAGAGAGATAGAGAGAGGGTGCATGTGAGTCACATACAAACAGATATCAGAGAGAAATGAGATCCAGAGAGACAGAGTTTTGTGTCTGCGAGAGAGAAAGATATTTCACAACAAGAGTGATAGCTAGAGAGACATATGAGGGAACGCAAGATATCTCTAGAGAGAGAGGGTGTGTGTGAGCGACATACAAGAGAACAATGGAGAAATATGAGACCCTAGGAGACAGAGTTTGTGTTTGTGTGTGAGAAAGAGATATTGAAAAGGAAGAGTCGTAGGTTCTCATATCTAAGGAGCGACAGACATCTCTGTATGAGGGGTGTGCGAGTGGCACACATGGGAATAGTAGAGAGAAATGAGACCCCGAGAGACAAAGTTTTGTGTTTGTGTGAGAGAAAGAGATTCCACATGGAGAATCATAGTTAGAGACACATAACAGGGAGCGAGATATACTTAGAGAGAGATAGAGTGATGAAGGTCGAGGGAGGGATTACCGTCAGTGTGTTACGAAGATAAAAGATCATTGTCGACATACAGGTAGCACGAGAGATACCTGAGAGACGATGAACATGTATAGGTCCAGAGAGATTGTCCTATATAAGCATGAGTGATAGCTATATGAGACGAATATCTGGATTAAAGGGGATTCAAATATTTAAACTGGAGATCACGACATCGATAATATCATAACGCAAATTGGTGTATCAAACATGCATATTCATTTGAATTTGGGCACACGTGTAATGTTATATAGTTTATCAATATTTGCGATCCATAGATTCTTCAATTACAAACAATGCATGGTTTATATGCAATTAATATCTAAAAGGGATTACACTATATGTAGCGTGTGTGAAACACATTATACATGTTTGAGAAGTTAAAAAAAACCCGCATGAAACACACATTAGTTGGAGACAGTTAGCGAGGAATGCATACATTGGATTTCAACATAAAGTGGTTTCAAATATTTGAAAATTCAAATTGATGGATATAACCTTATGAATCTGAGATCATGCTATTTGTAAACCATATTTATGTATAAATGGCGTTGTGCTTTTGAAAGTATATATAAAAAAATGATGTATATAGAATGTAATTCCAATTGAAAATGGATCCCGCCCGAAAAAAATAGTAGAATACAAACGGGAGTCGAATTGAATTGGCATGGTAAACGTGCAGTCTGCAAAATTTGAATGAAGCGGGGAAAGTCGCAGTAACCGCCCGAAACCAAAATCTGCGAGATGGAAATCACTACTGCCTATCCCTGCCACGCAAAGCCTATCTGCTGGATTTCTATAGGTTTCGATAGGGGTAGGTTTGTAATTTCACCCAAATGTGACGTAATCGCCTCTCACCCGGATTCATACACGGTGGGCGCCAAAACACAGTGTGCCCTCGGCCGAAATCGGCTCCCTCCCCGATTCATATTCATACACGGTGGGCGCCAAAAACAAACTCTCGTCGGCAAATATTCGGTGTATGCGAGATTACCGTCCTATCCCCAACCGACTAATGCTGCTATGATGTAGTAGAAATTTGAAACGGGGGCTAAGTTTGTAAATTTTCTCGCATTTGAGACAAGCGCGCCCTGAATACATGGTTACCCCCTTCCTCTCTACCTCCCTTTTCCCATTCGTACTCCGTGGGCGCCAAAACACCCTCTCCACCCCACCCTCCTTCATCCGCCGCCATCCGCCACCCCATCCACCGCCGTCCTCCTCCACCATGCCGGAGCTGATACCCCGACGCCGCCGTCCATTACAAGAGATCGACATCTCTCATCCACGCCTTTGGACCAGGATCCTCGCATCCCGTCCTCTCGCTTCATCCCCGCCGTCGTCCACCTTGCTGGCGCCGCTCCTACGACTGTCTCGTCCACCACGCCCCGTTGCCACCGTCTACCCTCCTAGATATGCTTCCAGCCACCGAAAGCCATCGCTACCGCATCACCGTCAATTTCTCAACAGATGTGTACACGGCGCCGCACCAGAGGCGGTACTCTTTCGTATCTTCTCAACTTATTTATCGCAGCAAGAAAATAGATCGCCATTGCTTTACTCTGATTTCTTGTCTTGGTTGCGAAGTTGCCTTTGTCTGGTTTGCACCTTCAGATCTGCCATGGCACGCTCAACACTATACTCCCAATGCTTATGGTTTTCCCCTTTTATAATCCACACTAGTTAAATCACAGTAGACTAAATTTCAAAATTGGGTCAGTCGATTTTTCAGAGCTCGCCGGAGTTCGCCGGTGCGATCCAAGGGGCTCGGGTGGTTGTGGGGCCTCGCCGAACGAAGAAAACTCGACGTGGGTGGGGGGTGGGGGTGGCGGAGGAACACAGGCGGTGGGGGCCGGTGGTCCGGCCGGCGGCCCGTGCGGTGTTCTGTATGGGAAGAATCAGAGACGAGGAAGAAGAAGGGTTAGGAGACGTAGGATCTTCATCCAACCGCCTGAAATGGTCGAGAGACAACTGGGAGTTGCATTCTTAATGCGCTCTGGTTCATCATGTATGGGCACTGCGCAACCAAAATTTTATTATCCAAAATCTGCTTGCTCTTCTTTACCATGTTCGATAGAGCTGGCTTGTACGTGATCGATAGGCTTTCAATTACTAGCGGCAATACAACACCGTATTTTCAAGCTAGTTCCACTTTCCTGATTTATATATCATGGTTATGGTGTACCCCTGTTATGTACACTATGATCTGCCTAGTTGCTGTGTGCTCTTGTTATCATGGTTTGGCAATAAACTCTCTATATAGTATATTATGAACCTATCATCTGCCAGCTATCCTTACTTCTGGAGCGTATTTTTTGTGTACTTGTGCCAGATTATATAAATGCACGCACTGTATTACAACACACATGTGCTCTCTCATTAGAATCCAGAGATAGCACATAAGTGTTTACAGCGGCGCCCCTATATTAGAATATCATCTGCATTACAAAGATAATCTCACAACTATTTATGTTTTCATGGTTCTCAGATATTATACGCAATTACAGTGAATATCAGAATCCGCGCATCAGAAGAATATTGTGGAACACTGCAATGACTTACAAAATTGGCACCAAGGCATTGAGTGCCATTCTGGAAGCAATGAAACTCGTACGCTCCCCACCTGTTGATTCTTGTTCAGAATATCATCCTAATGACTATTCTAACCTCGAGGAGTCAAAGGCAGATGGCATGTCTTGTTCACCCATCAAGGTGCCTGTTCTAATTTGGCAAGGTTTTATTGATTGCGCGTATCTTGCATATGTTGTCTTGCATTTCTTCTACTTTGTTGCACCGCCATCTGCTTAGTTTACTCATCATATAACTCAAGATGCCATGCCCGTCCATTATCAATACATATTCCATCTGTCATCATACCATGTTTTTCCACTCAAATGTTGTTCTTGTGCATCAGACATCAAAAAGGAAGAGGGTGATTGCCGAACCTGAAGGAGCACCAGCAAAGTCCTTGAAAAACATGGTGGTGCCGGAGAAATCAGACAGCGCCCCACTTATATTAGTTGTACAACCAGTGACACAAAATATAGGACCGACTCCAGCAGACTGTACCCATACTTCACTGGCCACACCACTAGCCCCACCACACAGGACCTGCACTCCAGCAAAAGGTATACCGATTTCATTTGCCATAGCACCAGCCGTACCACAGAAAAATCCCACTCCAGCAAAAAGTACAGCAAGTCCACCGGCCGAAGACCTATCCCAACTGCAAAGACGGGCAATTCCTGCAGATTGGAACCCCATTCCATTTATTCCCAGTTTAAAAGACAATGCTTTCAATGTTGTTAGGGACTACGTGCATATATTCCCATCATGGGGAGATTATAGTGAAGACAAACACCATTTTCACATCTTCCTGTCCAACTTACGTGTAAGTGCTATTATTCATGGTTATTATTTTCCTGTTTTCTGCTGATCGAACACATCAATGATTTACATTACATTGTTGTAACTAGGCGAGGATCAATCTGGATAGTCATGACGAGCAAAGCTTGCTTGTGCTTTTCAAGGAAGCATTGCAGCAGTATCGGTGTTACCTGAGGAAATCACACTTTGATGGCAAGTCTGTAAACGAATTTCCGGTGAAGTCTCCTGTGCTAAATTTAGAAGACATTGAATGGAAAAACCTTATTATGCACTGGTCTCATTCCCAGGATGAGGTACTGTCTATGAAATCACATGACAATTTGAACTTCTACTTTTCCGCATGTGCCTTACGGATCTTTTTTGCAGGAAATCTGCTTGAAGAAGAATTACGGTTTGAAAAGAACGACAGGATATCGCAAATATGCTGCCCGCTGCTTTGCTCTTGTTAGTACATGTTGTCCTGTATCACTGTACTTGCATACATACCTGGTTCATTATGTGATAGCAGTATGCATGATAGCTTGCTTATCAATTGTTCACTCCAAATTATCTGATTTGTATGAATGGTACATTAGTGTAGAATATATCCAATGCCAATGAATTTTTTTAGCTCTGCATTGTTCTTGTAAGTACATGCTATCCTTTATCAGTGTACTTATATTGACAGGTAGTTGTTCATGTACCATCACTCTGCAGCTTATTTTCCTTTGCCCTCCATTTTCTACACATCAGATCTATATTTACTCTTACCATAAGGTTGGTACTGAAGAAGTTTAGTTGTGCATGGCTCTTGGCTATGCCTTTTGCCTTTATCGCTGCACATACATTTATAGCTACTTGGTTATGTAGCATCACTCTTCATCTTATCTTAAATATTCTCCATTTTTTCGTATATTATCACATCTATGTTTACTCTTAAAAAAATGTAGAATAAAGGCAATGCTTATGAAGAAGATTCTGTGCTAAACTTCTTGAATTCCCCCCCCCCCCCATCAGCGTGGACAAGGGCTTTATAGATCCTGTCTTCACCAGTAATGTAAGTTTGTCCTTCTCAAGCCTTCAAACTTTGT
>NC_041385.1:845149230-845180855 GCF_002162155.2 Triticum dicoccoides | reverse complement strand
CCCCATCAGCATGGACAAGGGCTTTATAGAGCCTGTCTTCACCAGTAATGTAAGTTTGTCCTTCTCAAGCCTTCAAACTTTGTTGTGTATATTTGGTTAGGCATGACTGCAATAGCTGTTTATTTTTGGTGTTTGCATCAAATTGCATGTTTAAAGTTTATTATGTAGTTCATAAACAAAAGTTTGTCCTTCTCAATTTAAGTTTTCAGTTGTACAACCAAGTTCCTTCTTCATACCATGTAATTTAAACTATACAGAGCAAGTGATCTTCTTTTGCACTGCATGTATGCTTCTGTTCTTCATCCGTAATCCAGTGGTGTTGTGAACCTACCCACTACAGCACAATGTCATATTCTGCAATGTCTTAACTATGAACAATGTCATATCATTCTACTATTATTTAAACCGTCTCTTTATTTGCCAATCTGAAATGGGATAAATTGACAACACACTAACCATTGATACTTATGAGTTCTTGATCTGTGATCCAGTGGTGTCGTGAAGCTGCCAACTCCTTCACAATGTCATTTCCTGCCATGTCTTGACCTGAACAATACCATATTGTGTTAATGCAATTTTAAACTATGTCACTTTATTCGTCAGTAAGATATGTGATGAATTGTCAGCACTGATACTTTTATGTGCAAAACCTGTCATCTGTCTGCTTGTTTATCTTTCAGAGTGAGGAAGATATAAGTGTTGAACAAGCGCAGTCTCATCATCTTGCTCAGCTGCTTGCGCTGCAGCTCCCCAACAGGGCTAACCTTTCTTGAACTCTATTGTGGTTTTGTATATTATTTTGTTGGCGTGTTTATTTGCACTGGTGGCGATCCGTGATGCCCAGTGTATGTAATATGCTGTCTGCTTGTGCTTTATTATCATAGTGGCGAACTTTGATGCCCTGTGGATGTAATATGCCGTAATTTCTTTATTGTATAGTCTAGGTTTTTTCTTATTCACGATGCTGCAGTTATTTTACTGTATACATATCCTGTCTTCGCAGTAAACCGGCCAAACCGTAAAATTACGATACATAATCGGGCCGTCATGCAATCACGATGTATGATCTGCATCATGGGCCCCGTCAAACTGGCCCACTAGTAGATTCGGGCCTTTAATAGGGCGAGTAACCCTCGGCCCTCTTTTCACAAGAAAACTCAATGGGCTTTTAGGAGGCTGAGAAGTAGGTTGGGCCTTAAATGTGCCGAATAGCTCACGGGCTGGCAGCAGCCCGAAATGGACCCGTCGCCCATGATTGTGCGAATCAATTCACGGGCTTTTAACAGGCCAAAGTTGTGTCGGTCCTTGTTTGGCCCAATCAGATATCGGCTGCGAGCAGGCCAGATGCAAACCGGGCCATAGTTAGGCCCAACTATATGACGGGCTTTTAACAGGCCAAAATTAATATAGGGCCAAAATGTTAAATGGGCCCTTAACAGGCCAAAACTCATATGAGGTCGAATTACTAAATGGGCCTTTAGCAAGTGGGCCCAAAAGCATAGCGTCCAGTTAACGGGCCGGATCTGATATGGACCATAATTGAGCCCAAAGCTTCTTAAAGGGCCAGACCTGATCTGGGCCGTGATTTAGCCTAGAAAGTGGGAGGCTTTTAACGGGCCGGATCTTATATGAGCCACTATTAGGCCCGGAACGTGGCAGGCCATTAATGGACCGAATCAAATATGGGCCGACATTTGGCCCAAAACATGGCAGCCAGTTAATGGGCCGGCCTACTAGGGTCCTCAAAATCTTGTGGGCCTACAGCTGGGTCGGCCCATTAATGTCGGCGAAATCTCGTGGGCCTTTAGCTGGGCCGTCCCATTATGATCCATAAGAATTTTGTGGGCCTTTACCTGGGCCGGCCCATTGTGGCACACACAAATCTTGTGGGCCTTTACCTGGGCCAGCCTATTATGGCCCGCGAAATCTTGTGGGCCCTTAGCTGGGCCAGCCCATTATGGTCCGCAAAATCTCGTGGGCCTTTAGCTGGGCCGGCCCATTATGGTCCGCAAAATCTTGTGGGCCTTTAGTCGGGCCGGCCCATTTTAACTTGATGGGCCATGCCACGTGTCGACGTATCATAGGCGCCTTCTGTCCAATGAGTGGATGACATCTGTCCCAACGATGAGCCGACACATATTTCCTCCAGCCAATGATGATTTTACACGTGGAAAATCCCCATTGGTCGGGGTTGTTAATGGATTATCGGATCCAAAACCCGACCCGATAGCTTAACGGCGTTCCGTTACGGTGGATGCCACGTGTCGGTCACCCTTGACGAAAGCACTTCTATGACGCGCGATTTATCGTCATGGAAGTGGACACTTCCGTGATGATAATTTTGGTAATGTCATGGAACACTTCTACGACAGCACAGGTATGACTATCTTGATTCTGTCATAAATTTGTCATGGATGTACATGCATGACAAAAAACGTGACCTACTGTGACAAACACATATCATCACGGAAGTGTATTTTTTTTGTAGTGCTTGGTAGAAAGAAACCACAATGCATATACTTTTCATCTTGCAAGATGTAGCACTTATGATCATAATAATGTATCATTTTGAAATTATTTCTGTGCATATATAGCTTGCTTCCTTGTGACTACGGAGTTATAACAACAAGCTTATGCACATGAAACCCTTATTTTCCATCTCATGAGTCAAAAGTAGCATATACACACACGTACCGTATCGCGGCCTTATTTTTTATCGCCCCATGAGTCAAAAGTAGCATATACACATATGTACCGTATCGATGGGGTGCGGTGTGCTGCCGCACGGGTATAGCTAGTTATAACTAGATTCGAGAGGTGGATCCTCCAGATGGGTTAACTTTTGTACTATAGTGTTATATAGCTATAACCATGTGTGTGTGTGTGTCTTTGTTTGATGCGCTTCCAATGATAGGAATTTTGTTGTAAGAACGACGATCTGTTCCTACAGATGCAGAAAGAGAAAATTTCCTGTGAACCTTAGAACATTGGAGATATATTTTCCCTCTGGAGGACAATTACTAGATCCTGAGTTGCCACTCTTTTAGTTCATTTTTTACAAATGTTTAATCATTTATACCTACTAACTCAACTATTTAAACATATTGTATTTTCCAGCAAACAGCTTGTAATATTGACAGGGTCCTAGACCACATTAGAGAGGACTTAGGACTTTGGAGATCTGCGTGATGTGTGGCAGACCTGGGTAGCTGACTTTCTCCGGAGAAGCCTATTGCAACCCCCCTTTCTTGGGGCTAACTCATGTACTAACCACTACTAGGAAAATGCTTATACATAGAAGTTCAGCAGTAGCGTTTGTTTGGGACCATGCTACTGGTAGTTTGCAGTAGCGCTGGTTACAAAGCGCACTACTGGTAATGGTTAGCAGTAGCGTTGTTTAGCATGGGCTGCTATTGTTACATGTGCCGCAGGGCCCAGATCGGATTTCCACTTATCTGTAGCGTGGCTTGTCCACCAACGCTACTGTTAATGGGCTTAGTAGCAGTGTTGGCCCGTACCTAGCGCTACTACTATGCCAAAAGAACCCCCCTCCCCACACCCTTGCCTCACTTCGATCGATCCCTGATACGTCTCCAACGTATCTACTTTTCCAAACACTTTTGCCCTTGTTTTGGACTCTAACTTGCATGATTTGAATGAAACTAACCCGGACTGACGCTGTTTTCAGCAAAACTGCCATGATGTTGTTTTATGTGTAGAAAAGAAAAGTTCTTGGAATGTCCTGAAAATCCACGAAGGCACTTTTTGTAAAATCTAAAAAATATTGGCGAAAGAATCAAGACCAGGGGGCCCACACCCTGTCCACGAGACAGGGGGCGCGCCCCCTCCTCCTGGGTGCCCCCCAATCTCTTGGGCCCCCTGGACCTCCACCGACCTCAACTCCAACTCCATATATTCACGTTCGGGGAGAAAAAAAATCAGAGAGAAAGTTTCATCGCATTTTACGACACGGAGCCGCCGCCAAGCCCTAATCTCTCTCGGGAGGGCTGATCTAGAGTCCGTTCGGGGCTCCGGAGAGGGGGATTCCTCGCCGTCATCATCATCAACCATACTCCATCACCAATTTCATGATGCTCACTGCCGTGCGTGAGTAATTCCATCATAGGCTTGCTGGACGGTGATGGGTTGGATGAGATTTACCATGTAATCAAGTTAGTTTTGTTAGGGTTTGATCCCTAGTATCCACTATGTTCTAAGATTGATGTTGCTATGACTTTGCTATGCTTAATGCTTCTCACTAGGGCCCGAGTGCCATGATTTCAGATCTGAACCTATTATGTTTTCATGAATATATGTGTGTTCTTGATCCTATCTTGCAAGTCTATAGTCACCTATTATGTGTTATGATCTGACAACCCCGAAGTGACAATAATCGGGATACTTCTCGGTGATGACCGTAGTTTGAGGAGTTCATGTATTCACTATGTGCTAATGCTTTGTTCTGGTTCTCTATTAAAAGGAGGCCTTAATATCCCTTAGTTTCCGCTAGGACCTCGCTGCCACGGGAGGGTAGGACAAAAGATGTCATGCAAGTTCTTTTCCATAAGCACGTATGACTATTTACGGAATACATGCCTACATTACATTGATGAACTGGAGCTAGTTCTGTGTCACCCTATGTTTTAGCTATTACATGAGGAATCGCATCCGGCATAATTATCCACCACTGATCCATTGCCTACGAGATTTTCACATATTGTTCTTCGCTTATTTACTTTTCTGTTGCTACTGTTACAACTACTACAAAACCCCCAAAACTATTATCTTCACTTTTGCCACCGTTACCTTTATTATCATACAACTTTGCTACTAAATACTTTGCTGCAGATACTAAGTTATCCAGGTGTGGTTGAATTGACAACTCAACTGCTAATACTCAAGAATATTCTTTGGATCCCCTTCTGTTGAATCAATAAATTTGGGTTGAATACTTTACCCTCGAAAGCTGTTGCGATCCCCTACACTTGTGGGTTATCAAGACTAATTTCTGGCACCATTGCCGGGGAGCGTAGCTCTATTCTCTGAGTCACTTGGGATTTATATCTGTTGATCACTATGAGAAACTTGAAAGACGAAACAACCAAGATTTTGCCCTCAACTACGAGGGGAGGTAAGGAACTGCCATCTAGCTCTGCACTAGATTCTCCTTCCGTTATTAGTAAGCTTGCGACGCCTCAACCTGCTACTGCTATGAACTCTGATATGTCGCATGTTATTGATGATGCCACTTCTGCTATGCACGATACTTATGATGAAACTACTTCTGTGCGTGATACTACTTTGCCATTAGGTGAATTTCTTGATGAACAACTTGCTAGAGTTAGCGGGAATGAAATTATTGAAGATGCTATTATTGATGATAGTGATGATGAAAATTCTCCCAATGATTATGAATTGCCTGTTGTTCCTGAGGGTTATGTGATAACCCACAAGTATAGGGGATCGCAACAGTTTTCGATAAGTCAGTGTGTCGAACCCAACGAGGAGCTAAAGGTAGAACAAATATTCCCTAAAGTTCTATGGACAACCGATACAACTCTACACACGCTTGACATTTGCTTTACCTAGAACAAGAATAAAACTAGAAGTACTTTGTAGGTGTTTTTGAATAGGCTTGCAAGAAAATAAAGAACACGTAAATATAAACTAGGGGCTGTTTAGATAAAGACACAACTAAAGTAAATATAGCGAGTGTGGAAAAGTGGTGGTAGTAGATGTGGAATTGTCCCTAGGCAACTGACTACGTTACTAGACCTGTAATCACAATTGCAATTCTATTTGAGGGAGAGGCATAAGCTAACATACTTTCTCTACTTGGATCATATGCACTTATGATTGGAACTCTAGCAAGCATCCGCAACTACTAAAGATTCATTAAGGTAAAACCCAACCATAGCATTAAAGCATCAAGTGCCCTTTATCCCATACGCAAACAACCTACTTACTTGGATTTGTGTTTCAGTCACTCACCAACCCACTATAAGCGAATCATGAATGTATTACAACACCCTACAGCGGGAATCCCTCACGCTTGCGCGACACGGAGGGCACCATAGGACAGCACCAATAATAAAACATGCAACTCAAACTAATCATAGCAATTCATCAATCATCGATAGGACAATATAAATCTACTCAGACATCATAGGATGGCAACACATCATCGGAAAATAATATGAAGCATAAAGCACCATGTTCAAGTAGAGGGTACAGCGGGTTGCGGGAGAGTGGACTGCTGAATATAGAAGGGGGAAGGTGATGGACATGTTGTTGAAGATGACGGTGGTGTTGGTGAAGATCGCGGTGATGATGATGGCCCCCGGCAGCGCTCCGGCGCCACCGGAAGCAAGGGGGAGAGGCCCCCCCTTCTTCTTCTTCTTCCTTGACCTTCTCCCTAGATGGGAGAAGGGTTTCCCCTCTGGTCCTTGGCTCCCATGGCGTGGGAGGGGCGAGAGCCCCTCCGAGATTGGATCTATCTCTCTGTTTCTGCGTTCTCTCCTGGCTGTGTTTCACCGTTTCGCGTATATATGGAGATCCGTAACTCCGATTGGCCTGAAACCTTTGCCGTGATTTTTTTCTGGATATTAGCTTTCTTGCAACAAAAGAAGAGCGCCAACCGCCTTACGGTGGGCTCATGAGGGTAGGGGGCGCGCGCAGGGGGGCAGGCGCGCCCCCTGTCTCGTGACCACCTCGGGCACTGGTTCGCGTTGATTTTCCTTCCAAATTTTCCATAGTTTCCAAAAATAAGCTCCGTCCATTTTTATCCCGTTTGGACTCCGTTTGATATGGATATTCTGCGAAACCAAAAACATGCAATAGACAAGGACTGGCACTGGGCACTGGATCAATATGTTAGTCCCAAAAATAACATAAAAAGTTGCCAAAAAGTATATGAAAGTGAATAATATTGGCATGGAACAATCAAAAATTATAGATACGACGGAGACGTATCAGCATCCCCAAGCTTAATTCCTGCTCGTCCTCGAGTAGGTAAATGATAAAAAAGAATAATTTTTGATGTGGAATGCTACCTAGCATAATCTTGATCATATGTCTAATCATGGCATGAATATTAAGACACAAGTGATTCAAAGCAATAGTCTATCATTGGACATAAAAATAATAATACTTCAAGCATACCAACCAAGCAATTATGTCTTATTGAAATAACATAGCGAAAGAAAGCTCATCCCTACAAAATCATATAGTCTGGCTATGCTCCATCTTCACCACACAAAGCATTCACATCAAGCACAACCCCGATGACAAGCCAAGCAATTGTTTCATACTTTTGACGTTCTCAAACCTTTTCAACTTTCACGCAATACATGAGCGTGAGCCATGGATATAGCACTATAGGTGGAATAGAATATAATGATGGAGGTTATGTGGAGAAGACAAAAAAGGAGAAAGTATCACATCGACGCGGCTAATCAATGGGCTATGGAGATGCCCATCAATTGATGTCAATGCGAGGAGTAGGGATTGCCATGCAACGGATGCACTAAGAGCTATATGTGTATGAAAGCTCAACAAAAGAAACTAAGTGGGTGTGCATCCAAGTTGCTTGCTCATGAAGACCTAGGGCATTTGAGGAAGCCCATCGTTGGAATATACAAGCCAAGTTCTATAATGAAAATTCCCACTAGCATATGAAAGTGACAACATAGGAGACAATCTATATGAAGATCATGGTGCTACTTTGAGGCACAAGATATGAGACTCACTACATGAAGAACATGGTGCTACTTTGAAGCACAAGTGTGGAAAAGAGATAGTAACATTGCCCTTTTTTTGCGGGCTTCTTTGGCCCCATTTTTTTATTTAGGCTTCTTTGGCCTCTCTTTTTTTTAATGGGGCAATGCTCTAATAATGATGATCATCACACTTTTATTTACTTACAACTCGATATTACAACTCAATACTAGAACAAAGATATGACTCTATATGAATGCCTCCGGCGGTGTATCGGGATGTGTAATGATCTAGCATAGCAATGACATCAAAAAACAGACAAGCCATGAAAACATCATGCTAGCTATCTTACGATCATGCAAAGCAATATGACAATGAATGCTCAAGTCATGAATATGATGATGATGATGAAAGTTGCATGGCAATATATCTCGGAATGGCTATGGAAATGCCATGATAGGTAGGTATGGTGGCTGTTTTGAGGAAGATATAATGAGGCTTATGTGTGACAGAGCGTATCGTATCACGGGGTTTGGATGCACCGGAGAAGTTTGCACCAACTCTCGAGGTGAGAAAGGGCAATGCACGGTACCGAAGAGGCTAGCAATGAGGGAAGGGTGAGAGTGCGTATAATCCATGGACTCAACATTAGTCATAAGGAACTCACATACTTATTGCAAAAATATATTAGCCATCGAAACAAAGTACTACGCGCATGCTCCTAGGGGGATAGATTGGTAGGAAAAGACCATCGCTCGTCCCCGACCTCCACTCATAAGGAAGGCAATCAATAAACACCTCATGCTCCGACTTCGTTACATAACGGTTCACCATACGTGCATGCTACGGGACTTGCAAACCTCAACACAAGTATTTCTCAATTTCACAATTACTCAACTAGCACGACTCTAATATCACCATCTTTATATCACAAAACTATTGCAAGGAATCAAACATATCATATTCAGCGATCTACAAGTTTATGTAGGATTTTATGACTAACCATGTGAATGACCAGTTCCTGTCATCTCTCTAAATAGATATAAGTGAAGCAAGAGAGTTTAATTCTTTCTACAAAAGATATGCCCAAGCTCTAACAAATATAAGTGAAGCAAAAGAGCATTCTACAAATGGCGGTTGTCTATGTAAAGAGAAACAGGCAATTCAAACTTCAAATGATATAAGTGAAGCACATGAAGCATTCTATAAAGCCATACTCAAAAGATTAAAGTGAAGTGCAAAGAGCATTCTATAAATCAACCAAGGGCTATCTCATACCAGCATGGTGCATAAAACAAAAGTGAAAACTAAATGCAAAAGACGCTCCAAGACTTGCACATAATGCACGAACGAAACGAATTCGAAAACATACCGATACTTGTTAAAGAAAGAGGGGATGCCTCCCCAGCATCCCCAAGCTTAGGCGCTTGAGTCTCCTTGAATATTTACTTGGGGTGCCTCGGGCATCCCCAAGCTTGAGCTCTTGCCTCTCTCCCTTCTTCTCACATCGAAACATCCTCGATTAGACACTACATCCACACAAAACTTCAACAGAAAACTTGGTAAGATCCGTTAGTATAATAAAGCAAATCACCACTCTAAGTACTGTTGCAAACCAATTCATATTTTATTTTTGCATTGTGTCTACTGTAATATAACTTTTTCATGGCTTAATCCACTGATATAAATTGATAGTTTCATCAAAACAAGCAAACTATGCATCAAAAACAGAATCTATCTAAAACAGAACAGTCTGTAGCAATCTGAACATTCACCATACTTCTGATACTTGAAACATTCTACCAAATTTGGAAAAATAAACAAGTTTTACAGCAAGACAGTGCAAAAAGAATCAGAAGCATTTGACGTTCCAGTAGAAAATTAAAATTCTCGCACTACAGCCAAAGTTTCTGTCCTGCACCGTACAAACCAACAAGCATTGTAAACATCCTAAAGGCAAACCTTGGCACATTATTTTTATAATACAATGGAATTGTACAAGGGGATAATTATTTTTGTTGAGAAGTTTCTGTAATCAAGATTCACAAAGTTGCCGTGAGCATGAACAAAGTTCAAGGAGCTCTCCCACTTTAACAATGCTTGTCTTTCTCACTTTCGCTTTCATTTTTGAAAAAGTTTTGGGTTCCCCTCTTTATTTTTGTTGTTTTTAAACTATATGAAGGCACTCAACAGAAATAAATGACTCTCTAAAACTTCCGGGTTGTCTCCCTGGCAGCGCTTTCTTTAAAGCCATTAAGCTAGGCATATAGTGCTCAAGTAGTGAATCCACCCGGATCCCAAGGTATATCAAAGCCAATTTTAATTAACAATGATTTGTAATTTAGTAGTGAGCACAAAGCAACATATATCATGTAATGATGAAGTCTAACTCTCTTCCTATGCATCGGCATGTCATAAAAGAACAATTCATGCACACCAAGTAAAGGCCAATGCATAGTATAAACAGTTTCTTGCAATTTTATAGTATAGGAAACATAGAGAGGTGGAGATATAGTTCCTCTCTCATAATAATTGCAAGTAGGAGCAGCAAGAACATGCATATTATATTCATCAAAATTATCAAGTGCAACGATAAAGGGCAACCCATCAATATAATCCTTAATAAGGGCAAACTTCTCCGATATAGTGTAGTCGGGAGAATTCAAAAAGATAATAGGACTATCATGCGTGGGTGAAATAGCAACAATTTCATGTTTAACATAAGGAACTATAGCAAGTTCATATCCATAAGCATCATTCATATTGGCATCTTGGCCACAAACATAACAAGCATCATCAAAAAGGGATATTTCAAAAGAATCATAGGGATCATAACAGTCATCATAGCAATCATCATAGTAATCATCATAGCAATCATCCTTTGGTAAGCACGAAGGGGAATTAAACAATGTACGAGTTGAAGAGTTACTCTCATTAGAAGGTGGGCACGGGTGATCAATCCGCTCTTCCTCCTTTTGTTCTTCGCTCTCCTCCTCATCTTTTTCATCCAATGAGCTCACGGTTTCATCTATTTCTTCTTCCATAGCTTCCTGCAAAATATTAGTCTCTTCTTGTACAGCAGAGACTTTCTTAATAAGTGCATTAATTTCATAATTGTATTTATAATTCTCATAGCAATATTTGAGGATAGCTAAATTTTTAGATCTATAAACAGCATCATCAAAATCTTCAAACTCTTTACACATAGATTCAATTTCATAAGCACCCATAAAAGCAACAAATTCTTCTATTTGTTCCACATCATGGTAATCATATATACCATTAGCATAAGAAGCTAAGGTTTTATTATCATTAAATTTGCATGAAAAGGGAAGATGTGGAGAATTCATCCTAGAGCAACAAGTATAATCATATTCCACGCATAGTTGTCAAGCATACCACTTCAATATATGAATTTGATCCCATAATAGTTTCCATTTTTGTGTCAAGCGATAATCCCTAAAGTATTCACGTTGATCCAACGTTACTCCCATTACATAGTTGAATGGGGTTTTCTCAGGATTATTAAAGTAGTACATAATATCTTTCACATAACCAGCATCGAGGGTTTTAGGAGGTTCCCCATCTCCATGAGCAGCAAGTACACCTAATTTTTTTGGTATTTCGTGTTCCAGATCCATAAATAAAGATAAAGAACAACTAAGAACAGCAAATAAAAATTACTTAGTGATAAAGCAAACAAGCACACACGAGAATATTCACCCCACGCTATGACTCCCCGGCAACGGCGCCAAAAAAAGGTCTTGATAACCCACAAGTATAGGGGATCGTAACAGTTTTCGATAAGTAAGAGTGTCGAACCCAACGAGGAGCTAAAGGTAGAACAAATATTCCCTAAAGTTCTATGGACAACCGATACAACTCTACGCACGCTTGACATTTGCTTTACCTAGAACAAGAATAAAACTAGAAGTACTTTGTAGGTGTTTTTGAATAGGCTTGCAAGAAAATAAAGAACATGTAAATATAAACTAGGGGCTGTTTAGATAAAGACACAACTAAAGTAAATATAGCGAGTGTGGAAAAGTGGTGGTAGTAGATGTGGAATTGTCCCTAGGCAACTGACTACGTTACTAGACCTGTAATCACAATTGCAATTCTATTTGAGGGAGAGGCATAAGCTAACATACTTTCTCTACTTGGATCATATGCACTTATGATTGGAACTCTAGCAAGCATCCGCAACTACTAAAGATTCGTTAAGGTAAAACCCAACCATAGCATTAAAGCATCAAGTGCCCTTTATCCCATACGCAAACAACCTACTTACTTGGATTTGTGTTTCAGTCACTCACCAACCCACTATAAGCGAATCATGAATGTATTACAACACCCTACAGCGGGAATCCCTCACGCTTGCGCGACACGGAGGGCACCATAGGACAGCACCAATAATAAAACATGCAACTCAAACTAATCATAGCAATTCATCAATCATCGATAGGACAATATAAATCTACTCAGACATCATAGGATGGCAACACATCATCGGAAAATAATATGAAGCATAAAGCACCATGTTCAAGTAGAGGGTACAGCGGGTTGCGGGAGAGTGGACCGCTGAATATAGAAGGGGGAAGGTGATGGAGATGTTGGTGAAGATGACGGTGGTGTTGGTGAAGATCGCGGTGATGATGATGGCCCCCGACAGCGCTCCGGCGCCACCGGAAGCAAGGGGGAGAGGGCCCCCCTTCTTCTTCTTCTTCATTGACCTTCTCCCTAGATGGGAGAAGGGTTTCCCCTCTGGTCCTTGGCTCCCATGGCGTGGGAGGGGCGAGAGCCCCTCCGAGATTGGATCTATCTCTCTGTTTCTGCATTCTCTCCTGGCTCTGTTTCACCGTTTCGCGCATATATGGAGATCCATAACTCCGATTGGCCTGAAACCTTCGTCGTGATTTTTTTCCGAATATTAGCTTTCTTGCAGCAAAAGAAGAGCGTCAACCGCCTTACGGTGGGCTCACGAGGGTAGGGGGCGCGCCCTGGGGGGCAAGCGCGCCCCCTGTCTCGTGACCACCTCGGGCACTAGTTCGCGTTGATTTTCCTTTCAAATTTTCCTTATTTTCCAAAAATAAGCTCCGTCCGTTTTTATCCCGTTTGGACTCCGTTTGATATGGATATTCTGCGAAACCCAAAACATGCAACAGACAGGGACTGGCACTGGGCACTGGATCAATATGTTAGTCCCAAAAATAATATAAAAAGTTGCCAAAAAGTATATGAAAGTGAATAATATTGGCATGGAACAATCAAAAATTATAAATACGACGGAGACGTATCATTATGTTATGAATGAAGAAGCTTCTAGAGCTATCTTTGCTTGCAATGATAGATATGATCTTAAGAAATTATTAGCTAAATGGAAGCAGCAGTCTCTTAATGCTAGAATGCAACCTGACCCTGCTTTTGCTACTTCACCTATTTGTGTTACTGATAAGGGTTATGAATTCTCTGTTGATCCTGAGATTATTACTTTAGTTGAATCTGTTCCTTTTTATGGCCTTGAATCTGAAACTGTTGTGGCACATCTTACCAAGTTGAATGATATAGCTACCCTGTTCACTCATGATGATAGATCTCGCTATTTTTATATCCTTAAGATATTTCCGTTCTCCTTAAAGGCTGATGCTAAGACTTGGTATAATTCTCTTTCTCCTGGTTGTGTGCGTAGTCGGTAGGATATGATTTATTACTTCTCTGCTAAATATTTCCCTGCTCATAAGAAACAAGCTGCCTTGCGGGAAATCTATACTTTTGTGCAAATCAAAGAAGAGAGTCTCCCACAAGCTTGGGGGAGGCTTCTCCAGTTACTTAATGCTTTGCCTGATCATCCTCTTAAGAAAAACGAAATACTTGATATCTTTTATAATGGACTAACCGATGCTTCCAAGGACTACTTGGATAGTTGTGTTGGTTGTGTTTTCAGGGAAAGAACAGTCGATGAAGCTGAATTACTATTGAATAATATGTTGACTAATGAAAATAATTGGACTCTTCCTGAGCCAATTCCTGAGGCAATTCCTGAACCAATTGAGCCAACTCCTGAGCCTATTCCTAAACCCGCTCCAAAGAAGAGAGGTGTTTTATTTCTCAGTCCTGAAGATATGCAAGAGACAAAGAAATCAATGAAAGAAAAAGGTATTAAAGCTGAAGATGTTAAGAATTTACCTCCTATTGAAGAAATACATGGTCTTAATATACCACCTGTTGAAGAACCACATTGTCTTGATAACCCGACACAGGTAGTAAAGGTAAATTCTCTCTATAGATATGATAAACTTGAAATCCCCTCTACTAAATTTCATAGCCCATGCTTAGATGAATTTGATGACTTTATGGATAGACAAGAAAGTTTTAATGCTTATGTTTGTAGAGAGTTAAAGAATAATGCTTTCGAGATAGGACGCGTGAGCGATAATATGGCTAGAGTTAAAGCTGAACTCAAACTCATTAGCAAATATACTTCTATGGTTGCTACTCAAGCTGAGCAAGTACTCAAAGCTCAAAATGATTTGCTTGATTAATTAAATAATAAAAATTACTTTTCTGTTAGAGTGGCTACTAGAACTGGTAGAATGACTCGGAACCTTTGTATCCCGAAGGCCACCCTAAGAGAATCGAGCAAGATTCTCAGAGAAACAATTTAGAGGCACCTAGTTCTTCTAAAAAGAAGAAAAAGAAAAATGATAGAACTTTGCATGCTTCTAGTGAACCTACTGTAGACACACCTGAGAATCCTAATGATATTTCTATTTCTGATGCTGAAACTCAATCAGGTGATGAACATGAACCTTGTGATAATGTTAATGATAATGTTCATGTTGATGCTCAACCTAGCAAAAACAATGCTGTAGAGATTGAACCTGCTGTTGATCTTGATAACCCACAATCAAAGAATCAATGTTATGATAAGAGAGATTTTGTTGCTAGGAAGCACGATAAATAAAGAGAACCATGGGTTCAGAAACCCATGCCCTTTCCTCCTAAACCATCCAAGACAAAGGATGATGAGGATTTTGAGCGCTTTGCTGAAATGATTAGACCTATCTTCTTACGTATGCGCTTAACTGATATGCTCAAAGTAAACCCTTATGCTAAGTATATGAAGGATATCATCACAAATAAAAGAAAGATACCGGAAGCTGAAATTTCCACCATGCTTGCTAATTACACTTTTAAGGGTGGAATACCAAAGAAACTTGGAGATCTAGGTGTACCAACTATACCATGCTCCATTAAAAGAAATTATGTTAGAACTGCTTTATGTGATCTTGGAGCCGGTGTTAGTGTTATGCCTCTCTCTTTATATCGTAGACTTGAATTGAATAAGTTGACACCTACTGAAATATCTTTGCAAATGGTTGATAAATCAACTGCTATACCTGTCGGTATTTGTGAGGATGTGCCTGTTGTGGTTGCAAATGTCACTATCTTAACGGACTTTGTTATTCTTGATATTCCCGAGGACGATAGTATGTCGATTATCCTTGGTAGACCTTTTTTGAACACTGCAGGGGCTATTATTGATTGCAACAAAGGCAATGTCACTTTTCATGTTAATGGTAATGAGCATACAGTACACTTTCCGAGGAAACAATCTCAAGTTCATAGCATCAATTCTATTGGAAAAGTCCCAACTATCGTTATTGGAGGTTTTGAATTTCCTCTCCCTACTGTCAAGAAAAAGTATGATATTCTTATTGTTGGGGATTTTCATATCCCCGTTGAGGTAACTTAGTGTTATTCAAAATTTCTCCGGTTCCGTGTTATTCGGAATGAGTTTGTTAACAAGAGTTGATCAACCTTGTTTGTGGATTCATTTTGATGATCATGAGATGGATGAAACTAGAAGGCACAACCTTCTGTACCCACTTTTTACTTTCTGTTATTTAGAATAAATAAAGCAAAAATAGCATTATCCGTCTGTTTTCTGAATTATCCATGCATTAAAAAATATCTCAAAAATAGAAGTGCTCCATATGCCCTGCAAATTTAGTATGATTTTTATGAAATATTTGAGGATTTTAGGCACTGAAAACACTACAGGAGGGGCCAGCACTAGGCCACGAGAGTGGAGGGCGCGCCCACCCCACCTGGGCGCGCCCCCTGTCTCGTGGGCCCCTGGTGGCCCCCCTCCACTTATACCAGCACCCACACACTCCATCTTCTACCCAAAAAAATCCCCATCCAGCTCAAGCACGAGTTCTAGCTCATTTTGCTGCGATTTTCGATCTCCTTGCTCAAAGCTCCATTCGCAAAACTGCTTTGGGAGATTGTTGCTTGGTATGTGACTCCTCCATTGGTCCAATTAGTTTTTGTTCTAGTGCTTTATTCATTGCAATTTTTTGCTGCATAGGTGACCATGTTCTTGAGCCTACATGTCAAATTTATGAGGTCCCAAGCAATTCTAATGCATGATATAGGCTCTAGGCACTTGTAGGAGTAGTTGCTACCAATCTTGTTTAGTTTTATTCACTTTCATTTTGAAGTTAGTAAAATTTCAGAAATTTTTAGAAAATGTTAAGGAAATTTTTGAGGGGCTCTTCTAGCCAAGGCTCTCAGGAAAAACAAGCCAAAGAGAAGGAAAAAGCCAAGTATAATCTTCCTCGCTTAGCGGAAGTACGGTCGTGTGAATGGCCATGCGAGGATTTCTTGAAAGAAGCTGGAATTCATGAAGATTTTTATTCTTTGATCGAGAATGCAGGCCTCATCGGTTTCATCAACGACCGGATCGATCAGTATCTCTTACTCACTAATACTTTCATGCAAAAATTTTATTATTATCCAAAGAAGTCACCGCCTGCAGTATCATTTCATTTATATGATGAATTCAGAGAAATGTCTCTACGTAATTTTTGCGCGGTGTGTAGGATACCTTATGAGGGAGAATTAAAGGAATCCCATCGTAAAGATGTGGATGGCTTTGTTAGTACTATTATTGTAGAGGATCCAAAGAAGGGTTCCGAGGCAAAAATCTCTAGCATACACTTTTCCGTTTTATGCTACTTTTCCATATTTGCGAGTAGATGCTTGATTGGTCGTGGAAATAGTGGAAACTTTAGTGTTCCTGATATTATCACTCTTCAACATGCCTTGCTTGGAGACAATAGTTTTAGTATGGGTGACGTCGTTGCTAAACGGCTAGCCCTGAATCGTACAAAAGGCCCCATATTTAGAGGTATCTATGCTTCACGTCTTGCTAGACATTTTCAGATACCCATTAGGCACCATGAGAAAGAGGAGACAAAATTGCCTCCTCACATTTTAGATTACAAGAGCATGGTAGCACATAAGTTTATTGTTGACAACGAAGAGAAGATGCTCTTGTATAAACTTAGATTTAATAAGAAACACATTGAGATTATTATTTTGCCTGCGCCTCTGTTGTTTGATTTGCTTGCAGAAAATTTTCTTGTCATGCCGGAAGCGGTGTACAATCATCGAGCCCAAGCTTTCACTCCAGAACATAAACCTGAGCCGGAACCTGAACTGGACGCTTATCGTGCATCATCTGTCCAGTGGGATCCAGAGATGACCGGCCAGTGGTATACTGATTACACCTCCCAGTACACCGGGGAGAGTAGCGGCGGTCCTTGTGTCACGCCCAATATGCGACCCTATCCAAAAGGAACTCGAAGGTCCAACCAAGAATAGACCCGCATATTGAAACGCTTTTGCAAGGTGGATATCATTACATCAACATTACATAATAGATGGGGATACATACAAGAGGCAAACAATGCCAAACGAATACAACATCATAATACATAAGAGCATCATCCGACTATGGATGAAACACAAACAGAAACTCAAACGACATCCACCCTGCTAGCCCAGGCTGCCGACCTGGAACCTATCCCCTGATCAAAGAAGAAGCAGAAGAAGAACTCCAATACAAGCAAACATCACTCTCGCGTCATGAACATCGCGTAACCTGTACCTGCAACTGTTGTTGTAGTAATCTGTGAGCCACGAGGACTCAGCAATCCCATTACCATGGGTATCAAGACTAGCAAAGCTTAAAGGGAATGGAAGGGGTAAAGTGGTGAGGTTGCAGCAGCGACTAAGCATATATGGTGGCTAACATACGCAAATAAGAGCGATAAGAGAGCAAAGGAACGGTCGTGAAGCTACCAATGATCAAGAAGTGATCCTGAACTCCTACTTACGTCAAACATAACCCAGAAACCGTGTTCACTTCCCGGACTCCGCTGAAAAGAGACCATCACGGCTACACACACGGTTGATGCGTTTTAATTCGGATCTGGTGTCAAGTTATCTACAACTGGACATTAACAAATTCCCATATGCCTATAACCGCAGTCACGACTTTCGAAAGATTATACCCTGTAGGGGTGTCCCAACTTAGCCCATGATAAGCTCTCACGATCAACGAAGGATCTACCTTCTCCCAGGAAGACCCGATCAGACTCGGAATCCCGGTTTACAAGACATTTCGACAATCGTAAAACAAGACCAGCAAAGCCTCCCGCTGTGCCGACAAATCCCGATAGGAGCTGCACACATCTCGTTCTCAGGGCACACCGGATGAGCCAGACGTCGGGTTGGCATAGACCCTGGTTGCCCAGGGGGCGACGGACATCGCTCGGTTTGGACCAACACTTAGACAAGCATTGGCCCGGGGGGGGGGGGCTAATATAAAGATGACCCTCGGGTTGGCCGACCCAAGGGAAAGGTATAGGTGGTGGTGAGGCAAATGGTAAAACCAAGGTTGGGCCTTGCTGGAGGAGTTTTATTCAAAGCGAACTGTCAAGGGGGTCCCATAAATCACCCGACCGCGTAATGAACGCAAAATCCGAGAACATAACACCGGTATGACGGAAACTAGGGCGGCAAGAGTGGAACAAAACACCAGGAAAAAGGCCGAGCCTTCCACCCTTTACCAAGTATATAGATGCATTAATTAAATAAGAGATATTGTGATATTCCAACAAAATCATATCCACCATGGAGCAATCTTCAACTTCACCTACAACTAGCAACGCTATAAGAGGGGCTGAGCAAAAGCGGTAACATAGCCAAAGAACGGTTTGCGTAGGAAAGGTGTCAAAGGTTAGAGGTTCATGGCAATATGGGAGGCTTGATAAACAGGTGATAGGTAGCGCAGCATAGCGATAGAACGAAACAACTAGCATACCAATGATAGTAGTGAGATCCAGGGTAGCGGTCATCTTGCCTGAAATCCCGTTAGGAAGAAGAACGAGTCCATGAAGAAGATGAAGCCACGAAGACGAACCAAGCGTAGACGAACGAATCCTCACGATCGCAACGAAACGGGAACTATCGAGAAGAAGCACACAACATGGTAAACACACCACACATGAACAAGACATGATGCACAAACAAGCATGATGCAAGACAAGACTACATGAAGCTACTCATGGCAAGAGATGATGCAAACAAGAGCAACACATCAAAGCAAGTTTAAATGAGGCCGGGAACAACATATAACAATTCCGGTAAGTCCTCATATGCAACTTTCGAAATTGGTCCAGATCTGAATAAACCTATGTTCAAGTTATTAAACAGCAAGTTAAGATGCAACAATATGATCTACATGAGATTCTAGTCAAGTTACATATAAAGTTCATTTAATTCGGAGCTACGACCTAGAAGATATGAGCAAAACAAGTTAAACATGGCAATGATGCAAAATGCATACAAACATCAAGCAAACACCTTAAAACACGGATGCAACATGATAATATGAAGCTACATGCAAATCTAGGTGAGTTTCATATAGAGCACACTCAAAACGGAGCAACGGTTCAAACACATACACTCCATACAAGTCATAGCAACAATCTGTCCAAAACAGCAACTAGGCATATTGCAAGCATCAAAACAACATGCTACAACACCTCAACATAATAACAAAAGGCATGGGCATGATGTACAGGTAAAGCAAAACAAAACCTGAACAAAACAAAACAAATATCAGGTTGCAATATTTAGAGCTATCAAACAACATGTTACAGGAACTTATCATGGCAAACAAAGGCATGGCATGAATCTACTAAATGCATAGATCAAATGTCCTTTACTGACCATGAGCCAAAAAGGATCAGAAGATATGATGGCACCCATGTAAACATAGCAAGTTATATTACAGATTCATACATGGCAGGAACAGAATTATGAAGGCATGTTGGTGAGCTTGTACCACTCACCACAGAGCAATATATGGCATGGCAAGGCAACCAACAGTAAGAAGGCATGTTTATGAAGCTAAGCATGTCAAGAGCAAGTTCATAGGGTGCATGTATCACTAACAACAAGCATGATAACAACTGAACTTAATGTTAACAGGCTAACATCAACATTATTTAGCAACTTTGGAGCAAGTTTACAACAAGCTACAACAGGCTATAAATGCAACCAGGGGCATGAATGGATAGAGCATGACATGTAGAACAAAACACCCTTAGCGAACATCTCCAGATTATGCATAGAATGACTTGTAGCAGCAGGTTTACATAGCATCACAAAATAACAGATTCAGCCTAGCAAAACAGCAACAGCAAGTACACTACTTAACAAGATCGATTCACTCACCACAAGTCATTGCATGACAAGATAAGCATAGCATCAGCAATAAGGCATGTTTATGAAACAAACCAAGTCAAGAACAAGTTCATAGCATGCAAGGATCAACTACAACAACCTTGGAAAAATTGAATAGCACGTAAACAATCTGCCAGGAAACATTTTGTAGCAAAAGTAGAGCACGAAAATGACATGCTAGACTACTCCATAATTGCAAACAGGGGCATGGATGGATAGAGCATAACCATATGTTCAAAACATCCTTACTGAAGTATCTCAAAATATGCATGGATCTCTCTGTAGCATCATGTTTACATGGCATCAAAATAACAGCAGAACAGGGACTGAAATCAGCAATATCACGAAGCCTAGTTTGCATGCTTGCGCTAGTGACCACATTGATCACAAAAATACATGGTAAGCACCTATGTAAAGAAGACATGGCATAGTTCAAAACACATGTAGACATCAACCTCATAGGATGCACACATCAATCATGGCAAAAATGACAAAAGAGCAAGTTCTGTTAATAGACAGCAGACAACATCATGAAGCACTCTTGCAACGATGATTCAGGCATCAAGATGGACTCAAATGAACATGATGCAATGGAATGAAATGAAGTACTCGTTGAGGCGAATAATTTGACATATTGCACGCACGAAACGGAGCTACGGATGCAGAGATATGACGCGATGAACATGGCATGATAATGTCAAAATACTGGGACTTGGAGAAAATCTGGACCTCGACGGGGGTGCTCCAGGTCGGGGGTTGAAGAAGAGGAATGGCAGCGGGCAGCGAGCAGGGACTCCGGCGGGGCTCGGGACGGCTGGGAATGGGTAGATCGGGCCCGGGGCAACCGGATCCGGCAGTCGGGGTCGAGGATCCGGCGGCGGACGGCGACGAACGATGAGCTTGGGGCTGCGGGCTCCATGGCCAACGGGAGAAGCTCCTGTCCATGGGAGAGAGAGATGATGCATGAGAGAGGAAGGAGAAGGGGAGAAGGAAGAGGGAGGAGCAAGGCGCGAGGCACGGGCCGGGACGGAGGTGGTCGCCGGCGGCAGGGCTCCGGCGAGAGGTGGCGGTGGCGGACGGGGAAGCGTTCGGGACCTGCTGGTCCAGATCGAGCGGGGGCTCGGGGAGGAGCAGCGGAGCGGCGCCTCGAGAGCGGAGCGGGCCGGGCGGCGGCGGGATTCGGGCCCGCACGAGTCCGGGATGGGCTCCGCGGGCCGGCGGAGGTGGGAGGCGCGGGGAGGACAGGTGGCAGCTCGCGGTTGGCTGCGGAGGCGGAGGTGGACATGTCCGGCGGCGGGCGGACGTGTCCGGCGGCGCGAGGATGAAGATGGCTAGGGTTCATCCGTGAATTTCGGGGGGAGGCACATATTTATAGGTAGAGGGAGCTAGGAGACTCCAAATGGAGCACGGTTTTCGCCCACACAATCGTGATCGAACGACCGAGAGCATGGAGGGGAGTTGGATGGGTTTTGGGACACTTTGTAAGGGTGTTGGGCTGCAAATAGAAGGGGGGTTTCGGGCTAAGCGGTTAACCGATGGAGTATCAAACGACCTCCAAATGGCACGAAACTTGACAGGCGGTCTACCGGTGCTATACCAAGGCCGCTTGGCAAGACTTGGTCCATTCGGAGAACGTTCAACACCCGCTCACGAAAACAAAGTCTGAGAGGGGCGACGGGCGCACGCGAGAGGTCCGGACTCGGAACGGATAAGGAGAGAACCGGGAGGACCCAAACGGATGCAAGTTTTGAAAAACATGCAGATGAAATGCAGATGATGACATGGCAAAATACAACACGCAAGAAGATGACATGGCAACGACGGCGAATAACTGGCAGACACCTGGCGCATCGAATCCGGGGCGTTACAACACTCCTCCACTAACAAGAGATCTCGTCCCGAGATCTTAGGACCGAGACGGAAGGGAAAAGGGATGAGGTGAAACAAGAACTCAAGAGAAGAAGCAAGGAATCGAGAGCACTCGAAAAGAAGAGAGGAACAACGAGAATGACGAGAATCGAAAGCTCACGAAATCAGATAGACTATGAAACCACTCCGGTTAGAACGAGATAAGAAACGAATAAGACTGAAAGGATTTAGGCAGCACTCCGTCTGAACATGGAAAGAATAGAACATGAACTTCACAAGATGGAATGACACTTGACGACATAAGCAACGCAATACCTCCGGAAGAATTGAAAGAATGGAGTGAAAAGAACTTAGAAGGAAAAATTGAATGGAGTTGTTGAGAAAAATCAACAACGAAAAGAATAAGCTTGATGTGGACTTATCAAAACAACTCAAAACTTGAGGTGAAATTATGCCACAAGAGAATGCTTGTATATCTGGGAATAACGAAGAAATGCAAAACTCCACTTCAAAAGAATACGGAGAATTAATTGCACTTCGAGACGCGAGAAGAAAAAGATACTTGAACTCCACCAACAAAAACTTGATGAACTCTTGAAGAATGAATTTAATCATGAAGAACCACCATGAAGAACTCCGGTAACAAAAAGGATGATGGGGTAGAATGAAGGATGTAAAAATAAGATGAGCCTTGCGGTGATTTAGATGGAGGTTGCGACAAAATAGTCGTGGAAATTTTGAACTCCGGAAAAGAAAAGATGAAGACACTTGGAACTAGAATTTATTCCTCAAGAATAAACTCCGAAGGAAGTGATTAATCACTTGGATGAAATAAGAATAAGATTTATTGTATGCTTATCCTTCATCAAATTAAATTGATGACAAACAATGGATTTTGCATATTACTTATTTTCTTGAAAAGGATTGAGAAGTGACATATCGCAAACTTGAGAAGGTCTTCCTGAGCCACCGGTAGGATTCGAAAGAAGGAATGGATTTATATGATAATCAAAGAAAAGAATCTTGAACGAACCACCGTTAGAATTCGAAAATGACTGATGAAAAAGACTGAATCACCGGGAGAATTAGAAGAACTAATATGCTCGAGGGGATTCAGATACAAGAGAACAGGAAGAAGTCGAGCTGATTAAAGAACACTTGAACGAAGCACCGGGATAATTAGAGGACGATAGCTGGAATGATGGCCTCCGGTGAAAAGAAACGGGAAAACAAGTCCTGAAAAAACTCCGGATGGATAAGATAGAATGTCTGACAAATGGAATAATTAGAGACTGATAGCATGAAGCTAGAACCACGAATCTTCGGGAGAACGGACAAAATTTAGAGGAAAGACTCTTCTTCGGTCTTCAGAATCCGAGAATGATGACGAGAAACACCAAAAAATACTGAGATACTCTGGAAGAATGAAAAGCGAAGAGGTTGAGCCAACAATGAAATGATTTGAAATCGATCTTGGAAAAAGGCATCTGACTGATGGGATCCATTCTTACGTCACACCTAAAAGAATTGAGAATCACTCCGGGGGAATTAGAAGAGTCAGGTAAGATCCTGGGAAAAGACCTGTGGGTTAGGGCCCACTAAAGCGAAAAAACACCGTTGGAAAAGGATGTTAAACAGATAGATGATGCACCGGAACAATTGAAATATTTGAATGAGGTGACACCCTCAAATTAATTGGAACACAGACGAATCTCATGAGATATCTTCCGAACTCCGGAATGATTGAATGACGAGAGGCAAACGAGCAAGGAGAACACTTGACCCTAGAAAAGAATGTAATCACTACCGAAAATTGGAATTGAATCCACCGGAGAAGAAAAGAGATGAAGAATGACGAACTAGACGAGAATTCACCGGTTGAAATAATTGTTGGAAGACTGAAGAACCTCCGTACGAATGAAATAGATGGTCGAGAGAGAGTCAGACTCCGGGAAGAAAATGGTGGGAGGGCGGGAAAACAAAAGCAACTTGGGAGGGGGAACCGACGAATATCTTGAAGAGAAAACACCGGTTGAAAGAAAGCAAAGGCTTCACATGAGTAGGATGGATACTCGATTACGGACTCCGGCTTCGAGAAGAAGAAGGGGAGGGCGGGTGGGAAAAGAAAACAACTGAGGACAGAGAAACAACTTCATTGAGAGCGAACTGAGGATTGAACTTGGCAAAGGCGAAGAGGGTCGAGTCAGCTCGACGAAAAATGCACCGGATGAAAAGAGCCGAGGAACAATGATCGAAAGCCAATTGCGTGATCCTAAAGAAAATTTGAAAGGGAAGAGGAGTAGTTCAAAACACCTACGTCAAGATTCCTTACCAGAGCGACGAAGGGGCTGAGGAGTAAAAAGAATTCCTACTCTCCGATATAACTAGACTCAGAAAACAGTTTTCTTCTAGACTCAACAACGGCCAAACTACACGATCAATCAAGGGGGCTCCTAGGGTCGGTCGAGGCTCTGATACCAACTTGTCATGCCCAATATGCGACCCTATCCAAAAGAAACTCGAAGGTCCCACCAAGGATAGACCCGCATATTGAAACGCTTTTGCAAGGTGGATATCATTACATCAACATTACATAATAGATGGGGATACAAACAAGAGGCAAACAATGCCAAATGAATACAACATCACAATACATAAAAGCATCATCCGACTATGGATGAAACACAAACAGAAACTCAAACGACATCCACCATGCTAGCCCAGGCTGCCGACCTGGAACCTATCCCCTGATCGAAGAAGAAGCAGAAGAAGAACTCCAATACAAGCAAACATTGCTCTCGCGTCATGAACATCGCGTAACCTGTACCTGCAACTGTTGTTGTAGTAATCTGTGAGCCACGAGGACTCAGCAATACCATTACCATGGGTATCAAGACTAGCAAAGCTTAAAGGGAATGGAAGGGGTAAAGTGGTAAGGTTGGAGCAGCGACTAAGCATATATGGTGGCTAACATACGCAAATAAGAGCGAGAAGAGAGCAAAGGAACGGTCGTGAAGCTAGCAATGATCAAGAAGTGATCCTGAACTCCCAGTTACGTCAAACATAATCCAGAAACCCTGTTCACTTCCCGGACTCCGCCGAAAAGAGACCATCACGGCTACACACACGGTTGATGCGTTTTAATTCGGATCTGGTGTCAACTTATCTACAACCGGACATTAACAAATTCCCATCTGCCTATAACCGCAGGCACAGCTTTCGAAAGATTATACCCTGTAGGGGTGTCCCAACTTAGCCCATGATAAGCTCTCGCGATCAACGAAGGATATACCTTCTCCCAGGAAGACCCGATCAGACTCGGAATCCCGGATTATAAGACATTTCGACAATGGTAAAACAAGACCAGCAAACCCTCCCGCTGTGCCGACAAATCCTGATAGGAGCTGCACATATCTCGTTCTCAGGGCACACCGGATGAGCCAGACGTTGGGTTGGCATAGACCCTGGTTGCCCAGGGGGCGCCGGACATCGCTCGGTTTGGACCAACACTTAGACAAGCATTGTCCCAGGGGGGCTAAAATAAAGATGACCCTCGGGTTGGCCGACCCAAGGGAAAGGTATAGCTGGTGGTGAGGCAAATGGTAAAACCAAGGTTGGGCCTTGCTGGAGGAGTTTTATTCAAAGCGAACTGGCAAGGGGTCCCATAAGTCACCCGACCGCGTAAGGAACGCAAAATCCGGGAACATAACACCGGTATGACGGAAACTAGGGCGGCAAGAGTGGAACAAAACACCAGGCAAAAGACCAAGCCTTCCACCCTTTACCAAGTATATAGATGCATTAATTAAATAAGAGATATTGTGATATTCCAACAAAATCTTGTCCACCATGGAGCAATCTTCAACTTCACCTGCAACTAGCAACGCTATAAGAGGGGCTGAGCAAAAGCGGTAACATAGCCAAACAACGGTTTGCGTAGGAAAGGTGTCAAAGGTTAGAGGTTCATGGCAATATGGGAGGCTTGATAAACAGGTGATAGGTAGCACAGCATAGCGATAGAACGAAACAACTAGCATACCAATGATAGTAGTGAGATCCAGGGTAGCGGTCATCTTGCCTGAAATCCCGCTAGGAAGAAGAACCAGTCCGTGAAGAAGATGAAGCCACGAAGACGAACCAAGCATAGACGAACGAATCCTCACGATCGCAACGAAACGGGAACTATTGAGAAGAAGCACACAACATGGTAAACACACCACACATGAACAAGACATGATGCACAAACAAGCATGATGCAAGACAAGACTACATGAAGCTACTCATGGCAAAAGATGATGCAAACACGAGAAACACATCAAAGCAAGTTTAAATGAGGCCGGGAACAACATATAACAATTCCGGTAAGTCATCATATGCACTTTCGAAATTGGTCCAGATCTGAATAAACCTTATGTTCAATTTGTTAAACAGCAAGTTAAGATGCAACAAGATGATCTACACGAGATTCTAGTCAAGTTACATATAAAGTTCATTTAATTCAGAGCTACAGCCTAGAAGATATGAGCAAAACAAGTTAAACATGGCAATGATGCAAAATGCATACAAACATCAAGCAAACACCTTAAAACACGGATGCAACATGATAATATGAAGCTACATGCAAATCTAGGTGAGTTTCATATAGAGCACACTCAAAACGGAGCAACGGTTCAAACACATACACTCCATACAAGTCATAGCAACAATCTGTCAAAAACAGCAACTAGGCATATTGCAAGCATCAAAACAACATGCTACAACATCTCAACATAATAACAAAAGGTATGGGCATGATGTACAGCTAAAGCAAAACAAAACATGAACACTGAGCTACCTCCATAAATCACTAGAACATGCTCAAACACACATGCCAAGATTGCAAATAATAACAGTTCAGACTTTGCAGAAAATAATATCAGGTTGCAATATTTAGAGCTATCAAACAACATGTTACAGGAACTTATCATGGCAAACAAAGGCATGGCATGAATCTACTAAATGCATAGATTAAATGTCCTTTACTGACCATCAGCCAAAAAGGATCAAAAGATATGATGGCACCCATGTAAACATAGCAAGTTATATTACAGATTCATACATGGCAGGAACAGAATTATGAAGGCATGTTGGTGAGCTTGTACCACTCACCACGGAGCAATATATGGCATGGCAAGGCAACCAACAGTAAGAAGGCATGTTTATGAAGCTAAGCATGGAAAGAGCAAGTTCATAGGGTGCATGTATCACTAACAACAAGCATGATAACAACTGAACTTGATGTTAACAGGCTGACAGCAACATTATTTAGCAAATTTGGAGCAAGTTTACAACAAGCTACAGCAGGCTATAAATGCAACCAGGGGCATGAATGGATAGAGCATGACATGTATAACAAAACACCCTTAGTGAACATCTCCAGATTATGCATAGAATGACTTGTAGCAGCAGGTTTACATAGCATCACGAAATAATAGATTCAGCCTAGCAAAACAGCAACAGCAATTACACTACTTAACAAGCTCGATTCACTCACCACAAATCATTGCATGACAAGATAAGCATAGCATCAGCAAGAAGGTATGTTTATGAAACAAACCAAGTCAAGAACAAGTTCATAGCATGCAAGGATCAACTACAACAACCTTGGCAATATTGAATAACATGTAAACAATCTGCCAGGAAACATTTTGTAGCAAAAGTAGAGCACAAAAATGAAATGCTAGACTACTCCATAATTGCAAACAGGGGCATGGATGGATAGAGCATAACCATATGTTCAAAACATCCTTACTGAAGTATCTCAAAATATGCATGGATCTCTCTGTAGCATCATGTTTACATGGCATCAAAATAACAGCAGAACAGGGACTGAAATCAGCAATATCACGAAGCCTAGTTTGCATGCTTGTGCTAGTCACCACATTGATCACAAAAATACATGGTAAGCACCTCTGTAAATAAGACATGGCATAGTTCAAAACACATGTAGACATCAACCTCATAGGATGCACACATCAATCATGGCAAAAATGACAAAAGAGCAAGTTCTGTTAACAGACAGCAGACAACATCATGAAGCACTCTTGTAACAATGATTCAGGCATCAAGATGGACTCAAATGAACATGATGCAATGGAAAGAACTGAAGTACTCGTTGAGGCGAACAATTTGACATATTACACGCACGAAACGGAGCTACGGATGCAGAGATATGATGCGATGAACACGACATGATAATGTCAAAATACTGGGACTTGGAGAAAATCTGGACCTCGACGGGGGTGGTCCAAGTCGGGGGTTGAAGAAGAGGAATGGCAGCGGGCGGCGAGCAGGGACTCCGGCAGGGCTCGGGACGGCCGGGAATGGGTAGATCGGGCCCGGGGCAACCGGATCCGGCGGCGGACGGTGACGAACGATGAGCTTGGGGCTGCGGGCTCCATGGCCAATGGGAGAAGCTCCTGTCCATGGGAGAGAGAGATGATGCATGAGAGAGAGGAAGGACAAGGGGAGAAGGAAAAGGGAGGAGCAAGGCGCGAGGCATGGGCCGGGACGGAGGTGGTCGCCGGCGGCAGGGCTCCGGTGAGAGGCGGCGGTGGCGGGCGGGGAAGCGCTCGGGACCTGCTGGTCCAGATCGAGCGGGGGCTCGGGGAGGAGCAGCGGAGCGGCGCCTCGGGAGCGGAGCGAGCCGGGCGGCGGCGGGATTCGGGCCCGCGCGGGTCCGGGATGGGCTCCGTGGGCCGGCGGCGGTGGGAGGCGCGGGGAGGACAGGTGGCGGCTCGCGGTTGGCTACGGAGGTGGAGGTGGACATGTCCGGCGGCGCGAGGATGAAGATGGCTAGGGTTCATCCGTGAATTTTGGGGGGAGGCACATATTTATAGGTAGATGGATCTAGGAGACTCCAAATGGAGCACGGTTTTCGCCCACACGATCGTGATCGAATGACCGAGAGCATGGAGGGGAGTTGGATGGGTTTTGGGCCACTTTGGAAGGGTGGTGGGCTGCAAAGAGAAGGGGGGTTTCGGGCTACGCGGTTAACCGATGGAGTATCAAACGACCTCCAAATGGCACGAAACTTGACAGGCGGTCTACCGGTGCTATACCAAGTCCGCTTGGCAAGACTTGGTCCATTCCGAGAACGTTCAACACCTGCTCACGAAAACAAAGTCTGAGAGCGGCGACGGGCGCACGCGAGAGGTCCGGACTCTGAACGGATAATAGAGAGAACCGGGAGGACCCGAACGGATGCAAGTTTTGAAAAACATGCAGATGAAATGCAGATGATGACATGGCAAAATGCAACACGCAAGCAGCTGACATGGCAACAACGGCGAATAACTGACAGACACCTGGCGCATCGAATCCGGGGCGTTACGCCTTGGTACTAGACCAACTTAGGCCAAAAGCCTAAGCTTGGGGGAGTACGTATTTCTCACCGACTTTACATTCATGTTCACACACTAGTCGTCGGTGCTCATACTCTTTGATTGTATTATCCATGCTAGTTTAATTTTCCTTTTTCACTTTCTTCTTGTGTGTTTGATAAACCTTAAGAAAAACCAAAAAAAATTAGTTAGTTTAATTTCCATGCTTGTAGTAGAAATTAAAATGAAAACCCAAAAATATTTCTCGTTCTTCTTCTTACTTGTTGGGAGCTTTCCCGTGCAAATAGTTTTCTTTTCTTTTCTTTCCTTTGGGGGTCGAGAAGACCATATTGAAAATGTTTAGTGGCTCTCATATGCATGATTGTTTATTTAACTTAGAGCCCATATTACTTGTCTTCTCTCTTGAGTTGAATGCTTGCAGATTCCAGCTTAGTCCAATGCACGTGCACTCTTATTATTATACGCATCGTTCGGTCGTGCAAGTGAAAGGCAATAATGACGATATTTGATGGACTTATTGAGATGAGAAAAGCTGGTATGAACTCGACCTCTCTTGTTTTTGTAAATATGATGAGTTCATCATTTCTGAGTCAGCTTATTATGAAGTAAACATATTTGCAATGACATTTAGAGATTATAGTTGCTTGTGCCATGCTTGATTAGCTATGAGTTATAATGGTTTACCTTGCGTGCCAACATGCTATTAGAATGATTATGATGTGGTATGATGGGATGGTATCCTCCTTTGAATGAATTGAGTGACTCGACTTGGCACATGTTCACGCATGTAGTTGAAACAAATCAACATAGCCTTCATGATATTTATGTTCATGGTAGATTATCACTAGTAGAAAAGGGGGCAATGGCCCAGGCTGGGTCAGCCCATTAGTCCCGGTTCTGCCACAACCGGGACCAATGGAGGTATTTGTCCCGGTTCGTGATCCCAGGGGGCCGGCCGGGGCCTCGTGGGCATTGGTCCCGGTTCGTCTGGCCCTACTGGTCCCGGTTGGTAGGACGAACCGGGACCAATGGCCTCGCTCCTGGCCCACTACCATTGGTCCCGGTTGGTGGATTGAACCGGGACCAAAGGCTCCCCTTTATTCCCGGTTCATGCCACCAATCGGGACCAATGAGGTGCCTATACATACCCCCTCGCGTAAGAGCAGAGCACACTGCTCTGTTTTTCTGGCCGCCGAGGGGGAGAGGGCTTGGTGGTGCTCTAGCTCACCTCCTATGCACACAAGGTGTTCGATGGAATGCCCGAGCCACACTACTTAAGCTTTCTCCTCTCCAAACTCGACCTCCAAGCTCAATTTTCCTCAATATTTGTCTAGGTTTAGCGGTCCGTCACGCCCCATCCACGTCTTCACCACCGTCGATCACCCGCGCCGATCTCATCGCCGGCACCACCGTGGTGAGCCTCTTGTTCTTATCTTCTTTCTGAAAGGAAAAATATTCTTACTTGTATGTTTAGATAGATACTTGTATTATTTTCTTACTTTTATTATTGCATCTTATATAGTGCGATGGTTTTGGTATCCGCCCCCGTCGGCCCTCGTCCTGTCTATGATTCGGATGTGGTATATATTATCTTTTCATAACTATTGGTTCATTTATTGTTTATGAAAATTATGCCGACCAACGTGACATAGATTTTATTTATCTAGGAGGTTGTTGAACTGTAAATTCCAACCGACCCTATTGTCGAGAGGTAAAATTTAGTCGAAGAAGAAAACAATTTCTTGAAGGAAAAAATAAAAAAACTTGAGGAGTGATACGTCTCCAACGTATCTATAGTTTTTGATTACTCCATGCTACTTTGTCTACTGTTTTGGACTATATTGGGTTTTATTTTCCACTTTTATATTACTTTTGGGACTAACCTATTAACCGGAGGCCCAGCCCAGAACTGTTGTTTTTTGCCTTTTTCAGTATTTCGAAGAAACATAATATCAAACGGAGTCCAAATGGAATGAAACCTTCGGGATCATGATTTTCTAACCAAACGTGATCCAGGAGACTTGGACCCTACTCCAAGCAGTGCCAGAGGCGGTC
>NC_041385.1:845137778-845148987 GCF_002162155.2 Triticum dicoccoides | reverse complement strand
GAGCTCCACCGACGTACTCCTTCCTCCTATATATACCTACGTATCCTCGAACGATCAGAACAGGAGCCAAAAATCTAATTCCACCGCCGCAACTTTTTGTATCCACGAGATCCCATCTTGGGGCCTGTTCCGGAGCTCCGCCGGAGAGGGCCATCATCACGGAGGGCTTCTACATCATCATAGCCCCTCCGATGAAGTGTGAGTAGTTTACTTCAGACCTTCGGGTCCATAGTTATTAGCTAGATGGCTTCTTCTCTCTTTTTGGATCTCAATACAATGTTCTCCCCCTCTCTCGTGGAGATCTATTCGATGTAATCTTCTTTTTGCGGTGTGTTTGTTGAGAACGATGAATTGTGGGTTTATGATCCAGTATTATCTATGGAAAATATTTGCTTCTTCTCTGAATTCTTTTATGTATGATTGAGTTATCTTTGCAAGTCTCTTCAAATTATCTTTTTGGTTTGGCCAACTAGATTGGTAGGTCTTGCAATGGGAGAAGTACTTAGCTTTGGGTTCAATCTTGCGGTGTCCTTACTCAGTGACAGAAAGAGTTGCAAGGCATGTATTGTATTGTTGCCATCGAGGATAACAAGATGGGGTTTTTATCATATTGCATAAATTTATCCCTCTACATCATGTCATGTTGCTTACGGCATTACTCTGTTTTTACTTAATACTCTAGATGCATGCTGGATAGCGGTCGATGAGTGGAGTAATAGTAGTAAATGCAGAATCGTTTCGATCTACTTGTTTTGGACGTGATGCCTATATACATGATCATTGCCTAGATATACTCATAACTATGCTCAATTCTGTCAATTGCTTAACAGTAATTTGTTCACCCACCGTAGAATACTTATGCTCTTGAGAGAAGCCACTAGTGAAACCTATGGCCCCCGGGTCTATTCTCATCATATCAATCTATATCACTTTATTTACTTGCTTTGTTTTACTTTGCCTTTTACTTTTTACTTTGCATCTATCTATCAAAAATACCAAAAATATTATCTCTATCAGATCTCACTCTCGTAAGTGACCGTGAAGGGATTGACAACCCCTAAGCGTTGGTTGCGAGTTGTTATCGTTTTATGTAGGTACGAGCGACTTGTGCGTGGTCTCCTACTGGTTGATACCTTGGTTCTCAAAAACTGAGGGAAATACTTACGCTACTTTACTGCATCATCCTCTCCTCTTCGGGGAAATCCAACGCAGTGCTCAAGAGGTAGCAAGAAGAATTTCTGGCGCCGTTGCCGGGGAGGCTCACGCAAGCAAGTCAACCATACCATGTACCCATCGCAATCCCTATCTCTCGCATTACATTATTTTCCATTTGCCTCTCGTTTTCCTCTCCCCCACTTCACCCTTGCCGTTTTATTCGCCCTTCCTTCGTTCAATCTTGTGTTACCATGTGCCTTCTTCTTGCTTGCATCTTCGCTTGCTAAGAGTTTATGGATCCTCATCCACTTGCTAATCTCTTTAAGAGATTCAATTATGATGAACCAATTGCTAGTGAGTTTTGTGCACTAGATTATCTTTATGAAGTTTTGCTTGAAATTCGTGAATCTGAAAATTGTGATGAAGAACTTTATGAAGTGATTCATGATAGATCTTTGAATAAAAAGCATGATTGCAATGATTTTCCTATAAATTCTCTTGATGTCAATTGTGCTAATAATTTGCAAAACCCTAAGCTTGGGGATGCTAGTTTTGCTATGTCTACTACTTGTTTCAATGATCATGATTGGGGTGATTCTTCTTATAACCTTGAAAATTTATTGAAGCCCATGATAAATATGAGATTGATAATAATGTTTGCAATAATATTGAACGTGGGTTTGGAAGAGTGTCAACTTTAGATCCCACATATTTGGAGTATGTTCAATTTTATGATATTTTTGATAAAAGTGGGTTCGGGAAGGTCATGACTTTAGTTAATGTTAATCCCACTATCTTGGAAGAGTGTCAACTTTGCATGCATGTGGATCATGTTGAGAATATGTTTTGTGATAGCTATTTTGTTGAATTTGCCTATGATCCTACATGTAATTATTATGAGAGAGGAAAATATGGTTGTAGAAATTTTCATGTTACTAAATTACCTCTCTTCATGTTGATATTGCTACCATATCTTTGTTCTTCCTTGTATATGCTAGTTTTTGCTTGCCTTGATTTGTTTTCTTACAAGGTGCCTATGAATAGGAAGTATGTTAGACTTAGATGTGTTTGCCACATGTTTCATGATGCTCTCTTTGCGCTTCAATTCTTGTCTTTCATGTGAGCATCATTAAAATTATCAATGCCTAGCTAGGGGCGTTAAACGATAGCGCTTGTTGGGAGGCAACCCAATTTTATTTTTTGTTTTTTTGTTTTTTAACAAATAATCCATCTAGCCTCTGTTTAGATGTAGCTTTATCTTTTAATTAGTGTTTGTGCCAAGCTAGACCTACTGGATCTTCTTGGATGATAGTTATTTGATCTTGCTGTAATTTCCAGAATCTTTGTGCTCAGTGCCCGAATTGTTAAAAATCACCAGAACGTGATAAAATACTGATTCCAATTGCGGCTGATCAATAAACAAATTTTCCAGGTCGTCTAATTTTGGTAGAAGTTTTTGGGTTACAGAAGTTTGCGTTAGTAACAGATTGCTACAGACTGTTCTGTTTTTGACAGATTCTGTTTTTTGTGTGTTGTTTGCTTATTTTGATGAATCTATGGCTAGTAAATTAGTTTATAAACCATAGAGAAGTTGGAATACAGTAGGTTTAACACAAATATAAATAAAGAATGAGTTCATTACAGTACCTTGAAGTAGTCTTTTGTTTTCTTTCTCTAACGGAGCTCACGAGATTTCTATTGAGTTTTGTGTTGTGAAGTTTTCAAGTTTTGGGTGAATTCTATTGATGGATTATGGAACAAGGTGTGGCAAGAGCCTAAGCTTGGGGATGCCCATGGCACCCCCAAGATAATCCAAGGACACAAAAAGTCAAAGCTTGGGGATGCCCCGGAAGGCATCCCCTCTTTCGTCCACTTCCATCGGTAATTTACTTGGAGCTATATTTTTATTCACCAACATGATATGTGTTTTGCTTGGAGCGTCTTGTATTATTTGTGTCTTTGCTTGTTAGTTTACCACAATTATCCTTGCTGTACACACCTTTTGAGAGAGCCATACTTGAATTGGAATTTGTTAGAATACTCTTTGTGCTTCACTTATATCTTTTGAGCTTGATAGTTTTGCTCATAGTGCTTCACTTATATCTATTGAGCGTGATAATTTTTGCTCTAGTACTTCACTCAGATCTTTTAGAGCACGGTGGTGGTTTTGTTTTAAAGAAACTATTTGATCTCTCATGCTTCACTTAGATTATTTTGAGAGTCTTTAATAGCATGGTAATTTGCTTAATGTTAATATACTTGGTGTTCAAGATATGTTAAACTTTCTTTTGAATGAATTGAATACTAAGATAAGTTTGATGCTTGATAATTGTTTTGAGATATGGAGGTGATAATATCAAAGTCATGCTAGTTGAGTAGTTGTGAATTTGAGAAATACTTGTGTTCAAGTTTGCAAGTCCCGTAGCATGCACGTATGGTTAAAGTTGTGTAACAAATTTGAAACATGAAGTGTACCTGGCTTGGGCATCCTTATGAGTGGCGGTCGGGGACGAGCGATGGTCTTTTCCTACCAAACTATCCCCCTAGGAGCATGCGCGTAGTACTTGAATTTTTGATGACTTCTAAATTTTTTGCAATAAGTATATGAGTTCTTTTGACTAATTTTGAGTCCATGGATTATACGCACTCTCACCTTTGCACCTTTGCTAGCCTCTTCGGTACCGTTCATTGCCCTTTCTCACCTTGAGAGTTGGCGCAAACTTCGCCGGTGCATCCAAACCCCGTGATACGATATGCTCTATCACACATAAACCTCCTTATATCTTCCTCAAAACAACCACCATACCTACCTATTATGGCATTTCCATAGCCATTCCGAGATATATTTCCATGCAACTTCCATCATCATCATCATGACATACATTACTTTTGTCATATTGCCATTGCATGATCATGTAGTTGACATCGTATTTGTGGCAAAGCCACCATGCATTATTTTTCATACATGTCACTCTTGATTCATTGCACCATCCTGGTACACCGCCAGAGGCATTCATATAGAGTCATATCTTGTTCTAAGTTTCGAGTTGTAATCCTTGTGTTGTAACCAATAGAATTGTGATGATCATCATTATTAGAGCATTGCCCAAATAAAAAAAGAGAAAGGCCAAAAAGAAAAAAAGAAAGGCCCCAAAAAAAGGGCAATGCTACTATCTCTTTTTCCACACTTGTGCTTCAAAGTAGCACCTTGTTCTTCATGTAGTGAGTCTCATATATTGTGCTTCAAAGTAGCACCTTGTTCTTCATGTAGTGTGTCTCATATATTGTGCTTCAAAGTAGCACCTCGTTCTTCATGTAGTGAGTCTCATAAGTTGTCCTTTTTATACTAGTGGGAATTTTTCATTATAGAACTTGGCTTGTATATTCCTACAATGTGCTTCCTCAAATGCCCTAGGTCTTCATGAGCAAGCAAGTTGGATGCACACCCACTAGTTTTCTTTTATTGAGCATTTATAGCTCTAGTGCATCCGTTGCATGGCAATCCCTACTCCTCATGTTGACATCAATTGATGGGCATCTCCATAGCCCGTTGATTAGCCTCGTCAACGTGATACTTTCGCCTTTTTTGTCTTCTCCACACAATCCCCATCATCATATTCTATTCCACCCATAGTGCTATATCCATGGCTCACGCTCATGTATTGCGTGAAAGTTGAAAAAGTTTGAGATTATTTAAGTATGAAACAATTGCTTGGCTTGTCATCGGGGGTATAGAAGTTGGGAACATCTTTGTGTGACGGAAATGAAGCACAGCCTAACTATATGATTTTGTACGGATGAACTTTCTTTTGACATGTTATTTTGAGAAGACATGATTGCTTTGATTAGTATGCTTGAAGTATTATTATTTTTGTGTCAATATGAACTTTTGTCTTGAATATTTCGGATCTGAATATTCATATCACAATTAAGAAGATTTACATTGAAATTATGCCAAAGTATCTCTCCGCATCAAAAATTCTTTTTTATCATTTACCTACTCGAGGACGAGCAGGAATTAAGCTTGGGGATGCTTGATACGTCTCCAACGTATCTATAATTTTTGATTACTCCATGCTACTCTGTCTACTGTTTTGGACTATATTGGGCTTTATTTTCCACTTTTATATTACTTTTGGGACTAACTTGTTAACCGGAGGCCCAGCCCAGAATTGCTGTTTTGCCTTTTTCAGTATTTCGAAGAAACAGAATATCAAACGGACTCCAAACGGAATGAAACCTTCGGGATCGTGATTTTCCAACCGAACGTGATCCAGGAAACTTGGACCCTACTCCAAGCAGTGCCAGAGGCGGTCACAAGGGTGGAGGGCGCCCCCCCTAGGCGCGCCCCCTACCTCGTGGGCCCCTCGGAGCTCCACCGACGTACTCCTTCCTCCTATATATACCTACGTATCCCCGAACGATCAGAACAGGAGCCAAAAACCTAATTCCACCGCCGCAACTATCTGTATCCACGAGATCCCATCTTGGGTCCTGTTCCGGAGCTCCGCCGGAGAGGGCCGTCATCACGGAGGGCTTCTACATCATCATAGCCCCTCCGATGAAGTGTGAGTAGTTTACTTTAGACCTTCGGGTCCATAGTTATTAGCTAGATGGCTTCTTCTCTCTTTTTGGATCGCAATACAATGTTCTCCCACTCTCTCGTGGAGATCTATTCGATGTAATCTTCTTTTTGCGGTGTGTTTGTTGAGACCGATGAATTGTGGGTTTATGATCTAGTTTTATCTATGGAAATATTTGATTCTTCTCTGAATTCTTTTATGTATGATTGAGTTATCTTTGCAAGTCTCTTCGAATTATCTTTTTGGTTTGGCCCACTAGATTGGTAGTTCTTGCAATGGGAGAAGTGCTTAGCTTTGGGTTCAATCTTGCAGTGTCCTTACTCAGTGACAGAAAGAGTTGCAAGGCACGTATTGTATTGTTGCCATCGAGGATAACAAGATGGGGTTTTTATCATATTGCATGAATTTATCCCTCTACATCATGTCATCTTGCTTACGGCCTTACTCTGTTTTTACTTAATACTCTAGATGCATGCTGGATAGCGGTCGATGAGTGGAGTAATAGTAGTAGATGCAGAATCATTTCGATCTACTTGTTTTGGACGTGATGCCTATATACATGATCATTTCCTAGATATACTCATAACTATGCTCAATTCTGTCAATTGCTCAACAGTAATTTGTTCACCCACCGTAGAATACTTATGCTCTTGAGAGAAGTCACTAGTGAAACCTATGGCCCCCGGGTCCATTCTCATCATATCAATCTATATCACTTTATTTACTTGCTTTGTTTTACTTTGCCTTTTACTTTTTACTTTGCATCTATCTATCAAAAATACCAAAAATATTATCTCTATCAGATCTCACTCTCGTAAGTGACCGTGAAGGGATTGACAACCCCTAAGCGTTGGTTGCGAGTTGCTATTGTTTTGTGTAGGTACGAGGGACTTGTGCGTGGTCTCCTACTGGATTGATACCTTGGTTCTCAAAAACTGAGGGAAATGCTTACGCTACTTTCCTGCATCATCCTCTCCTCTTCGGGGAAATCCAACGCAGTGCTCAAGAGGTAGCAAGGAGGAGAAGATGATATTGGAGTTGCATGTTGCGGATGTCGTCGATGATCTCAAGATCAAGATGGATGCAATGCGCTTGAAGATTAGAAAGATTAGAAAATATGCCATTCATACCAAGGCTTGGTATCATTATGCCATTGGATCAGTTGTTACCTTGGTTGCGATTATGATCGCATTTGTTTTCGCATTGAAATGTTTTACATAGTTTCAATGTATGGTTTAATTAATTTAGATGCTCTGCAGAGCTTTATGTTGTTAGATGAGAACTATCTATGTACTTTGGTTTTTATGTGATGATGAACTTCTATTAATTTGGTCACTTAATTATCTATTCATGATGTTCTGTAATGATTTTTGACACACTTAATTATATATAATGCACGCAGATGAACCGGCAATGGATGTACGGTGGCAGACACACCTCCGAGTACATTAAGGGCGTGCATGATTTTCTCGAAGTGGCTGAGGAAAACAAGCAGAATGGTTTTTATGTGTTGTCCATGCCCTATATGTGGGAATACAAAGTCTTACTCTGACCGGAAAATCCTTCACACCCACCTACTTTACAAGGGTTTCATGCCACACTATAATGTTTGGACGAGGCACGGAGAAATAGGGGTTATGATGGAAGACGGCGAAGAAGAAGAGTACGATGACAACTATGTGCCCCCTGAATACGGTGATGCTACTGAACATCAAGAGGAACCAGACGATGTGCACGATGATGCTGCAATGGGCGAAGCTGCTGAAGATCAAGAGGAACTAGACGATGTGCCCGATGATGATGATCTCCGCCGGGTCATTGTCGATGCAAGGACGCAATGCGAAAGTCAAAAGGAGAAGCTGAAGTTCGATCGCATGTTAGAGTATCACAAAAAAGGGTTGTACCCCAATTGCGAAGATGGTAACACAAAGCTCGGTACCATACTAGAATTGCTGCAGTGGAAGGCAGAGAATGCTGTGCCTGATAAAGGATTTGAGAAGCTACTGAAAATATTGAAGAAGAAGCTTCCAAAGGATAACGAATTGCCCGACAGTACATACGCAGCAAAGAAGGTCGTATGCCCTCTAGGATTGGAGGTGCAGAAGATACATGCATGCCCTAATGACTGCATCCTCTACTGCGGTGCGTACAAGGATCTAAACACATGCCCCGTATGTGGTGCATTGCGGTATAAGATCTGACGAGATGACCCTGGTGATGTTGACGGCGAGCCTCCCAGGAAGAGGGTTCCTGCGAAGGTGATGTGGTATGCTCCTATAATACCACGGTTGAAACGTCTGTTCAGAAACGGAGAGCATGCCAAGTTGATGCGATGGCACAGTGAGGACCGTAAGAAAGACGAGAAGTTGAGAGCACCCGCTGACGGGTCGCAGTGGAGAAAATCGAGAGAAAGTACTGGGTTGAGTTTGCAAAGGACCCAAGGAACGTATGGTTTTCTTTAAGCGCGGATGGCATTAATCCTTTCGGGGAGCAGAGCAGCAATCACAGCACCTGGCCCGTGATTCTATGTATATATAACCTTCCTCCTTGGATGTGCATGAAGCGGAAGTTCATTATGATGCTAGTTCTCATCCAAGGCCCTAAGCAACCCGACAACGACATTGATGTGTACCTAAGGCCATTAGTTGAAGAACTTTTACAGCTGTGGAATGGAAACGGTGTACGTACGTGGGATGAGCACAAAAAGGAGGAATTTGACCTAAAGGCGTTGCTGTTCGTGACCATCAACGATTGGCCCGCTCTCAGTAACCTTTCAGGACAGAAAAACAAGGTATACCACGCATGCACGCACTGTTTACTTGACACCGATAGTATATACCTGGGAAGCTGCAGGAAGTATGTGTACCTGGGCCATCATCGATTTCTTCCGACCAACCATCAATGTAGAAAGAAAGGCAAGCATTTCAAAGGCGAGGCAGATCACCGGAAGAAGCCTGCCATGCGTACCGGTGATCATGTACTTGCTATGGTCAATGATTTACACGTAATCTTTGGAAAGGGTCCCGGCGGACTAGCTGTTCCGAATGACGCTGAGAATCACGCACCCATGTGGAAGAAGAAATCTATATTTTGGGACCTACCCTACTGGAAAGACCTAGAGGTCCGCTCTTCGATCGACGTGATGCACGTGACGAAGAACCTTTGCGTGAACCTGCTAGGCTTCTTGGGCATGAATGGGAAGACAAAAGATACACCTGAGGCACGGGAGGACCTGCAACGCTTGCACGAAAAAGAGGGCATGCCTCCGAAGCAGTATGAAGGTCCTGCCTGCTATGCTCTTACGAAAGAAGAGAAAGAAATCTTCTTTGAATGCCTGCTCAGTATGAAGGTCCCGACTGGCTTCTCGTCGAATATAAAGGGAATAATAAATATGCCAGAGAAAAAGTTCCAGAACCTAAAGTCTCATGACTGCCACGTGATTATGACTCAACTGCTTCCGGTTGCATTGAGGGGGCTTCTACCGGAAAACGTCCGAGTAGCCATTGTGAAGCTATGTGCATTCCTCAATGCAATATCTCAGAAGGTGGTCGATCCAAAAATCGTACCAACGCTAAGGAGTGATGTGGCGCAATGTCTTGTCAGTTTCGAGCTGGTGTTCCCACCATCCTTCTTCAATATCATGACGCACGTCCTAGTTCATCTAGTCGACGGGATTGTCATTCTGGGGCCTGTATTTCTACACAATATGTTCCCCTTTGAGAGGTTCATGGGAGTCCTAAAGAAATATGTCTGTAACCGTGCTAGGCCAAAAGGAAGCATCTCCATCGGCCATCAAACAGAGGATGTCATCGGGTTTTGTGTTGACTTCATTCCTGGCCTTAAGAAGATAGGTCTCCCTAAATCGCGGTATGAGGGGAGACTGATTGGAAAAGGCACGCTTGGAAGGGACTCAATAATATGCAGGGACGGATATTCTTGGTCTCAAGCACACTACACAGTTCTACAGAACTCTACCTTGGTGACCCCGTATGTCGATGAAAACTAGAACAGTCTACGCTCCAAACACCCGGAGCAGTGCGACGACTGGATTACATGTGAACACATCAGGACTTTCAGCAGTTGGTTGGAAACACGTCTCAGAGGTGACAGCACTGTTTGTGATGAGCTGTACTTGTTGTCCAGGGGACCATCTTCGACTGTAATGATTTGGAAAGGATACGAGATAAATGGGAATACATTTTACACGATTGACCAAGATCAAAAGAGCACCAACCAAAACAGCGGTGTTCGCTTTGATGCAGCAACCGAGAGGGGAAAGGACACATATTATGGTTACATAGTGGACATATGGGAACTTGACTACGGAGTAGATTTTAAGGTCCCTTTGTTTAAGTGCAAATGGGTCAATCTGTTAGGAGGCGGGGTACAGGTAGACCCACAGTACGGAATGACAACAGTGGATCTGAAAAATCTTTGGTACACAGACGAACCGTTCGTCCTAGCCAATTATGTGGCATAGGTTATCTATGTGAAGGACATGTCTACCAGACCGAGAAAAAGAAAAGATAAGGAAGCGAATACATCATACGATGAGCCAAAGCGCCACATAGTTCTTTCAGGAAAATGGGACATCCTGGGAGTGGAGTGCAAGATAGACATGTCTGAAGAGTATGAAAAGTTTCATGAAATTCCTCCCTTCAAAGTCAAGGCTGACCCCAGCATCCTGATAAACGATGAAGATTATCCATGGTTACGGCGCAATAAGCAAATGACACAAGCGAAGAAAAAGTGAAGACTTCCTCCCGCAACTATTATGGTGATACCATGCCAACTTTGTAACAGACGAGTATGATACCATTGTCCGTTTTGTACATGCACATGCTATGCCAACTTTTTCAGAGTTCATTTGAAAACTATGAATTTAGGTCGAATTTTGTCTATAGGTGCATCTATGTTCATTAGTCCCTAGCCCATGCGGCTCGCCCCTGGCCCATGACCACTAGTCCCGGTTTGTGCCACAAACCGGGACTAAAGGGTTGGTCCTCGTTGCTCTCAGAGTTTAGTCCCACCTCGCCAACCGAAGGGCGCTCACACCGGTTTATAAGCCCGTCCCTCTCTGCCTTGTTGAGCTCCTCTCAAAGTGAAAATAGATGCCCCTATACAGGGAATTTGACCTAAATTCATAGTGAATTTCTCTGAAATTCATAGAAATTGATTATGTTTTTCGATCGAATTTTCTCTATAGGTGCATCTATGTTCATTTTTTTTAGTGAAGTTAATCACAAACTTGTGATTCACACAAATTTCAAAGAATTCAAATTTTAACTATTCAAATTTGAAAACTAATGGCACAAATAGAAAGTTTATAATTTTTCTAAAACTAATGGCACTAACAGAAAGTTTATAATTTTGCTGACCTAAAAGCAAAAAGAATTAAAAAATAAAGCAAAAACCCAAAAGAAAATAAATAATGCAGAAAACAAAACAAAAAAATTGGAAAAAAAATTAAA
>NC_041385.1:845136903-845137499 GCF_002162155.2 Triticum dicoccoides | reverse complement strand
ACAGAAAGTTTATAATTTTTCTAAAACTAAAAGCAAAAAGAATTAAAAAATAAAGCAAAAAAACAAAAAATAAATAATGCAGAAAACAAAACAAAAAAATTGGAAAAAAATAAAAATAGCAACAATAAGTATTTTGTTGTAAGTAGAAACAAAATAAAATAAATAAAGCAACAGAGAAAACAAAAAAAGTGTTTTCAAATTTGAAAACTAATGGCACTAACAGAAAGTTTATAATTTTTCTAAAACTAAAAGCAAAAAGAATTAAAAATTAAAGCAAAAAACAACAAAAAATAAATAATGCAGAAAACAAAACAAAAAAACTGGAAAAAAAATAAAAATAGTGCCGCCTACTGGGCCTCCACGGCCTGAATACGACTAGAAACCCTACCATGGGCCAGGATTCAGGCTCGCAGGAGGCCAAGTAGGCCCACAGGCACATAGTGACAGATTAGGCCCGAAAGCCTGCAGTTGAGAGGACCTCGAGAGGGTGGGCGCAGCAGCGCTTATAAACCACCCTCGAGCCCTCTCAACTAGCGAGGTGGGACTAAACTTTTGGGCGCGGGGCAGCACAAGGCCTTTGGTCCCGGTTGGTGGCA
>NC_041385.1:845130702-845136508 GCF_002162155.2 Triticum dicoccoides | reverse complement strand
GGTTCGTGGCACAAACCGGGACCAATGCCCCCCTTTAGTCCCGGTTGGTGCCACCAACCGGGGCCAAAGGCCGCCGCTTCCCGCCCTTTGGGCTGCTGAAAAGAGGCCTTTGGTCCCGGTTGGTGGCAACAACCGGGACTAAAGGGGGCATTAGTCCCAGTTGGTTTCACGAACCGGGACCAATGATTTTGCTATATAAGCAAAGACTTAGGAAATTTTCACATTTCCCTCGCAGTTGCCCCCGACGACGCCGAGCACATCGACGCCGCCCGCTGCCCACGCCGTCGCCGTCGCCCACCCCCGTCGTTGCCATCGCCCGTGCCATCGCTGGCCGTCGCCCGCGCCCTCGCCCGACGCCGTCGCCCGTGCCCTCGCCCGACGCCATCGCCCGTGCCCGCGCCCGCGCCCTCGCCCGACACTACCGTCGCCGCGCGCCGCCGTCCCCTGCCCCGATGCACGCCGCTCCTGCCCCATCGCCGTTGCCGTGTCGCCGTCCCCTGCCCCGACGTGTCGCCGCCTCTGTGAGCACCGTGCATCTGCCGCCCCCGCCGCCGCCGTGCAATTTTTTTAGTTATACATGCTATTTTTTACATGCTTTTACATTTTCATATATATATATATATATGTATGTATGTATGTATTTTTTAGATATATGTATTTTTTCAATTGTAATGATGTTTTAAAAATACATATATGCAAAAGTTAGATTTTTAATTAGAAAAGTTTTATCTATATATGTTCTCTGATTTAGTACATTTTAGGTTAGTTTTATATATTTAGGAAGAAGGAATAGAAGGAAGAAGAAGGAATAAAAGGTTTTATATATGACGAATCCGATATGACCAATGTCCCCCTCGGTTAACTCGGGAACACTAACTCTCTCGGAGAAAAAAATGTTATCGGGGAAAAAATGTTATCGGGGTCGAGGGTCGTCGAACATGAGAGGAAGAAGAGGATAAAAAAAGAAGAGGAAGAAAAAAAAAGAGGATAAGAAAGAGTAGAGGAGTTCTTCTCCTCTATTCTTTCTTCTCCTCTTTTTTTCTTCTTCTTCCTATTTTTTTTATCGGGAACGAGGGTCGTCGAGGGTCGCCGAACGGTAGAGGAAACCCTAATTAAATAGCAAGTATCGTCGGTGTGAGATACATGTGGCCGTCGGTGTCGGACACTACATCCACGTCCCACAAGTGACGCGGGCGTCGATGCCCACGTCACTTGTGGGACATAGATGTAGTGTTGTCGTTGTTGTTGTCGATATACCCCCTCCCGATAGCTTCATTCATTTTTAAGAAGGAAAAAACAAGCATACTATTTTCCCATGTACGTATGTCATCGTTGTCGATATACCCCCTCCCGATAGCTTCAACACGTGGGGGGGTCGATATTACACCCTCCTTGAAGCGTTCTCGAGGCCACCCCTAACCCTTGAAGCATTGTCGAGGTCACCCGAAACCCTAGAGAAGCAGCGTTGAGGCCACTAATTAATATGATTCCTTATTGTGATTACCTAGCTAGTTCTACGTTTGCCACTAATATATCCATATCTGTCATGTTTGAATAATAATTGCCATGTTGTAAATATTTGTAGAAACTATGGACACCCCCCGAGACGAAGCACAAGAAGCGTTGTTGAGGGACATAATCGCAGAAGGAAGTGATGCCGTCTGCTCGTTGATGTTTCTCAACGACACCGATGGTCTGGAAGGAGAGGGTGAAGAAGCAGCTGGCTATGACTATGATGGCTCCGATGACCCAATGCCGGTGCAAGAAGAAGTAGACCATGAGGACAGCTCCGGTGACCGAACCGAGTCCGGCCAGGTATATATATTAGTTAAGCCGGGGCTGACTAGCTAATTGATGCATTCATTGTTTTGGTATGTACACATATTAATTAACTCTCGTCTTTGTTCTTTTTTCTAGCCCTCCGGATCGAGCACAACTTCGGTAAAGAGATGAGGCCCGAAGAAAAAGTTGAGCTCGGATGAAAGGTTTCAGATCATAGCAATCGTGCGCGACGGCCAACCGATTGAACCCATCCGGACAAAGCAGGCATTTGTTGCTCAGTGCGGGGTTCTGGTTAGGGACAAGATCCCGATTAGCATCCAACAATGGTATAAGCCTAAGAACGAAGACCCTGAGGTGCCTTATGTCAATGATATGCAGAAAAATGATCTTTGGATTGAGCTGAAGTCAAATTTCACCCTACCGCCAGAGGATGATCCGGAGAAGCCAGTTGAGCAATTAATCAAGTCTTTTGCTCTTAAGAAGATGGCAGACCTATTCAGGAATTGGAAGAAAGACCTAAATAAGTTTGTCGATAAAAAAGAGACCCCAGAATTCAAGGGCAAATATGAGAAGATCAGAGATGACTGGCCCGCATTTGTGGCCCACAAGACATCGGAAAAGAGTAAAAAGATGTTGGCGACAAACAAGCAAAATGTTGCGAAGAAGAAGCTTCACCATCGCATGGGGTCAGGTGGCTACCTCATAGCCCAGCCTAAGTGGGCCAAGGTTGAGAATGATCTGCTTGATAAAGGGATCAAACCAGAGACAATGAGCTGGCCAGACCGTTGCCGGACTTGGTTCTTCGGGGCTGGCGGAACCTTGGACCCTGTATCAGGGAAGTGCATTTGGACGGACGATCAATTGGACATACCAGTCAAGAGGCTTCAGCAATATATCGAAGCAGCGCAGCAAGGGACGTTCTTTCCAGACAGAGAGAACGACAAGCTCACAATGGCCCTCGGGAATCTTGAGCACCCTGAACGGACACGAGGCACGCCAGGCTCCGTTTCATGGAAGGCTGGGTTTCCGGACGCAGGCGGTTACAAATGCCAGGAGAGGAGGAAGAAAGTGTAGCAGACCGAACTGCAGGCGCTACATGCAAGGGTACAAGCGATAGAGGAACGAGAAGCAAATCGCAGCAAACGACCTGCCGAAGCTTCCCCCAAAGCTACCCCGCCATCTCAGCGGAGAAGCAGCGTGGCTTCCACCGAGCTGCTTCAGCCGGAGCATGCCTTGACGGCTCCTGCCAGCTATCCCGTGGATACTATCACGGAGGTTCAAAATTGCCACCTTATGGCGCAATGGATGAATTTGAAGGTCAAGGCGGCTGTTGGCTCTGTTTATCCTACTGAATCCGGCGCAACTTTTCACTGTCGGCCGATTCCAGAAGGATGTGCTAGGGTGATGGTGGATGAAATAACGGAGGGATTTGAGGACCTCCGGCTTGACCACCCTACCGGTGAAGGGGAGACTCGGCTGGGTTCTGCTCTGAAGACTCCATGCCTATGGTGGAAGGATCTCATCAACCTTCCGAACTGGACGCCTCCGCCTCCTCCTCCTTCTCTGGCGAGTCAGGGCACTCCGCCTCCTCCACCGCCTCCTCCTCCGGCGAGTGACGATCAGGGCACTCGGCCGGCTCCTTCTCCGGCGCGTGGCGGCACTCCGCCTCCTTCTCCGCCTGCGCCGGCGCGCCCGAGCAACCAGCCTCCTCCTTCTCTGCCTCATCAGCAAGGGCGGAAGAGACCCACCGCCGCTCCGGCTGCTTCGGCGCGTCGTAGTCCTTCTCCTCCGCCTCGTAAGCAAGCACGAAAGAAGGCAGACGCCGCAGCCGCTCCATCTGCTCCGGCGTCTAGCAGTACAACCAGAGGCGAGAGGCAATACAGATATATTCCTTCTTTCAAGCCTCTAGATAAGTTACCGTACGAAAGGACCAAGGAGGAAAACGCGAAGATCGTGCAAGCCGAAGTGGAAGACTTCTTTGAAGGGTTGAAAGCAAAGAGACATCCACCTCCAGAGGAGAAGGTAGATCCGGTGAAAGCAAAGCGCACTCTCGATGCCCTGAGGAAACCGGCAAAGTCTCCGCCGAGAACCAACTATGAGCGCATTACTGAACAGACATATCTCCAAGCGGAGCGGTCGGGAAGTACTGTCAGACATCAAAGGTCAAGAGAACGAGCAGCTGCGAAAAAAATTGACCAACTCGGCGAACAAGCAAACCAACCGTGCCCCTCGCTCAATGTGTCTAGCGGCGACATCGTCGCTAATGCTCCGGGGACGGTGGCCGGTTATGGCAATCTTGCAGATTTCCTGCCTGACGATCAACTTCCTGATTTCATGGAGGTGGACACACAAAGATACGAGTACGGGAAGCCTCTCGTCAAAGATATAAAATCTCTAACAACGATGATGCAAAGATTCCATAATTGGTACATGAAAACCTGCAAAGAGTCTGGGGGGGCGAATACTTTGTATCTGAGCATTAAAGAGGAGCACGACCTTATTGGAACTGATCTGTTGGCTGTTCCATTTGAGGAGTTCTTCGAGTTCTTCAATCAAAAGGCCCTCGATAAATTAACGGTCTTTTGCTACTGTCTGTAAGTACTATTTCTGTCATTAATTAAGTCTCTATATATAGCTCGGCTCTTTCATTGCATGTATTTATAATTAATTATCCTCAATATATTATGCATATTAAAGATCGTGGAGTGCAGAAAACAAGAAATTTATGATATTGGGTTCATTAACAAAAATGTCATAGATGAATTTCTGGTTAAAAAGCACGCCGAATAGGCCGAGGCCAACTTGCTACAATCGTTGATCAAAAATCAAAACAAAGATACCATACTCTTTCCTTACAACTTCAAGTGAGTGTTACTGTCGTGTGCATATTCGGTTTCCCTTATTACTCGAGCGAGGTTATAGTAATGTAATTGATGAGTTATGCATGCGTGTGCAGCTTCCACTATGTTCTTCTGGAGATTAAGCTTGAGCGGGGACTAGTAACCGTCTTAGACTCGAGACGAAAAGATCCCGAAACCTATGCGGACATGACTAAATTGTTCAACAAGTAAGTTCAATCGATCATTATCGCACCATATCGGCAACTTTTTGTTCATTTCCTGATATCTCAAGTAATAATAATTATATTTTGTCTTGCAGGGTTTGGAAACAGATCACCGCAGAAGCTCCAGGACTGCCGAAGGAGCTGCGATATACATACCCGAAAGTAAGCACTACTGGCTAGCTAGTTGCACGCATCTCCCGTTGATTCGGTTGCTATACTTTCATAAATGCCATTTATAATGCTTCATTATCAGTTTGATTGACCTCTATTTCTCGTAAAGTGCTTGTGGCAGGAAGAAGGGAATAATTTTTGTGGATACTACGTGTGCGAGTTCATCTACAACGTGACTTTGAAAAATAAGCGGGGCTACTCTAGAAGACAATATGAAGTGCGTAAGCAATAATATTCACAATTTCATTTTATTACACCATCATTTCTGTTGAGTTTCATTCATATATATGTATTAATTAACCCCCTTCTTCAAATTAGACATGGCAGATGCGAAATGAACTCCTACCACAAGATCGCATGAAAGCAATTCAAGAGGAATTGGCGGGATTCTTTCTTGACCACGTCATCAATAAAGCCGGAGAATACCATGTGGAAGTTGATTTCAAATGCTAGGGGATTGTAATTAAGAGATCTTACATATTGTATATGTATGTAGCCAGTAGCGTCGGATAGATAATACGAAAACTTGTTGTTCGACCAATCTCTCGGAGAAGGAGAGGTCGATCGATCACTTATCTCGGTATGCATGACGAACTTCTGTACTTAATGGTTCCCTTCATTTTCTTACTAGCTAGCATGTCGAGGGCCTCTCTATGTATAGTACGTAGCGTCGACCAATCACGGACAAAAGAGAGGACACTTCTCTCTATTAATTAGCTAGCTAACACAATATATGAAACACCTAAATTAACCCCCCAAAACCCCCAACCCCCCCCCCCTTTCAAAAAA
>NC_041385.1:845087036-845130439 GCF_002162155.2 Triticum dicoccoides | reverse complement strand
AAAACCCAAGCCACAGAGATGCTGACGCGTGGATGCCTTTTGGTCCCAGTTGGTGCCACCAACCGGGACCAAAGGCCCTCCTGCCTGGGCTCGGCGCACAGGCCACGTGGAGGCCCATCTGTCCCGGTTCTTGACTGAACCGGGACTAAAGGGCCAGGGCATTAGTACCGACCCTTTAGTCCCGGTTCTGGAACCGGGACTAAAGGCCCTCACCAACCGGGACAATAGGCCCTTTTTCTACCAGTGTATATCCTACTCATGCTTGTACTCGGTGTAAATTAATTTTAATGCATTTTTATGACTGTTGTCGCTCTCTCAGTTGGTCGTTTCCCAGTCTATTGCTAGCCTTCACCTGTACTAAGCGGGAATACTGCTTGTGCATCCAAACTCCATAAACCCCAAAGTTGTTCCATATGAGTCCACCATACCTTCCTATATGCGGTATTTACCTGTCGTTCCAAGTAAATTTGTATGTGCCATACTCCAAACCTTCAAATAAAATTCTGTTTTGTATGCTCGAGCAGCTCATGTTTCAACTAGGGTTGCCTATATCTTCCATGCTAGGTGGGTTATTCTCAAGAGGAGTGGACTCCGCTCCTCATTCATGAGAAAGGGCCGGTAACCGGGATGCCCAGTCCCATGATCCAAAAAGATCAAAGCAAATCAAAATAATTAGACAAAACTTCCCCAGGGCTGTTGTTAGTTGGAGGCACTCGTTGTTTCGAGCAAGCCATGGATTGATGCTTGTTGGTGGTTGGGGGAGTATAAACCTTTACCATTCTATTTGAGAGCTTCCTATAATGCATGTAGTATGGAAGATACAGCCATCTCATAGTTGTTGCGTTGACAGCAAAAGTATGCCGCTCAAAATGTTATTCAATCTCTATTTTAAAATCGAGCTCTGGCCCCTCTACAAATCCCTGCTTCCCTCTGTGAAGGGCCTATCTATTTACTTTTACGTTGAGTCATCACCCTTCTTATTAAAAAGCACCCACTGGAGAGCACACTGTCATTTGCATTCATTACTATTTGTTTATATTGGGTATGACTTGACTGGATCTCTTTTACCATGAATTATAATGTTGAGTCAGTCCTTAATCTTTAAAGGTGCTCTGCATTTATGTTTTGCGGTCTCAGAAAGGGCTAGCGAGATACCATTTTGTTATATCATGTTATAATTGTTTTGAGAAAGTGTTGTCATCCGAGTTTTATTATTATGGCTCGCTAGCTGATTATGCTATTGATATGAGTAATTGTGAGACCTAAGTGTTATTGTGAGTATGGTTAGTTCATAATATTTGCTGAAACTTGAATGCTGGCTTTTCATGTTTACAACAACAAGAGCAAACAGAGTTTGTAAAAGTTTTTCTTTATCACTTTCAGTTTATCAACTGAATTGCTTGAGGACAAGCAAAGGTTAAAGCTTGGGGGAGTTGATACGTCTCCAACGTATCTACTTTTCCAAACACTTTTTCCCTTGTTTTGGACTCTAACTTGCATGATTTGAATGAAACTAACCCGGACTGACGCTATTTTCAGCAGAACTGCCATGATGTTATTTGATGTGTAGAAAAGAAAAGTTATCGGAATGTCCTGAAAATCCACGGAGGCACTTTTTGGAAAATATAAAAAATATTGGCGAAAGAATCAAGACCAGGGGCCCACACCCTGTCCACGAGACAGGGGGGCGCGCCCCCTTCTCCGGGCGCGCCCCCCTATCTCGTGGGCCCCCTGGACCTCCACCGACCTCAACTCCAACTCCGTATATTCACGTTCGGGGAGAGAAAAATCAGAGAGAAAGTTTCATTGCATTTTACGACACGGAGCCGCCGCCAAGCCCTAATCTCTCTTGGGAGGGCTGATCTGGAGTCCGTTCGCGGCTCCGGAGAGGGGGATTCCTCGCCGCCGTCATCATCAACCATCCTCCATCACCAATTTCATGATGCTCACCGTTGTGCGTGATTAATTCCATCGTAGGCTTGCTGGACGGTGATGGGTTGGATGAGATTTACCATGTAATCAAGTTAGTTTTGTTAGGGTTTGATCCCTAGTATCCACTATGTTCTCAAATTGATGTTGCTATGACTTTGCTATGCTTAATGCTTGTCACTAGGGCCCGAGTGCCATGATTTCAGATCTGAACCTATTATGTTTTCATGAATATATGTGTGTTCTTGATCCTATCTTGCAGGTCTATAGTCACCTATTATGTGTTATGATCCGACAACCCCGAAGTGACAATAATCGGGGTACTTCTCGGTGATGACCGTAGTTTGAGGAGTTCATGTATTCACTATGTGCTAATGCTTTGTTCTGGTTCTCTATTAAAAGGAGGCCTTAATATCCCTTAGTTTCCGCTAGGACCCCGCTGCCACGAGAGGGTAGGACAAAAGATGTCATGCAAGTTCTTTTCCATAAGCACGTATGACTATTTACGAAATACATGCCTACATTACATTGATGAACTGGAGCTAGTTCTGTGTCACCCTATGTTTTAGCTATTACATGAGGAATCGCATTCGACATAATTATCCATCACTGATCCATTGCCTACGAGCTTCTCACATATTGTTCTTTGCTTATTTACTTTTCCGTTGCTACTGTTACAACTACTACAAAACCCCAAAAACTATTATCTTTACTTTTGCCACCGTTACCTTTATTATCATACTACTTTGCTACTAAATACTTTGCTATAGATACTAAGTTATCCAGGTGTGGTTGAATTGACAACTCAACTGGTAATACTCAAGAATATTCTTTGGCTCCCCTTGTGTCGAATCAATAAATTTGGGTTGAATACTTTACCCTCGAAAGTTGTTGCGATCCCCTACACTTGTGGGTTATCAATCCCCCCGCCAGCCGTCGCCGTGGTTACGGTTCCGTCCGATGCCGCCGCCGCGTGCCACCTCCCGCCGCCGTAGGTAATGCTCCTCCCCTTCCGCTGCTCCTCCCCCCTCTCGCCGCCCCGATCTATCGCCGCCCGCCTACCCACTCCCCCTGCTGCACCCCAAGACCGTCATCGCCCCCACTCCCCCTTCTACCCCCAACTCCGTCCCGCCCCCACTCCGATGACCGGGCCGTGGAGGGGGACGCGCTGGCCAGGGTGGCTTGCATGTAGGGGTTGCTGGCGGGGTTGCTAGCCGCCGTGATAGCGACGGTCGTGGAGTGCGGTGACGAGAGAGACGTTGAGAGCCCCCTGCTACCCCGCTCCCAACCCGCCGCCCTCACTGTCCTCACTATCCGATGACGAGAGAGACGTTGAGAGCCCCGCTCCTCAAACCCGTGATAATGTTCTTGTTGTGTTAGATCCATTGATCTTGTTTAACTAGTACTGATGCTAGCTTGTTGACCAATCCAAGTTTTTAGGGATTATAGCTAGCATGCCGATGCTCTACTTTAGTTGTGGTTTTTGGGTTCCTCACAGTAGTTACTTTTTGATGCTATATATATTGAAATTGGTGTACCACTATTTTTTGATTGGGTTAATTCCAGCATCTCTAGATCCTACTGTTAGTATCACATATAAACCTGAATATATTCAGTTTGGCTTGTGTTGAGATATCTTGTGGTTCAGTTTAGGTTAGATGGCATAACACATTTGTGTGGTTTGGTCTGGTTTAGTTTTATTGTGGTTCAGATTAGGTTAATCATATGGCAGTTGTTGTTATATGTTTTTCTTTCCTCTGAAGTGGATCGTTAATCCTTTTCTAATATTGCTTTAGGAAAATGGTTCCGCCACCACCACCACCACCATGTCGACTGTGCAAGTCAAGGTGCGCCAGCAGCCTTGCAACTGGCATGTTGTTCGGCATCTACTTCCAGCCAAGTTTTCTTCCCGCGGCAGTAACAAAATATATGAAACTTGTAACAACTATTTTGTTTTTAGTGTTATTGGCATTAATGCATTGGGTATATATCATTGTGTATACGCAGATCGTCCCATGCAATGTGAGGTTGGAATTCAATAAGATGACCGGACACATTGTGACCTTTGAGGCTCCTGGGGGCCCCTACACTATGGAGGTCGAGAAAGGACGAAATATGTCGTAGATGGGAGGAGATGGATGAGACCGTTTCATCTCCCACATGGGTATCACTTGTGGTGAGTTGATCAGCTTCTCCTTCAGGGTAGAAAGACCCAAGCTGGCTGTCATTTATGTCAACACGGAGGAAGATGATGAGGACCCACTTGATGAAGCCATCTATGCTCAAAGAATAAGGCTGAGCGAGGAGGAGGTGTGCAACCTATGGGACATAATTCTGCCACATGCTGACTTTATCGAGGTGCCACTCGTGACCCAATTGACAAGTACCACGGTTGATCGGCATGTTATGGTATTTTATACTTACTGTAGTAATTTCATTATATGCTTTATTGTTATACTTACAAATGCAAATTATCTGTATGTAGAATCCGATAATATGCATAGTGTAGAATCCAATGATATGCTTAGTGTAGAATCCGATTACATGCTTACTTAGTGTAGAGTCCAATGATATGCTTAGTGAATCCGATGATATTCTTAGTGTAGAGTCCAATGATATTATGTGTAGAAGCTAGCCGATGATATGCTTTAGTGTAGAGTCCGATGACATGCTTAATTAGTCTAGAGTCCAATGAAATGCTTACTGTCCGATCAGTGATATGCTTTAGTGTGTAGCTAGAGTCCAACGATATATATGCTTACTGTAGAATCCCATCGATGATATGCTTTAGTGTAGCTAGAGTCCAAGGAATCGTTAATAGTGTAGACTCCATACTTATTAGTAGAATTCAAGCTTAGTAGAAATGTAGTACTGTTTTTCATAATGTAGAAATCTATACTTAGCAGAAATATATTTGCAAGAGTATGTGCGAGCATAGTTATTAGTTGATATGTGTTTCTTATTCAGAAATTGCCAAAGAGTCAATCTGTGAGTTGTTGTATCGAGCCTGCTGAAGAAGGCTCTGCTGGAATACGCCTTACCGCAAGGGGCTCTATCACCACCTGTGCGTACCGTGTGGACATGGACGATCGCACACACTTCAGCTCGGTTGGGTGGAAGAACTTCCTCATTGGCTAGAATCTTCATGTTGGACAGACCATCCTAATTACTATCAGGGACACCCACCGCCATGGCTTGAGGATGATGGTCGTCGTTGATGTCATCTAGAACTACATATGTGTGTGGATGTATGACTACCTCTAGTAGACTGTTGTATGTTGTATGCCTACCTAGTACTGCTTATCATATATGCTACTGTATGAACCATATATGTGTGTGAGGATGCATGTTGACTATATATGAGTACCTATAAAGCTTAATGATATTGTATGACTAATGTATCACTATATGGTATTGTGGTTAATGATATTGTTATCTGATATATGTGAAATTGCAGTTTATTGAAATGGGGTACTGTTCTACATCAATAGGAAGCAAATAAAAAGTTGAAAGATACAACAACAGTGCGGGACAGAAAAGCGCTACAACTACTTAATAGTAGCGCGTGTCAGAAAAGCGCTACTGATATAGTCAATAGTAGTAGCGCTGGTCTATACAGTGCTACTACTAACTGTTAGCTGTAGCACCATATTAGTAGCGCGGCCACCCGCGCTACTGATAGCATTAAAACCCGCGCTACTACTAGAGTTTTCCCTATTAGTGAACAGTTCATGATCTCCTGAACTGTGAGGCGCCTTTGTACTGCTTCCTTTCCTCTAACAAAGGTCGGCCATCGTCCCTTCGAATATTTACACATATTGTGGAGGAAAGATATGTTAAAAAATATAGAGAAAGGAACATATAACTGTAGTAAAGTAAGTGGATAAGATTAAAAAAAATTCATCAGCTTATAGGTATATTATCCATCATTTATAGGCAGAGTTTTGAAAATTGTTTTTTTTAGCACCAGTACAGACACAAGCGCTCATATACACGCGCATACACTCACCCCTATGAACGCACACACGCACACCCTACCCCTGTGAGCACCACCGAGAGACTGAGCCGGCATATCATCTTGAGATTTACGAAGTCACCGTAGGCGCCTCGTCGTCGACGGAAACATCTCCTCCCACTGAAAGCGCATCGCCGGAAATCCTGAAATAAATCCAGGAATAATGCGAGCACCAGGATTTGAACCCTAGTGGGTTGGGGATACCACTGTCCACCTAACCAACTCAACCACAGGTTGATTCATTGAAAATTGTTGTAATGAAGAATTTTGATGTGTTGTAGCATCCATAGGTATATGACTCTTTTTTATAGATTTTCCGAATAGAGTAATATGTAAAAAAGATGAAGAATAATATTATGATATATATGTCATGAGTTATTGTATATCCACCGATCCGTTGGTAGATGCAAGACTAAATTGTAATCGAACAGATGCACGAAAAGAACCTCCACCTTACCATGTAAATGTTTACTCATACTCAAGGTGGTTGTGAAGCTTAATAGTGCCAGAACAAACTTCCTATTCATGTGGGAACCAACCCCCCTGACGAATTGCACCCTGCAGTTGATTCGCTAACACATTGTACTTATGGATAAATGGCTACGCAAGTAATCAACTTCTGGTTAAGTATAACTGCAATAGAAATCCGACATGGTGAACATAAATAAAAATTGAAATAAAAGCAAAAATATCTAGGATAATTAATCAAAATATAATGTTAGCAAGTTCTGTTCTCACAATCAGGTGAACTTTGGCTGGGTGAAAAATACAAAATGATAGGATTGGTAACTAAAAAGTTGAAAACAGCAAGAAAAATGATACTTTTACAACCAAGTTAGCATTTGGACACTACCACATAGAACAAAGCTAGTAGCTGAATGATAGTTCCAAGAAATATTTTTCTTGGAAGCTGTCGCTAACTCATTAAGAAAGAATATTATGATGATAGACTACCGGAAATCCGTTAGTGCTCCCGGGAGCGCGCGCACCCGCACGTGATTTTTTTTTCAAATTATGAAAAAATTCAAACAACAATTTGGCGCATACATCTTGACATTATATGTGTGGACGTCAAATTTCAGAGAAAATCGACATTTTTGTGCCTTGTGAGAAAAGACAAAAGGATGTCTTGTGAAAAGTATTTTTTAACACTGGATTTTGTCTTTTTCACACGCAACACATAGGTTATCGATTTTTCGCGAAACGACTTTGTGAGTATGTACAATATCTAGATTTCGTTCGAATTTTTTTGACATTTCAAAATATGTTTAAAACACATTGTAAAAGCCAGAAGCACGCACTCCTATGTGCCAAAACGCCACTCTCCATAGACTACAAGCTAATCTGATCCGCAAATTATTTGCTTGCATTGTAGTGATTAATAAATAAGATGGAATAAAGAGTTACTTTGCAAGTTACTTTAAGACCAAGGTTGCCTGAATACACCTTGCGGCTTATAACATGCATCTATCTCAACCTTAATACTGAATCCAAGGTAACACATGAGCTCAATTTATTTTGGGTTTCCTACGACTTCTTTGGCAGGTTTGGCGACGGTTGTTAGAGTTGTATCGAATATTGTGTACAAGGTAGATTAAAGTTGGACTCTGAGTTGTATTTTGTTTAGCTAGGGTATGAAGTCGTGTCTTAATAGGACACTTGTACCCTATGCCTTTTACTCACGATGTGACCTATGTCAACATAATAGCACATGCACGCAGGAGGAGAGGTCGTAATCAGGCCCTGAATATAGCAATATCATTGAACCTTGTTAATAAATCTCAATGTCGTGTCCCTTGTGATTGCTTGGTTCTCGGATGATCGACGGAGCACCTCAGATTTATTCTAACAAATGATATCATGAGCTAGGTTACAAGGCGGTTGTATGTTGATCCAGAGGACAACTCATTGGCTATTTGGCTTGTTGATTTCGTTGGTGGTGCTGATGATCGCAATTGTGTGATTTGCACTGAAAGCAGCGGCCGGCGTGGCGGTCGAAGCTACCGGCGGGGGGCGTTCTGGACGAAGACTCGTCGAGATCGGGTTGGTGTTGGAACCGTGCACTGCAGCTTCGCACGAGCGCAGGCAGCAGCAGCGGTCCATGCCCAGGCGGGTCTGGCTAAAGGGCTGTGCATTGCCGGAGGCAGCGGCCCATGGCATGAGCAGCGTGCGGGCGTTGGGCTGTTGTGGCGGCGCTGTAAAATCATACATATAGCTAGCTAGCCTGCCGCTATGCAGTTACTCCACTCCCTCTGCTCTATCCGTGCATGCATGTCAACGTCGAGGGGCGTCACCGCCGACAGTCTGCTTTTTCTCTTTGTGCAATGCGTTTGGCACGGACCTCCATTCCAGTCTTCTGGCAAAACATTTTTTTTTGCGGGTGAAAAAAACTTGCATTACTCAATCTCCACACTTGTACAGTCCATCGCAGCCAACTCTATGGATACGTGAGGTCCAGAGCCCAACCAAGTCATGGTTCTACCCTCAATACGAGCAAAATTAGCTAGGCTATCATTAACCTTATTCTGGCTACGATTTACATGAGTAATACAAACTTCACGAAGAGACATAAGATATTTAATCTCTTTTATGATGGACGAGTAAATGGATCGGTCAACCTCCGAAGCTTGGATCATCTTCACCGCCACAATTGAGTCCATTTCCACGATCACCGGTAGCTCACTTCTCTGGATGGCAAAGGACAAACCTTTCATACAGGCACATAACTCAGCTTCCTGTGCCTCACGGCAAGAGAACAATTGCCTGCAAGAGGGAAAATTATCGCTCCCTTATCATCACGTAGGACCATTCCAGCGCCAGCTGTTCCGTCGTCCGCAAAATACCCATCAGTATTAAGCTTCACCCATCCGGACTTTGGCGCTGACCACTTAGTAACCTTTTTTTCCATTATCATATGCGGACTCCGTCTTTCATATGTGATGGTAGACTTGTCTTTGCGTGGATCAATAGAGAGATCAATTTTAATACCAATTAGAGAGTCCAAATAGCTTACCAAGAATCTTTTCGACGCTTCCATAGGCGGGGCTGGTTTATGGTGTACGACCTCATTGCGTATATGCCATACCCTCCACATGGATAGCAATAACATAGATCTCTCAATCTCCTTTAGCGGTTCAAGTGCATGCAACAGCCACTCATCCCTGTTATTTTTCAGGGTAGATAAACATGGGAGAGGCCAAAACTTCAGACATTGCATCCCATAAGATCCTCGCATAGGAGCAGCGACAGAGAGCATGGTAGCAGTCCTCTGGTTCACTAGCACATACCGGACAAAGGTTACTTGTTTCAAGTCCACGCCTGTACTTGTTGCACCATGTCGGCAGCGAGTTTGTAGCAACCCGCCACGCAAAATTCTGGACCGTAGGAGGAACATCTGAAGACCATATGAGCTTCCAACAAGAGCGCCGGCCGTTAGGTCGCGAGCTAGAGCCCGTTGGCGAACTCCTGTGAGCCTCTTCAAAGCCAAATTGGTATGCACTCTTGACCGAAAAAACGCCAAACTTGCCCGGCCCACAAGCCAAGGTGTCGTCCTCATGCCTAGGAGACGCCCTTATTTTCAGTATCTCATTTACATCAGCCGGGAGGAAATACTCCTGCAACAGCCCAACATTCCATGAGCCATTATCATTAAGTAGATCAGACACGAAGCGGATTCTGCACCTTCCTTGTAAGGTGATGGGTTTATAGGAGAAGGGTCTTGGGATCCAATTATCGCGCCACACACGAATACTTCTGCCGTTCCCCACTCTCCAGATTAAGCCCTTTTTTAACAGATCAAGGCCATAGCTGATTGCTTGCCACGAAGAAGATGCATTGCCAGAGAAGACAATATCCTCTATGTTTCCATCCGGATAGTACCTGGCTTTGAGCACTTGTGCACACAGGCTATCAGGTTTTGAAATCAGTCTCCAAGCTTGTCGTGTGATAAAGACCGAACCTCGTGGTGAGATCCGATCGATTGTTGTGGTCCGATCTTTCACGACACTCCACCACCACCAGTAGCAACCTCTTGCCCGCGCACGTGATGTACACGAAGTAGAGGGTTTGAACCTTGCGGCCCAGCACGAGAAAACCAATCTCGACGAAGGTACTCACGCGCAAAAACAATTTCCACGAAGAGAAATCGCAACACAGAGGTTTTCTAAAGATCCCTCCAAAACTTGATTCGGGTGTCTACCCTGAAAAACACATCATGTCTATTTCATAAAAGATAACCTCCTCTTACATGGCCGAAGCCTGACCTTTTTATAGGCGACGCTAACCTATGCGAACCGACTAGGAAAACCAATCTAACCGGACTCTCTCTGTCCTCTATCCAAACTAATTAAAATTTACCTAATTAATTATCCGGCAACTTTGATCTCTTCCAAGGGTGGCCCCCAGCCAACAGAGCACAAGGAAAGAAAATCAAACACGTCAAAAGTCCTCGAGGCATCTTCACGTGTCTTCTCTTTATATGGTAGAAAAATAAATAGATCTTTATTTTTTATCTGGTGGACCGAACCAGTTAAATCTGAGTTTGCTTGAGTCCTTGAATCAGCGTAGGTCTCCTTTTCTTTCTCTAACGTGACACCAGGACATCCATTAGAGTAATTACCCCAGCATGCATGATTGCATGTACGTGCAGCTATAACATCCAGACCAAGGCATCCAAAATATATGTACGTGTATGTCTTGTCCCCAAACATGTCCTTATATGTTTTTTTGTACTGATACAAACACAACCTCTTTAGCTGGTCCTCATGGATACAAGTTTTGGCAACTAGCTTTTCCTCAATTGTCGTTGTTGTAACAATATCGACTACTGTAGTTAAATTATGCGTGGTCATATCATCGTGCTAATAAGGCTTGATTAAATATTCTGTAATCTCTAAACCCGGCACCTTCTTTACTCTTTGGTTGTTGTAAATCCTCCCATGCATGCCAGTGTACTTTCCTCTTACCTTTTTCAGCACCCCAATAAAAGGCACGTACCATCCGTTTTAATTCATCACACACTGAGAATGAAATCTTGAAAACACCCATCATATATGTAGAAAGGGCAAGCGCAACAGATTTAATAAGAGTCTCCCTCCCTGGTTGGGCAAGGTGACCGTCTCCCCATTGGACCAAACGCTTGGTTAAACTCATCTGAAGGTTTTGGAATCTCCCTTTCGACGTGCGACCCTCTGGAGTTGGAAGGCCAAGGTACTTCTCCTCAAACACTAAGCTAGTAACATGCAGCACCCCCCTGACTTCCTCCTGAATATCTTCGGGGCATGCATGCAATACCAAAGAGGATGGAACACTTATCAAAATTAAGAGATTGTTCCGTTGCTACCCCGTATTGATCCAAAGCCAATTTAACTTTCTCAGCGTGGGCTCTGCTAGCCTCAAAGAAAAGCATGGTGTCATCAGCAAATAAGAGATGTGAGATACCCAGTGCTCTTCTACACACCTTGATCGGAGATATATCACCAGAAGACACATAATGCTTCAGAATAGCGGACAGACCATCTGCCACGAAAAGGAACAAGAAGGGGGATAGAGGATCGCCTTGCTGAAGACCACGCGACGGTGCAAATGAATCTAAGAGGGTCCCATTAAGTTTGACAGAATATATATGCTGGAACTGCGTCAAGTTGTGCGCGCGTGGTGGAGCAAGCATCTTCTCCACTCCGATATCTCTCCATGGATGGAAAGGGGGGTGACGCTGGCTGGCTGGTGGCTGCCTGGCTGAAGCCGAACCATCCTTTCCCACACAACGCGTATGTGCGCAGTGGCGTCTCGTCATGGACAAAGCAGGGGCACCCAGTAGCAGCTGGCCGTATATATGCACCGCCCGGCCCGGAGATGGGATACGTGCAGATAGATGCGGATGATGGCGCAACTGTTGTGCGACGGTGCAAAACCACGACATGCAGATAGTGGCTTTACTGGTTGGTTTCTCTTGTATTTTTGTTATACTTTGACATTTGATTTAATAACTAAGAAAAAAACAAGATACATGCCACAAAATAGTATAGTTGGAAACCTCTTTTGAATATGAATCCGACAATATAAGTTTTGTGGCATACAACATATATTTTGGTAGCTTGTACCGTTTTTTGCCTCTTTGTGTCTGTGACTCGGTTAGGCCTGCCTGAGTAAATACAGGGTAAAAATCATGTTTTGCATGCAGTTTGGTAGGCCACACACAGTTTGGCACCGTTGCTTATTTGTTGAGGATAAACGCTTAATTAGGCATCTCTCCTGTAGAAATAGACACTAGTGTTTCAGAAAAAATCAGTTTATTTTTATAAGCACCTCCCTAAGGACTTAGCATTGTACAAGGCCTTAGGGAAGCAATTTATACCTGGCTTTTGGTGGCCTACGTTGGTTGGGCTAATGCACTACATGGTGTTTGGTTGCATAAACTGAACATGATTGAGAGTTAACAGTTATACATGACACATAGAGTTACATTGGTGTGCCTCGACGTTTTGAGGTGAACGATGGTCACGGCGCCGCGTTAGACGTGATGAGCACATAGTCGTAGGCATGGGGAACCGGTCCCTAGCGGTGCCATCATGGGGAAGTCCATGAGAATGGATGGGGAGGAGGGCACCGAGGCAGTGGACATGGAGGAGAAGTGCAGTGTGTGCACCATGGTGGCGTTAGTGAAGTAGGCTGCAGGCGAGGCGGCCGAGAGGAATGATGCCGACGGCGGTGCCGGGCACGACATGTCATCCATGTGGCAAGGTTGACAACCATCAGTACGAATGGAAAGAAGCCACTCTGAATTTCGTCTAAACCATCAGATGAATACCTTATTACAACACAATAGGGAGATACACATATACTCGTCTACAACCATCGAAATAGAAAACATACAATACAAGAGTCGTGTGAAACAATGAGATGAAGTTCCTGATCAAAAGATATTTCAAATGGTCGGCCGTCCACGACGATTTGACACAATTTGTCCAAAGTAACTCTGAACATGAACACGAACTTGAACATTTACAGTCAACGAACCTGCAAACCGATTGTCTGAATGAAACCACAATGTTATATGCATCCTTTTGGTGTGCAAATTATCTTGAATCGGAGCACCGTAGTGTAGATTAGAAGGGTCTAGGTGAAGAAGATTAAGGAGTATCATTGAAATAGACCACACATATGTATCTTGTATAGACCACTAGAGGGTTGTATAATCTACTCATCTATGACCGCCGAAATGAAGAACGTACAACACGAAGTTGCGTGAAAACGGCGAGATGAAGCTAGTTGTGAAAAACAATTTCAGATAGTCGGCCAGGTGTAAAGATGTTGCCGAAATTCGTCCAAAAAATCTCCAAATATTATCATGGAATTGAAGATTTACAGTCCATGAAATTGAGAACTGATTGTTTGAATGAAACCACAACATTGATGTGCATATTTTTCGTGTCGAGCCTATCTCACCTTTGTGTAGGGGTTAGATGAAAGAGATTAGGAGGAGATTAGAGCAGAACACCTGCAAACTCAATTACAGGTTGCACCCAGTCTGCACAAGCTCGCATAAAACTACACCAGGGGACCCATCCATGTTAGCTCGATTGCATTGCTTGGGCTTGGCTCGCTAGAAACGCTCGACTCGAGCGTTCCTTCTCATCCAGGGCCAAAGGTGCTTTAAACGCTTGGGCCAAGATTTTGATACATGGCAGACAAACAAACGGATCAAAACTGCATCACGTGAGTCAGATTGAACCTCTTGCAGGCTACCAAATGTGGGACCTACTATTTGGCGTGCTAGGCCCTCACAAATGAATTAGCGCGCACCTCGTCCCCCCGCACGCCCTTTTGGCGCTGCGCATGCGTAGGAAGGGATGTCCACTGAATTTTTCGTTTTATTTTTTCCTTTTTCCTTTTTCCATTTCTGTTTTTTCTTATGAAAAATATGAATTAAAAATGTTCTAAATTTCAAAAAATGCAAATTATGATAAATTTTTTTCAAGAAATCATAATATGTTCATCTATACAAGAAATATTCACCAAAGAGAAAATCATCGTGAAGATTAAAAAATGTACATTATTTTCAGAAACGTTGCATATTAAAAACCGTTCACAAATTTAAAAACATTCATACATAAAAATGTTCATGAATTTTTAAAAATATGTTAAAATTAAAAAATATTCAATTTCTAACATTGTTACCAAAGTCAAAGTTCATCAGTACAAAATATGTTCACTGATTCAAACAATGTTCAAGAATTTAAATAATTTTCATGCATTCAATAATAATTTTTTAAGAGCAAAATAATGTTATTGAATTTAAAAAATTGTTCCCACATTTTGGTAAATGCTAATCATTAAAAACTTGTTCAGAATTTGAAAACAACTTTTTGTGAGTTTGTAAAAAATGTTCATGAATTTAAAAAATGTTTAAGAAGTTGAAAAAAGTTTGCAATTCCAAAAATATCTGCGTATTCATAAAATGTCCATCATTTCAGACACTATTCATCAATTTGAAAGATGTTCATAAATAAAAAAGGACAATGAAAAGTAAAATAATAATAAAATTAAAATGGAAAAATGGAAAAAAGAATATGTAAAATAAATAAAAAATAAAAATAAGAACAGAAAATAAAAAGGAAAAATGAAATAGCCAAAAGAAAGAAAAACCCAGAAGATAAAACATAGAAAAAATAAAAACCCACTTCAGGAAAGGTTCTAGAACCTTCCCAAAACCTATGGGAACATGCGCACGGGGTGTATGTGCTGAGTTGCTATTTGGCGACCTGTGGGCCATGACTGGCCAGCAAACGCGTCCCAGGTGTTCGTGCAGGAGGACTATTGATGGGCCCAGAAGAAGAACCAGCATGATCCATGCACTCCACGATCAGCATCTTAAATGATGCTTGCTAAGGAGGGAATTCCCTATTTGACGCATTTTGCGTCAAACTGTCGGGGCATCGCACACCCTTCGCCCGTATTTGGGCCGGCCTTTTTTTCCTGTTTCTTGTTTCGACCGACCACGTCTGTTTCCTCGTTCCCCTTTCTTCCTCGTGCGACTGCTTTGTCTCGATTCCTTCTCTGCTTCGTCCTCTCGATTCCTCTTCCTTCCTCTCGATTCTTTGCCGTGGTCTTGATTCCTTCCTCCTTCGTGCATCTCGGGGCGCTAGGTGCTCTGGTTCTTCATCTTCTCTCCCCTTCCTGCAAATCTCTGGGATGGAAGTTAGGGTTAGCTGATTTGTTCTCTGTTGTTGGTAGACGGTGTTTTGGCAACCAAATTCTGAGGAATAACACTTCAATTTTGTGATAATTGGTCGAGGTTCGTCAGATCTGGTGTTCCCCGTTTGGTTTTTATTCCAAATTCCTAGGTTCCTCAACTGTATTCGACTTTCTTTTTCTGTTTGTGTTTGCAGGTTCGGTTGAGATCTAACAGATCATAGTTCTTCTACAGATTTGTAGGTAAATCATTACAGCAAGTACTTGTCAACTGTTTTCTATTCTGGTGCTTGACAATTTTGTTCCTAACCCTTTTTGTGAATATGTTTTAAGATGTTGTCGATACTTCTACAGAAGTGAACGAGCATGTCCCTTCAATTGTGTAGATGCTCTGAATTTTCCATGTATATACTTATGGACCGGCAATAGTTGTGAAGATACTGTTGTAGTTTTCTTCTAGCTACTACTGTAAATGAATCTCGCTTAGTTTTTCTGGTAAATGCTCATAGATATAGGAGGTGTTCTTCTCTTGAAAATCTTAAGTAACCTAGTGTTCATTTCAACATTATTTCGTTTCCATGCAAATCATATCATTTTCTAGTTCATAAATAGGCATTACCACTTGTAATATGATTATCTTCATGATACATTCTACTCTGGTTTTGAATGTTCAGTTAATTAATTTGAATCACCTCCTAGTTTGTTTGGTAGCTTAATTAGCGTCCACCTTTCTAATCAGCAAGTTTTGTGATGTTAATTTAACTATGTGTGTACACTGTTTAGCTAACAGTAGCTACTTGCTTCCCTAGAAAAAACACCAGCTAGTTGGTTGATCTGATTTGCCTGCATTATTACTGTACTGAATTCTTCATAGACCTTGTTACATTTGATACAAATTATTTCTGCACTTAGTCGAGTATTTTTTCTCCTGTTCAACTATTTTAGGAAATCATTCCTCAATCTTGGTAGATTGTTTTCAGAAAGGAAAGGAGTAGTGACAAGTAGTTGATTACATTGATGTGTACTTCCATTTTTGTCTCTTCAATGTATACGCCAGAAAGCATTCAGCTGTATAGTTCATATAACCGAATTTATACCTTGTGGGCATGTGCTCTAAATGATTGCATTTCCGCTTTTCTTGTTGTTTTCATGTGTATCTCACACCACAATATTGCATCAGAAATAGAGAAGTTTTTTTGAACCATACATTCATGATGTTCCTGTTTTGTTTGCTGTCTTCGGGTACTATATTCGAATCACTCTATTTTATCACGAATAGATTGTTGATTCAGCTTCTAATATTAATTTCGTGCAAAACTGAATTAAGCATGAATATAACATTTTCAATCCAAGTTTTTCTAAAAAAATTGAAAAAAATCTGAATCCTATAGCAAAACTACAGTCACATAAACTAATTTCATTTCAAAAACAAAGCTCTGGTCTATGAGCAAAATAACAAAACTAGCACATTAACCCAGTAGTAGAAGATGAAACTTTCAAGATGTGGCGATTATTTTTTTGCTACTTCTTGGTATTCTTTTTGCTCCCCTGTTTTTTAGTTTTCTTTTTGCTACTTCTTGGTATTCTTTTTGCTACTTCTTGTTTTTCTTTTTTTGTTTGTTTCTAGTTTTCCTTTTTGTTTTTTCTTCTTCTTTTCATTTTTAGTTATTTCTGTTTCTTTTTTCTTTTTTCGATTTTTCTGTTTGTTTTCTTTCTTTGTTTTTTCTTTTTCCTTTTTTCCCTCTCTTTTTATCAAAAGAATTTCAAAATATTGAAATTTTGTTCGTGTTTCCATAAAATGTTCAGGTTTCAAAAAATGTTCTCAAGATTCAAAAATTGTTATCGTTACACAAAAAGTTGAAAAGTTTCGAAATGCAAAAAATGTACCGAATTTCAATTTTTTGTTCCCATTGTTATAAAATGTTCGCGCTTCCATATTTGTTCGGGATTTTCAAAATTGTTATCCATTTCAAAATTTGTTGTGAAGATTAAAAAATGTTCACGCTTTAAAAAATTGTTCGCGCTTCCAAATTTGTTCGGGATTTTTCAAAATTGTTCTCCGTTTCTAAATTAGTTCTCAAGAATTAAAAATGTTTGTGCTTTAAAAAATTGTGCATGCTCCCAAATCTGTTCTCCGTTTCAAAATTTGTTCTCAAGATTCAAAAAATGTTCGTGCTTCCAAATTTGTTCTCCGTTTCAAAATTTGTTCTCAAGATTCAAAAAATGTTCGTGCTTCAAAATTTGTTCTCCATTTCAAAATTTGTTCCCAAGATTCAAAATATGTTCATGCTTTAAAAAATTGTTCACAAATTCCAAAAAATGTTTGGGGAATTCAAAAGTTGTTCATGTTTTCGAAAATGTTCTTGGTTTCAACATTTTATTTGCAAATTCAACAAATGTCATGTTTCAAAAAAAAATCGCATTTAAAAAAATGTTCTGTTTAAACATTTTTGTTCTGAACTGAAAAAATGTTCCTGTTTCCATTTTTGTTCAAAAATTTAAAACTGTTCGTGGTCTCAGAAAATGTTCCGAAAATTCAAAAAATGTTTGTGTTTTTCATGATTTCTGTCGTATTTCTTGAAAAATTGTTCGCATTTTAGAAAACTGTTCAGGATTTGTAAAATTTGTGCATGTTTCTTTTTTGAATCAAAATTACAAAAAATATTTACTGCATCAAAAAATGTTGGAACATATAACAATTGTGATATTTTAAAACTGTTCATTGTGCCTTTTATGATTCATTAGCAACTTATTTCTTCTACTTCTCAAGAAATAGTTCGAAAGTTTTTTAAGTTAATCGGAAATTGCAACACTGTTTCTTTTTTCAGGTACGACTCAGGAATTTTCCTTCTTCAGTATCTTAGCAAGTACAAAGGTCTCGGAATGGAAGGTTTCTCCAATGTACGTAGTTACCAATTCATTCATTGAGAGCACTTGTTTTCCTTATTTAGCTTTCTTCGAAATATATCATTTTTTCTAAGCTGCTACTCAATTTTTTTACATTCTGAAGGATGATTTACAAGCTGTACGAGAGAAATTCCTTTTTGAGATCATAACTTGCAAGGACAATGAAATTCAGCTTCCATTCGTAACTTCTTTCCTACAGAGACATGTTAGTTTTCTATTTCTTTTTATTGCCACAATCCTTGGCCTCCTCCTCATCACATCTCTATTTCAACAGGGTTTTCGCATTTTCAAGTGAAGCATTCAACATGATTTCTGCATTTGAACAAAGCTTTTAGGTAAGTTCACGATCTCTAGTTTCCCCCAGAAGAATCCTCGTGAAGGTTTTCTCTAATCCCAACTAACATTTTTCCTTTCTTATTCTGCAGGTATTCATTGCCATTCGTTACTGTCAAGTATAATGGAATTTGCACTACAAGAAGTTCTCCTGAATTTGCACTGAAAGGAAAAAAACATGGCAAAAATGCTTCATCCTAGGAAAAAAACCATTTGTTTTTGTTTCCTAGCACAGTTTAGGTAACTTCAAACACACGTTGTCGGTACATTTTTTTCATTCTTCCAACTAACATATTTCCCATTTTATTCTCAGCGGCCGCAATGCCAGAATTTTTCACAACTCAAAGGAAGAGTACTATGACGAAACTGTTCTGCTATTTCTTTATCATGGTTCCCCAGTGATACTGTCTTGTATTATTTTAACTTGTAAAGAAGGTTTAAATCCCCCCGCAAAAAAATGTTTAAATCTACAGAATAAGTTTGTAAAGGAAGCAGTTCCACGACCAGTAGAAACAGCGAGAAACAACAGATAATTGCCCTCTTCTAGTTTTTTATGAATACAAGGAAAATTTCACCATTCTTCTACTTTTTCCCAACTAAAGGGAAATGAAGAAATTGTTGTCTTAATGGTACTGTTCTCTGTTTTTATCATGGTTCCCAAAAGGTAATTTCTTGCATTAATTCTAGCTGCATCGAAGATTTAAATCTCCTGAATATGTTAGTAAAGGAATTCAAAGCTTTATATACTTGTTTCCATACAGTTTTTTTGCACGTGTTTTTGATGCTCCTCCAACTTTGGAACTCTCCTAAAACTGTTTTTACAACTGTTGTTTGAAACAGGAGAAACATCTGAAATAGTTATCAATGAAGTTTCAAAAGAACTAAAATAGTTATTACAATGAAATTTCGAAAACAGCAGAAACAACTTAAACATCTGAAACAGAGACAACAGAAACTGAATGCGAGAAACAGTGAAACGCGCGCCAGGAACAGAGAAACGCGCGCCAAACAGTTGAAACGCGGGACCAAGGCCCAGAAAGCCCGCAAGCCAACCCCCCCCGTGCGAAAGCGCAACAAGTTGACGTAGAATGCGTTCGATAGGAGCTCCCTACAACATGCTGCCATGGCCATGCCCATCACGCCTCCTACGCTCGCTCACTGGCAACGGCCGCTACCCCTGTAGGCCGTAGCCCAAAGCTGGCTAAATGGGTCGGGGCAACCAGACCAGCCCGTAAGCACGCCAGCATGGCCCCCCATGGGCCAGGGCTAAACGGGTCGTGCTCGGCACGCGACACGGCTTGGGTCGTGCCTTGGCTTGGAGGCTGGCACACAGGCAAGGCGCAACACGGCCCATTCATTTATTATTTAAACTTTTCAGAATTTTCTATATATTCTAAAATAGAACCTAATATATGTAAAAAACAGCCCAACAGGCTGAAAAATATTAGCCCAACATGCTAAACATGCCACGGGTTGGCCCATCTATTAGCTGGGTCGTGTCTGGGCTGGAGCACAAAGCACGCGGGCCACATTGGCACGACCAGGCTAATAATCGTGCCACTGCGTGCCGTGTTGTGCCATGCCCAATTAGGGTGGGCTGGGCCGTGCTATGCCGGGCTGACATGTTCGACCAGCCCATTACGATTCATATATTTTTCTTTTTTCTTTCTTGTTTTATAATTTTTTTTATCCTTCATGTTTGTTTTTCTTCTGGTTTTTCTATTAAATAATTCTATTTTGAGAAACACATGCAACTTTGTTCCTACTCATAAAAATTACAAGTACACTGATTTGGATGTCAGGACCCCGACTCGATGTCACATCGATCTAGCCTGTAGCACCTCATATCACTTTGCGGCCTCACGCACGGTATCCCCACGGGTGTCGCCTTACCTTTGCCCGGGACCGTTTGCGTCTTTTGGCTCACGTATATGATAGTGTCGCTAGCATCCATATGATAAGGAGCCCGGGCTGACATGACTAGTCGTAAACCCAAAGTGGCACAGACTTACAGGGACAGGCATCCATGACCCAGCATCGAACGTGTCGGTCATCAGCGAGTGAATCCAGGCTGTAGCACTGGGCTAGCAGGACTCCGGTGAACCGGGCTGTAGCGGGCTAACAGGACTCCGGTATTCATCGCGTGACATTTCCCCGAAGGGACAGACACAGGAACGAAGAAGGACACATGCCGGCCAGCCTAAGTGTTCCGGAGCAGTAGCAAGCTACCATGGCTCAGTGGAAACACTAGGAGACATTTCCCGGTAAGAGAGGCTACTAAAGATAAACAACTAGATCGTCAGATCCCACACATACCAAGCATTTCAATAACATACACACAATATGCTCGATATGTGCAAATACAACATGGCATCACAACATGACTCTATGACTCAAGTAATTTATTCAATAGGCTCCGAGGAGCGAGATATTACAAACAGGGGTCTCATGACCCAACATTCAGAGCATACAAATCAAAGCACAAACGGAAGCTATCATGTCTGAGTACAGACATCTATAAATGAAAAAGGCTGAGAAGCCTGACTATCTATCAGATCCTGCCGAGGGCACAAGATCGTAGCTGAGGTATCAAGCTAAACGTCGAAGTCCACGCGAAACTACTAGTGAGACCGAAGTCTCTCTGCAAAACATAAAATAGGCAAACGTGAGTACAAATGTACCCAGCAAGACTTACATCAGATCTATCTACACATGCATCATTATCAACAAAGGGATGGTGGGGTTTAACTGCAGCAAGCCAGCTTTGACTCGGTGGCTATCCTAAACTACGACTGCAAGCGACTCTTTTGAGGTGGCGCACACGAGTCCACATATTCACCATATCAATACACCACTATGGATCCGATCCCGTCTCCCTACGAGAACGCCATCCATAGCACTCACGCTTATCTTGCGCATTTTAAAGTATCCACTTTCATTTGTCTATGAACTGATATAAGCAACCCAGAGGTCCTTTTCCGTGGACACGGCTATTCGAATAGATTAGGTTAACCCTGCAGGGGTGTACTTCTTCACACACGCTCTCACCACTTACCGCCGTTTACACGACATGTACTCGGCAACCTTCAAGCGGAAGCCCAACGTGGGTGTCGGCCACGGCCTACCTAAACACTCAAGTCTCTAGTCCAGGTTTATCGCCTATTCGGGTTCCATCCATGAGGAGATCCGGCCGGAGTTTCGCTCACAGCCCCAAACGATGTGAACAGGGTTCCGTGACACCAAACGGGCGCCTGGTTTACCCGGCCACGTGCCTACCGCATCACAGCCCACCCCTACGGTCAGCGCTGCGCACGGCCTCCAGCATACTACAAACACCAGAAACTACTTGCAACTCCTGGACAGAGGACAAGGGTGATCAAGAAGCCGAGAGGGTCCATTGGTTTCGGGCCCAATGCGTGGTAGTAGCTGAATCATGGATCACAAACACAGAACTCAGCTCCTGAGGACGGCTGCAATGAGACAACCCACCATGTACTCCTACATGGCCTCTCACCGCTACCTTTACCAAATCGTGTTCACACACTTAGCTCACACACAGTAGGACATGTTCACACGCCTCTGATTCATCCCCGATGAATCAGACCTGACTCAACTCTAAGCAGTAGCAGGCATGACAAACAAACATGAATGAGTAGGCACAACAGGGCTCAAACAACTCCTACTCATGCTAGTGGGTTTCATCTAATTACTGTGGAATGACAGGTCATGCAAAGGATAAAGGGGTTCAGCTACCGCAGCAAGTAACAAATATGTCGTTGTTGTCCTAATGCAGTAAAAGAGAGCAGGAGCGAGAGAGTGGGATTTTATCGGAATGAACAAGGGGGTTTTGCTTGCCTGGCACTTCTGAAGATAGCATTGAGTCTTCATCAGTGTCAACGATCACATCATCGGTATCACGTCTATCGAGAGGGGACAAATACCGGCAATACAGAAAAAGCACGATCAATGCAATGCACAATATGATGCATGCTATGACATGGCAAAATGAATGTGTTTTGGGCTAATGCATCTAAAACCAGATTAAATGGAGTTGGTTTGAATCCAAGATTCAAATTCAAACTCCATATGTGATTATTTAAATGCCCTTTATTTGATTTGTGCTAAACAGCATCTATAAGTTGTTCTAACATGCATGAAAATGGTACAGATGGATTCCTTGAATTTTTCTGATAATTTTTCATATATAAATTATTTAATTTGGAGTTACGGTTAATTTTCTATGAATTATTGAAGTTTATACAATTTTCTGGAATTTCCTGATTATTAATAAATCCAGTAAATAGGTTACCGCGTCAGCACGACGTCGTCATGACGTCAGCAAGTCAAAGGCGTCGACCAGGTCAAACCTGACCAGTGGGGTCCACTGGTCAGTGACCCAGTCAACTAACCAAGTTAGTTAGCCCTAACTAACTTAGTTAGCCGGGCGGGGCCCGCATGTCAGTGGCTCACCTAATTAACTAAATTAATTAATACTAACTAACCTAGCACTAACTAAGCAGGCGCTTGGGCCCACATGTCAGGGGGTCAAACCCCGGGTCAAACCCGCCGGAGTTGACCCGCGGCTTGTCGCCGGCGACGCCAGCAACGGCGGAGGGCGTCGGAAACGCTCCTTCGATGACCAAATCGGCGACTGAGGGGCTCTACGCGTAGCTGGGAGTCGCCCGCATCCATCTATGCAAACGGGAGGGGCTGAGGTGGCCCGAGCTCACCGGAACGGGGCCCGCGGCGGCGACCGGAGCACGGCGAGGTCGGGGTTGGCGCTAGAGGGCACGGCAGGTCGCACGGGTGGGCGCGCTCGGCTCCTGGAAGGGTGCTGAGCACGTTGCCGTGCTCGGGGGTTAGCTACGGTGGCTCTAGCCCCGTCTGCGTCATCGCCGGCGGCGAGGAACGGTCGGCTCTGACAGTCGGGGCGGTTAGAAGGCACGGACGGGCACGGGAAGAGAGGGGAAATGGACAGGGGCTCACGAGGGGTCGGGAGAGAAGCTCGGTGGGCTCGGGGAAGCCTCTGCAACGGCGAATTGATGACGGCGATCTCCGGGCACCGGAGATGAAGACGACGGCGCTCCGGTCGACTGCGGCCTCCTCTGGTCGCGTGCGTCGCGTGTGTAGCTCCACGGGGTCAGGGCGGAGCTCAGGGACGCATAGTGGGAGCGAGGGGGTGGCTGTGGCCCCGATAAACGGCGTCGGCGGCGATGGGCTCCGCTCGGGAAGGGAGCAGAGAGGGGAGGGAGATCCAGAGAGCGAGGGAGAAGTGAGAGGGGGTCGGGGAGGCGCGTGGCGTCGTCCGGGGCGTCGCTGGGGAGGCCAGGGAGGAAGCAGGAGGTGGCCGAGCAGGGTGGAGGTGGCGCGCGCGGCGGTGTCGCGGTGTCCGTCCTCCTGGCAAGGAGGAAGACGACAGGGGAGGGGGGCGGCGGTGGGCTGGGCCAGCGGGAGGAACTGGGCCGGCTGGGCTGGACAGGTAGGCGCCAGGTAGGCTCTGTTCTTTTTATTTTTTTTCTATTTTCTGTAGTTTGTTTTGATTTAGTTTAGCAACTAAATCATTTAAATAAATTCTGTAGATTTTTATGTGGCTTGCTAAAATATATACAAAGCCACTCACAAACCTCCAGAATTATTGGAGTCATATTCAATATATATTTAAATATACATCCAAAGCAAATAGTTATTGGATTAATTCAAATGGCCAAAATAATTATCTCTGTGACTCCAAAAATATTGGTTTAAATTTTACCTCTTACCAATATTTCCATGGAATAACAGGAACATTTTCTTGGACACATTTGAGAAGATTTAATTGTTGGTTATTTTTAGAGGTTTCCTGAGGCTTTTGAAAATTCCTCAATTCAAATTTCATTTGAATTTAAACATGATGCACACACCAGACAGCACCAGAAGCTAGGGATGTGACAACTCACCCCCACTAAACAAGAATCTCGTCTCGAGATTCAAGCGTAGGGTAAGGTGAAGGGGAAACGCAAACTAGCACAATCTTCATGATCCAGGTTGCACTTCATAGGAACGTTGTTTCGATCACCATCTTTGTCTCGACGTCTTCCTCTGAGAACTCCAACTAACATGACAACGAGAGGGGAAGGAGACTCTAGAAGGGTCGATCTTCTCGAAGATCGAACAACTCACGGAATGAGACATAGGACCATCTCTCGGTTTAGACACGAGATACACATCAAGAGGGGTGGAAAGAAACGGATGACGAAGGTTCACTAGGTAGACAACGATTCCACACCTAAGAAGGTGGTAAACGATTGTCCACGTAGCGAGGAGTTGAGTTGCCATAATACCATAACGATACACCTTAGGGAAGGTGACTCGTAGAGATATTTCCTTAAGTGGCAAAAAGAATTACTTTTGATTCAGAGATCATTGAAACTCTTTGAACCAGCCTAAGACAATTCTCGAGCGATCGTTTGGAGGGGGTCGGTAGAATGGCATACTCGGACTTGGATGATGTGGATTACCTTGTTGAAGACAACGTAATGGATGAGTTTGCTTATCACCGGAAGTGGAAGAGACCCATGGTAGAATGGCACATTGGTGGTGCAAGCTGGGAACAAAATGCAAATGCTAGGAATGATTCTGGTAACTGGGGAAGAACCCAACAATAGGGAGTGAATTCACTGTTTGAAGAGGTCATAGCATTCCGAGGAAACTGAGAGTAATCCCAGTTGGAGCCGATGATAACACGTAACGCTTGTGCGTGCTCTCAAGAACTTGAGCATTTCCATATTCATCAAGGTTTTACCAACATCCGTGTCAAGGGTCCGGCAACACAACTTGCTACCATGATGAATGATGATGGAGGATGTAGATGCAAAGAAAGATAACACCTTCTCAGATTTCATCTTAGCGAGGCCAAGGAACAAAATCTGGATGATCGACCGAGAAACATTTAGCACTCCGCTTCTAATGTTCTCCTTGATGTGCTAGTGTAACCCATTCATAGAAATGGTCTGGTATCTAGGACATCAAGTAAAAGGTCGGACTTCGGGAGCAAAAGAATCCATAAGGAACAACTAGGGAGGTAAATCCTACGAAATCCTTATGGGGAGGTGGCCAACTTCCTCAATCAAGATATTATAATAACAGGGCTACCGGATGGGTGTGTTGGCCACGACATCCACCTTACCGGTTATCGAGAGACCAATATTATAATTCTTGGGAAATGTTCCAACCATCATATCTGCCTGAGATTCAGATCTGGTTGGTGTCAGGATATTCCAGACTCATCGAGTCTAGGAAGAAAACGGAAGTTTGCAACACAAATCGACGAGATGACGTTGCGAGATTCTCGGGGAATGAACTACGATAGCAAGCTCCAAAACATGAGCTGGTTCTGCTACAAACATGTGAACACGTTGTCCCAGACAAGCATGCCCTCATGGTAGTCTTACAATAAAACACTACCGAGTTCAGGAGGGGGAACCATCAACGAGGGTATCGAAGTCTTGTGCATTACCATGGATTAACACTTAACTCCTTTTCTCGAACAAATCAGTTAGTGGCTTGGGGTGCTACGGAACACATATAGAATGGAGGTTGCAAGTCTCCGAACCACAGAATACTTTCACACGTGTGCATGACTGATTTGGGATGATTCCAAGGGAAACAAAACAATCTTTCTCAAATTCACGGCGGCAACTTTCACCAAATGCACGTGTATAAGAGGAAGTCACTCCTTTCATCAAACAAATACTTCATGAGCTAGCATGAAGAAAATGCTTTCAAAAGTTTCCAACACTAGCTTAATGTTCAACAAAATCATGGAGGAGATAAGGATGTTGTCAATGGGCTCAACAACAATTCATCCGGGTTTCCTTTTAAAAGGAATTCCATAGTTAAGTGAACACGGTGATAGCATTGGTCAGACCAGAGATGTAATGGTGTATGCTCGAGGGATCAACCACGAATAAGACAACATTACGAGCATCGTTGGTACTGATTTGATTTGACGATAGCCCATACTCAAATCAAAGGATTGATAAGACAATAGGTCCAGCAACTGATCACAGGGACCAATCGATGAAGATATCATCTTCTTCAACACACACTACACAAGAATATCCCTTTGGGACGAACTAAGTGAGGCAAGCTTTTATCTTCCAATTCTCCAGGTTGTTGTATAGCTTAACCAGCTAGCTCAGGGGTATCTAACACCGATTCTTGGAGAGAAGGTGGTTCGCAAGAAACCAACTTGATCACGAGCTCAACATAACAGTCAGGTGACAGCCTGGTGATACTTTCGAGAAGATATTCGGAAAATCACGAACCACCGATATGTTACTAAGCTCGAGAACAATCTCGCTTTTGAGGGCAAGACGATATGATCAAATGAGTGAGGACTTGACAAGATCCTAACTCATCAATCGAAGGGTGCACCGAAATAAGGACTAGGTAGCACGATTAGTCTTAGAAGGATGATTCAAAAACCAACACGCTAAGAATGAAATTATTGTCCCTTAACTACCAAGCAACGAGGTTGCTGGGAGTATTGATTTCACACATCATGATTCATTTGTCGGTATTCCGGTTGCATCAACACGGAACCGAGGAATGAAAAAGGATGGCGAGAAGTATCACTATGTCAAGAATTCACAAAAGGTGGTGCAATTCTCATGAAATTCCTGTCATAAAGAAGGTAATACTTCAAGGTAGAACAGACCAGAAGCTGGATTGGCATTTTGATCTGCGGAATACAATTGCTTTGACCCAATCCTAGATATGGATGAGATTCTGGAGTTTGTTTCTCCTATTAATTCTGAAATAGAATGGCTTGGCGGACCACAAGGGTAATAGGCATCGACGAACGAATGCACGCATACTCTTGACTATCAATTGATAGGCGAGGGTCAGAAACAACTAAGATGGGACAACTCAAAAGAACATATGATTTTCTGAGTTGTGGATGCATGGATTAGCATGTCGAACGGAGTTCAACATATTTCTTCCGGATAACCCATGCAGAAAGGTAGAACTGGCAGAGCCACAATATATAATGGAGAACTCATCAAGAATAATCCTGTTGTGATATTTCAGTTCAACGAGGAACTTCTGCCATAAGTAGTTCATGGTATTTGGAAGAAGAAGATACCACGGACTTCAAGGACTATCGCAAAGGTTACTAATATCCTAAAGGCACTAGCAATTACTATCAACATGAAGTAGGTAGAGTGAATCTCGGGTTCAAGAACCCAGGAACCAAATACTTATTACTAAGTAGCATCACGGAATGCTTTCGAGGATAAAGGCCAGAATCATCACACTGGGACACCAATCATGGCTAAATTACTAGGTGATCCCCTAAGACACCTAGGGTCATAATAATAACTCCAACATATATGTCAGGGCAATGAATTACCTCAACTCAACAATTAGTGTGATTGAGCTGGCATAAAGGAACATCGAAACCAGAGGGAAAGGATTTTGCAAATTGCTTCAAACTATTTAGAAACCTGGGATGACTCGGACAGCATAACGGCTGTAAATGCTCAGAAAAGATTTGAGACATTCACAAAAATGGTGGCATAACCACTCAGAAGCACAATATCAAGGTCTCGAGATCAACAGTTAACATACAGAAGTAGAAACTGAACTCAAACTTAGAACCATCAATCCTACAAGTCTGCAGATTAGTAACACGTGATCTTGATAGAAAGAAGAGATAGCCTAGTTCTTAATCCCCGTAGAAGAGAAGATGATGACTCAGATCAGAAGGCCATGAGGTATAAGGAGTAAAAAGAGCCTTACGTTCCATCCCACAATCAATTCCCTTATATAACTAAAGAATTTCTAGACTCAACTTCGACCAGTTTGGCTTGGTAATCCTACAGACAGTCAAGCTCTGATACCAACGCTGTCAGGACCCCGACTCGATGTCACATCGATCTAGCCTGTAGCACCTCATATCACTTTGCGGCCTCACGCACGGTATCCCCACGGGTGTCGCCTTACCTTTGCCCGGGACCGTTTGCGTCTTTTGGCTCACGTATATGATAGTGTCGCTAGCATCCATATGATAAGGAGCCCGGGCTAACATGACTAGTCGTAAACCCAAAGTGGCACAGACTTACAGGGACAGGCATCCATGACCCAGCATCGAACGTGTCGGTCATCAGCGAGTGAATCCAGGCTGTAGCACTGGGCTAGCAGGACTCCGGTGAACCGGGCTGTAGCGGGCTAACAGGACTCCGGTATTCATCGCGTGACATTTCCCCGAAGGGACAGACACAGGAACGAAGAAGGACACATGCCGGCCAGCCTAAGTGTTCCGGAGCAGTAGCAAGCTACCATGGCTCAGTGGAAACACTAGGAGACATTTCCCGGTAAGAGAGGCTACTAAAGATAAACAACTAGATGGTCAGATCCCACACATACCAAGCATTTCAATAACATACACACAATATGCTCGATATGTGCAAATACAACATGGCATCACAACATGACTCTATGCCTCAAGTAATTTATTCAATAGGCTCCGAGGAGCGAGATATTACAAACAGGGGTCTCATGACCCAACATTCAGAGCATACAAATCAAAGCACAAACGGAAGCTATCATGTCTGAGTACAGACATCTATAAATGAAAAAGGCTGAGAAGCCTGACTATCTATCAGATCCTGCCGAGGGCACAAGATCGTAGCTGAGGTATCAAGCTAAACGTCGAAGTCCACGCGAAACTACTAGTGAGACCGAAGTCTCTCTGCAAAACATAAAATAGGCAAACGTGAGTACAAATGTACCCAGCAAGACTTACATCAGATCTATCTACACATGCATCATTATCAACAAAGGGATGGTGGGGTTTAACTGCAGCAAGCCAGCTTTGACTCGGTGGCTATCCTAAACTACGACTGCAAGCGACTCTTTTGAGGTGGCGCACACGAGTCCACATATTCACCATATCAATACACCACTATGGATCCGCTCCCGTCTCCCTACGAGAACGCCATCCATAGCACTCACACTTATCTTGCGTATTTTAGAGTATCCACTTTCACTTGTCTATGAACTGATATAAGCAACCCAGAAGTCCTTTTCCGCGGACACGGCTATTCGAATAGATTAGGTTAACCCTGCAGGGGTGTACTTCTTCACACACGCTCTCACCACTTACCGCCGTTTACACGACATGTACTCGGCAACCTTCAAGCGGAAGCCCAACGTGGGTGTCGGCCACGACCTACCTAATCACCTAAGTCTCTAGTCCAAGTTTATCGCCTATTCGGGTTCCATCCATGAGGAGATCCGGCCGGAGTTTCGCTCACAGCCCCAAACGATGTGAACAGGGTTCCCGAGACACCAAACGGGCGCCCGGTACACCGTGCCACGTGCCTACCGCATCACAGCCCACCCCTACGGTCAGCGCTGCGCACGGCCTCCAGCATACTACAAACACCAGAAACTACTTGCAACTCCTGGACAGAGGACAAGGGTGATCAAGAAGCCGAGAGGGTCCATTGGTTTCGGGCCCAATGCGTGGTAGTAGCTGAATCATGGATCACAAACACAGAACTCAGTTCCTGAGGACGGCTGCAATGAGACAACCCACCATGTACTCCTACATGGCCTCTCACCGCTACCTTTACCAAATCGTGTTCACACACTTAGCTCACACATAGTAGGACATGTTCACACGCCTCTGATTCATCTCCGATGAATCAGTCCTGACTCAACTCTAAGCAGTAGCAGGCATGACAAACAAACATGAATGAGTAGGCACATCAGGGCTCAAACAACTCCTACTCATGCTAGTGGGTTTCATCTAATTACTGTGGAATGACAGGTCATGCAAAGGATAAAGGGGTTCAGCTACCGCAGCAAGTAACAAATATGTCGTTGTTGTCCTAATGCAGTAAAAGAGAGCAGGAGCGAGAGAGTGGGATTTTATCGGAATGAACAAGGGGGTTTTGCTTGCCTGGCACTTCTGAAGATAGCATTGAGTCTTCATCAGTGTCAACGATCACATCATCGGTATCACGTCTATCGAGAGGGGACAAATACCGGCAATACAGAAAAAGCACGATCAATGCAATGCACAATATGATGCATGCTATGACATGGCAAAATGAATGTGTTTTGGGCTAATGCATCTAAAACCAGATTAAATGGAGTTGGTTTGAATCCAAGATTCAAATTCAAACTCCATATGTGATTATTTAAATGCCCTTTATTTGATTTGTGCTAAACAGCATCTATAAGTTGTTCTAACATGCATGAAAATGGTACAGATGGATTCCTTGAATTTTTCTGATAATTTTTCATATATAAATTATTTAATTTGGAGTTACGGTTAATTTTCTATGAATTATTGAAGTTTATACAATTTTCTGGAATTTCCTGATTATTAATAAATCCAGTAAATAGGTTACTGCGTCAGCATGACGTCGTCATGACGTCAGCAAGTCAAAGGCGTCGACCAGGTCAAACCTGACCAGTGGGGTCCACTGGTCAGTGACCCAGTCAACTAACCAAGTTAGTTAGCCCTAACTAACTTAGTTAGCCGGGCGGGGCCCGCATGTCAGTGGCTCACCTAATTAACTAAATTAATTAATACTAACTAACCTAGCACTAACTAAGTAGGCGCTTGGGCCCACATGTCAGGGGGTCAAACCCCGGGTCAAACCCGCCGGAGTTGACCCGCGGCTTGTCGCCGGCGACGCCAGCAACGGCGGAGGGCGTCAGAAACGCTCCTTCGACGACCAAATCGGCGACTGAGGGGCTCTACGCGTAGCTGGGAGTCGCCCGCATCCATCTATGCAAACGGGAGGGGCTGAGGTGGCCCGAGCTCACCGGAACGGGGCCCGCGGCGGCGACCGGAGCACGGCGAGGTCGGGGTTGGCGCTAGAGGGCACGGCAGGTCGCACGGGTGGGCGCGCTCGGCTCCTGGAAGGGTGCTGAGCACGTTGCCGTGCTCGGGAGTTAGCTACGGTGGCTCTAGCCCCGTCTGCGTCATCGCCGGCGGCGAGGAACGGTCGGCTCCGACAGTCGGGGCGGTTAGAAGGCACGGACGGGCACGGGGAGAGAGGGGAAATGGACAGGGGCTCACGAGGGGTCGGGAGAGAAGCTCGGTGGGCTCGGGGAAGCCTCTGCAACGGCGAATTGACGACGGCGATCTCCGGGCACCGGAGATGAAGACGACGGCGCTCCGGTCGACTGCGGCCTCCTCTGGTCGCGTGCGTCGCGTGTGTAGCTCCACGGGGTCAGGGCGGAGCTCAGGGACGCATAGTGGGAGCGAGGGGGTGGCTGTGGCCCCGGTAAACGGCGTCGGCGGCGATGGGCTCCGCTCGGGAAGGGAGCAGAGAGGGGAGGGAGATCCAGAGAGCGAGGGAGAAGTGAGAGGGGGTCGGGGAGGCGCGTGGCGTCGTCCGGGACGTCGCTGGGGAGGCCAGGGAGGAAGCAGGAGGTGGCCGAGCAGGGTGGAGGTGGCGCGCGCGGCGGTGTCGCGGTGTCCGTCCTCCTGGCAAGGAGGAAGACGACAGGGGAGGGGGGCGGCGGTGGGCTGGGCCAGCGGGAGGAACTGGGCCGGCTGGGCTGGACAGGTAGGCGCCAGGTAGGCTCTGTTCTTTTTATTTTTTTCTATTTTCTGTAGTTTGTTTTGATTTAGTTTAGCAACTAAATCATTTAAATAAATTCTGTAGATTTTTATGTGGCTTGCTAAAATATATACAAAGCCACTCACAAACCTCCAGAATTATTGGAGTCATATTCAATATATATTTAAATATAAATCCAAAGCAAATAGTTATTGGATTAATTCAAATGGCCAAAATAATTATCTCTGTGACTCCAAAAATATTGGTTTAAATTTTACCTCTTACCAATATTTCCATGGAATAACAGGAACATTTTCTTGGACACATTTGAGAAGATTTAATTGTTGGTTATTTTTAGAGGTTTCCTGAGGCTTTTCAAAATTCCTCAATTCAAATTTCATTTGAATTTAAACATGATGCACACACCAGACAGCACCAGAAGCTAGGGATGTGACATTGGACCTAAGATCCAATAAAATACAAAGTAACTCCTATTACTAAGAATTACTGTGAAATCTCTTGTAAACATGTTCTTCGAGGTATCAATCTCTGCTTGAAGAAATACTCCAAATACTTTGGTAAATAGGCTGCAAATACACTGGAGCAACGAAGTTGTCACTCAATCACCTGCACGAACATTACGAATAATGATTTTTAAAGTGCCTTGAGTCGCCCATCTAAAAAGATGGGAAGACTTGATCGATGAATGTATTTTGTGCGGGGTGATCCCACAGAAGTACATGCCGTCGAATCACTATATCTTCACCATGGTGTCGGTGAAAAATTTCACCTCCATAAAGTATAAACCTACAAAAGAAGCTTGACACAACAATATAAACTCATCAGATCCGAATAATCGGATCTGCGAGGACAGAAAACTATCTGAACTCATGGCACCGCCAAAAGAATAAGAGAAAATTTATTCTCGCAAAACTGTAGTGATCACTAGATTTTTTAGGAAAAGGGGTATAACCCCGGCCTCTGCATCAAAAAGATGCATACGGCCAATAATGATCACTAGATGTGGACGAACAACATAAAGGTCTTGAAGATCTGAGGTCCCGACCTCTTAGCGCCAAGATGTCAGTTGGAGGCGAGGGACCTAAATTTCTCAGATGGCACGTAAACCCTCACAAGGATTTCTCGATGGTGATCCTTGTCATATGGAGTCTCTTCATTAACTTTTTCTTTGTTATGGTTTTCTATACTACAAACATTGTTCTAATGAATAATTTTCAAATACATATTGGACACTTTTTCATATACGGTGAATATTTTTTTTGAATACACACTGGAAAATTTCTTAAAATATGTGAAAATTTTCAATTACGCACTTTTTATATATGATGAACTTTTTTTAATATACAATGAACCATTTTTTTATGTACAGTGAAGGGAAAAAATCCGGTGATACCGGAGCTAAAATGCTCCCATGATACGAAGTGATCTTGTCCGTTGGATCACACATCCAACGGTCAACATCCGGGGATGCGGATCAGGACGCGATTCTAGGCTTCCAAAAGGACTCTTTTGAGAATGTTCTGGGGCTCCTGGGCTCACCGTTGGATGTAAAATCTCATGGCCAAGATCACATTGTATCATGGGAGCATTTTCGCTCCCGTATCACCTGATATGCACTCGTACAGTGAATGTTTTTCAAATATACACACTGGACAACTTTTTAATAAACGATGAACATTATTTTAATATAAGATGACTTTTTTTAAATATACACACCAAACAAACATTTTAAATATAACAAACAGTTTTCTTATACAATGAACTTTTAATATATAATACAAACTAACCATTTTTACAACGCAAGCTGAACATTTTCCAAAAAAATAAAGAAAAAGTAGAGAAAACATAAATGGTCAGTCAAAATACCGGAAAACCAGAATTAAAAAGTAAGAAAAAAGTACAAATGGTGAAAGAAAAAAAGAAAAAGAACAAAGTAAAGTAGATACTAAAAAACGGATAGAAAACCACCTGGGAAGGAAACAATTTTTCATCCCTGGAAAGTTCTAGCAAAAAGGTCGACCATTTTCCCTCAATTGGGTTGCACGTCCTAGTTGACCATGAAGCTAGCCGTTGCAGAGTGGTTAATGATGCTACCCACCACGAAGGTGGCCTGCGTTATCGACTATTTCGTATATGACACCGACGGCCGCTCCACTACCTTGGACCGGACTCATCGATAGGAGTTGCAGAACACGTTATCCACACAAACTCACAATTAATCATGCATCAAGCAAGATTTCGTCGATCCTGCGGAGGTATAAAATCCAATCCATCTCTTGATGATTCAATTTTTATGATTAATTTATTTTTCAGATCAAGTTTACTTTCGGTGTGGATTTTTCTCACGAGATTGCGGTGAACTTGATGTCGCGGCACAATGCCAATCAATCTTGCATCACAAGAAATTTGTTGACTACACCTAGGGACACGGTGATTTACCCGTTCTCTAGATGAGTACAACACCACTAAGATTTCATAGGTTTACCCAAGGCATAGCAGAGGAAGCCACAATTCATCGTATTTGAAACAAATCATTGGCAGCAAGTTTCACTGGTATGCTAGTTGGGTTGGGCCCAGATGTTGCCCTGTGCAACAAGCCGCCATTTAGTCGTAATGAGTTATTAATTGGGTTTTCGAGCATCTTAACCCTTCTCCTAAAATTTCTTAACTCCCACAAACTAAAGCTGACAATCAGGTCGGGTTTGATCAAGTCTAGTTCATACAGAGGCAATATAGGGTCGATTGCCCGCCTGTGACCCTACTCATAGGTCTTACATCGGTCATGTGCTTGAACTCACCAGGTAACTCGACCCAATCGGGCACCCATCAGGCGCAAGTTTCCAACGGCCACAACGACCCAAATTATATGTACAAGATCCCCGCTGGTTTCAAAGGCATGCAACCAGTACCAGGGACGATCAACATAAGCCCCATAGAAGAGCGCAAATGGTAGTTTGACTATTTCAAGTACTATAAATAGTACACAATAAAGTAGTAAGAATTTATGTCATGTTTAGTAGTATGCTTAATTATGTTTAGCAATGTGTTGATGAACATGGAATTTAGTCATGGAGTTTCGTTTAATTACATTTAATAAATTTCAAATGGTATTCAAAATGAAGTTCAAATGCTTTTTTATGCAGGCTACATACCAAAACGAAGAAAAACAAGCATTTGTGTCGAGTGAGCGGAATAATGGTCATTCAATACAAAGTGCAATGTATGCAAAAACTGTTAGGTGATTGTTGGTCTAAATAAGTATTTCGTATGCAAGACCTAATAGACAAGTAATGCAACAATTTCAGGACAAGCCACTCATAGATATTATTTATATTGTAGAATTTTGTATTTAGGTTGTAGATAATTTTCCCTTTTATTCATTCGCACACAAGGAAGTCAAGAGTGCATTCCAGAAAACTCACTTAATGTTGCAGCTCTATGCCATGATATCTAAGGAAACTAAAATAGACATGAACACCAACATATATTTGTAACTCATCAAAGTGGCACGATTTAGTGCATGAAGACTTTGAGTTTTGTTCTTCTTCATTTGGCTCTAATTTATGAAATATTTATTAAACCAAAAATAGGCAATGTCTCGAAAATAAAACAACAAATAGATACTCCATGTACTATGTATTTCAAATTTAGTGAAATTACATTTTCCATTGTTGAAGTTAAAATTTTATAATCAATCACATCTTAATATATTAGTTGTACCATTGTTTAGTTGTTCAGTATATTAGAAAACTATAAAGGTTACAATGATACATTTTAATTATAAACAAGTAGAAAATTTTAGTCTAAATAAAAATCTCATGATTCTCTGCATATCAAAATTGCATAAGAGCACTTGACGATGACACATTTCGAAATCCGCCCCATCCAATCGTTTCAGGATTGACACTCACTATATTAGGTGTTTTCTATTCACATTTTAGTTGCCGTGTGTTCTTTTGTCAATGCTGAGTATATGAGACTGAAGTTCACACGATTCTGTCCTTCAAAAGGAAAGTTTTTGTCTACACGTCAATGACCCATCATCTATTCAATGCTCCCAGCGCCCATCCTCCCACCTACCATGTTTCTTTTATGCACATCAGAGATCCAACTTTCTCCCCCTGGCGCCTGTTCTTCTCATGTATCACAAGAACAACTCTCAGCGCACTCCCATCCTGGATCGACACAGATAGTTCAGGCCTCCATGCAATCTTCAGGCTCTCTCACAGTCGACCTCGAAGAACAAGCTCCTCTCGCACTTATGGTGTGCTCCTACTGCAACAGCGAGATGATCCAATGGGTGGATCTTGCATACTCCTCGCAATCTTGGGAAGCACTGCTATAAGTGTCAGTATCAATGGTTATGTCTAGTTGATTTTACTCTTCATTCCCTCCAGATCACATGTATTGAAGCCACCATTTTTTCCTGCATATTCTAGATTCAAAAGTGCACATTTGGGAAACGGGAGGAGAAATATATAAACGTTTTCATGGCGAAGTCGCCAAAGTTGTTCATCCCTCTGCCTCGCAAGGATCAGTGGTGAAGGGTCCATAACCCCAAGGTCCTACGTGTGGAAACATGCCCATCTATGTAGCATTTGTTTTGGATAATACTAATTACCCACACGCCCATCTATGTAGCATTTGTTTTGGATAATACTAATTAGCTTGGCCCTGTCAAAATGAAGTCTAAACGGTTGGTTGTAGGGGATCGACCAATATCTTTCCCTAATAATAAAGCACGGATTGACTCCGTGGGTTCACCGTCGCTTCTTCCCGTGAATTTATGATTTCAGTTTTTTCTCTTCAACACGTCTATATTTATTTTCTATATCCAATGTGGTACTAATGGTGATACTAATCTTACGGTTCGTTTCCTACGTTTGGTCATCAATCAATATTTTATCTTTACAGTCTTTCTCGTGGCACCTTTTGTTTCAACTTGACCCATAACACATGGACATGTGATTTATTTCCTCCCGTTGCAATGCACGGTCCCTTTTGCTAGTAACCCCAAATCAAGTACTTTTCTCCTTAAACTTCTATGCATTTCCAACTTTGTAGCTCCCCCACAAAAAAAGCTTCTCAATCGTGTATGTCTCATCAGGACCATGCACAGTCGCTGTGAGCTGCAACCTACTCCCGTCGTCCGCCTCCCACGCTCGCTAACTGTATGGAAGCGGTCACTACCCATGTAGGCATAGCCCAAAGCCGGCCAAATGGGTTGGGCCAACCATCCCAGCCCGTGAGCACGCCGGCACTGCCCCGCCATGGGCCAGGCACGACACAGGCTAAACGGGTCATGCCCGGCACACGGCACGGCTTGAGCTGTGCCTGGGCTTGAAGGCTGGGCATGCGGGTCGATACGGCACAACCCGTTTATTTATTTATTAAACTTTTCAGATTTTTTTTATATATGCTCTAAAATACAACCCAATAGACCTAAAAACAGCCCAACAGGCTGAAAAATATGCAGCCTAGCTTGCTAAACATGCCACGGGTTGGCCCATTTATTAGCCGGACCGTGCTTGGGCCAGAGGACACAACTGCATACTTTGACTTTTGTTCTTCTCCATTTGGCTCTAATTTACGAAATATTTATTAAACCAAAAAATAGGCAATGTCTCGAAAATAAAACAAGAAATTCATACGCCGACTATATATTTCAAATTTAGTGAAATTACATTTTCCATTGTCGAAGTTAGAATTATATGATAAAATCGCATCTTAATATATTAGTTGTAGCATTGTTTAGTTGTTAACTATAGTATAGAACTATAAAGGTTACGGTTATATATCGAAATGATACACTTTAATTATAAATGAGTAGAAAATATTAGTCTAAATATAAATTTCATGAGTCTCTACTTCTAGAAACAAGAAAGATGAAAGTCTTATACATATTTGTAAGACATTTTAATATGGAAAACCCCTTTTGCAGCTCGGGCACCACTGCACCAGTGTGCTATTTATCTGGGCCACACCTTAGCATTGAGATGTGCTTCTTAATCCATATTCTTTGATGTATTTCAATCAATAGTTTTTATTCTTTTTTAGCCTAGTCATAGTGGAGTGTAACTTAGACAAGTAACATGCATACAATTACTAGTCTATGTTACTATCTCCATAATGGATAGTGTCATAGGTGTGATAACATAGAGAGCTATTTTTATTATTTTGTAGAGTCATTTTACATTGGAAACCGCTACGTGATGGTAACATATTATGTTACTCTATTTGCACCTCTCCACATTAATTACTTGTCATATTATATTTTTTTTTGCCTATGTGACATGCATATTACTACTTATATTACTCTCACTATGACCAGCCTTAGTGAATTGCAGAACTCGTCAGTGCATTTATTATCTATAGGCTCCTCGGGCAGGCTCCTACACACACGTGGTGATTAAATTCTGACATACATCACTTCTTCCCATTGTTAGAGTTTAGGTCTAAACCGGTGATTTAGCAGTCCCAAGACTTATTTTGCATACGACAACACGAGTTGGTGTTAAGATACGAAGTATTTGTATAGACAAACTAGTATTGCAATTTACAAACAGAACTCTCTTACTTAGAACGCTTGAATATTTACAATTAGTGTCAGTGCCTCATGTCGAATTTCCCTAATGTAACAATAGTCAGCAGAAGAAATGCCTTGTTAAATAAGTTAACCAACGACTGTGATTCTTCTAGAACGTACTAATACAGTTCTACTATAGTGATCTTCACAATTTTGCCCATTATTTTCAACACTAAGAAGCTGAAAAGAAAACACTAATAATGTAGATTTCCAGATGGATCATTTCAACACTTATCGTCGGATTTTCAATATGATCATATGAAGAAAAAACACAATTTGGATTGTTTTTCCTTGCAAACATAATATAAAGATTGGCCTTACAATCCTCGCGCAGATTCTACCATTCACATTTTACTGAGTTTTGGCTCGTGAACGATCTTGTTGCATGAACAGATAAACCTATGTGCATGCACTGGAAATTATGATCTAGCAAATTAGTTACTTATTGGATGAGGAAAATCAAGAAAAAAAAACAAAACCCTCACGTACATGCAAACTAAGAACATAGTTTTTACTCAGGTGAACAAGAACATCCCCTATTACAGAACATAGACATGCCATCTCACAAAGAACATGAATTGACGCATGAACGACTAGCCATTCGCGATGTCGTGCACACGTCCAAGATGCCGACTGCCAGAGTTGAAGCAAAAATAGCCAAGCATTGTGGTGAGTGAGGGATGACAGAGCAGCCATAACAGAAGAGGCTCATAGGCGGTTTAGTCACTAAATGGTATGGCCACACTGCCCTGTAATTTCTTTTTATTTTTTGCGAGGACATATTGCCCTGTAATTGACTATATATGGTAGATTTATACGCTCGTGTTTCCCCCATAGTAGTTATGGTCCATATCACAATGCCCCAATGTGCAAACATGATAAAGGTCGCACTGACGCCCGAGCTCTAAAAATCCTTACTCCTGTAAATATATGCCCATGTGTCCCATTGCAAACAAATTTGGAACACAAGAAATAATGTTATAAAAAGATTTAAAAAATCCATTAATTCACATAGAATTTTAATAGATTTTTTCTAGTTTTAGATAGAATTTGTGCCCATGTGTCCCATTGCAAGATCATTAAGTGAGTGATATGTTTAGTACATCAGAAAAAAAAACAGTTTGGGAGGAAAAAACCAAGAGGGGAGGATGTACGAAGCAGAGGCGATGAAAAAAAAGTGATGAGTGTAGGTGGACAATGGATCTAAGGTAATCCGGAAGAGTACGAAATGATTTACCAACTCCCCATTAATAATAGATTCCCCTCCTGACCACACTGCTGGCCTGATGGGCGTGTGCATGAAAACGAGTGAGTTGGGGAAAATGCTCCACCATGCAGGAGGGGCGCGTACATCAGAAAAATCTGTATGAGAGAAAAAGAAAACCATAAGGAGGGAAGGATTTACGAAGCAAAGGCGATGGAAAAAATCGATGATGGGTGGAGGTGGGATGAGGGATCGGAGGTAATAATGGAGGGTACAAAACTATGTACAACACCCCCCCCCCCCTTTAATAGTAGAGATAAATACTATCCATAAGCTAAAGTCTGGATTGTTCAATTAATGTATAGCGTACTGTTACCTTTTTTGTAGAAAATTTCAGAAAAGACCAATTATTTTCTCCCAAGTTTTTCAAAATCCGTCTTAAACCAAACACCATTTCAAGTTTTTCGTACGTATCTCATGTGTTTCTAAATCCAAAATAATAACACAATCTAGAACGATCATGGCTTTGATAAACACATTTTTGACTGGGGCAACTATGTTATCACTTACATAGATATCTCTATTATTAGCGAATTTCATAAAAAAAAGGTAAATGATACATTAGAAAAATAAGCATATACAATTGAATGGTACCAACATCAACACTTTTGAATAACAAAAATTCCGGTAAAAACGGGTAACAAAGTTAAAGCACCATAATTAAAACAAGCAAGCCCGGTCTAGCATGATAAAAATCATGAAACATGAATAAAATATATTCACCAACTAAATGCCAATAGTGTTGGCAAAACTCTATGGGAAAGCCATCTATCCTAGGAGCCTTATTATGCTTCATCTGGAAACTACATTACTAATCTCCTCTAATGTAAATTGCGTACGCCGATGATCCAAAAGCCCGTCCTGTCAAAAAAAATTACATGCAAGGTTCCTACCATGCCAAGAATCACCAAGTACAAACAATCGATTTTTCTTCTCATTCAAAGGCCTATAGACCCCCTGATAACATAAACTGAAATTCCCAAACCATGGCCATGTTGATGTAAACAAGTTTCAAATGTCAAAAAAATTAAGAGTGATTAGCCCAAATGTCAATTTTTCAGAGTAATTGATCATTATCCACATTTTTTTATGAACAAAGTGGAGCTAAAATACTAGGATATTAAGTGTCGAAACCGAATGTCTCATGCAGGCCCCCTCCAAAATTCCAATATGTACTGCTCAAATACAACAAAAAAGTACTGCAAAAATGCTTGAGCCAATTAATAGTATCACTGTCTTATTATTAACTGGGACCCTATTGGCTAGCCAAATGTTTTCCACATTTTAGCTCAAAATTTAAAAAATGGAAGTTGAAGATTTGGTTCGGGAATAAGTTATTAATAAATAAAAAGGGAGGAAAGAAGGCTGTTTGGGAATAAAATACATCATCATATAAATTCCAGACCCACCCAGTCTTGTACTAGTACATTTCTATAGGGAAACGTACTACTATGTGGGAGTAGATTGTTTCATCTTGGCCGTTCATTTGATGGGTAGTTTGGTCATTTTTGTTCGGGTTTTTTATTTTCATTGGCGGATGATCCTCCAAAAGTCTAGACTAGCTAGTAGCCACGACTGCCCTCGTTGGGTCTCATCATTTCCATTTCCGGGTAATGCACGGATGGTGGCGCCCATCCATCCTGTACACCTCGTACGCAGCCATTGCCGTGTTACCACTCACTTGCTCCTTCTGTGGCCACTTGGTGCTTCCATGGCTTGTCGCATGCCCCTTGCTTATTCCGTAGATCTATACTTTCATATATATATATATAGTTCACATAAGTGCTCGGGCTCGATGAGGCTTGCACAGGAACTAATCAAACAGAGCTGGGCGAGAGGACCGTACTAATTAATCAACAGATCCGTGGGTCTATATGTGTGCAACACAAGCACGATAGATTTGGATCTATATATTCATCAGTATATGTCTTCTCCCCCATGTAGCCGAATACACCGCGAGATGATGACCTAAACATATGAACATGTACGCGTGGACCATGGCGCTGTGTTGCCCCACACCACATTGTCAAAGCATGAAAATCCGCTTCAGATTTTGTCTCTAGAGTTTCGGTAATTGTGTTGTGTGTTTCCAATTTTACCCTTGAATAAAAAGATACTACTCACGTTATCCAGTAGTATTAGTGGATCTGGGCCATTGGATTGCCTTGAACGGACGGCTCATATTGTTCAGTGGGTACCATAGAAGAACTCGTAAAGGATACCTTAGTAGGCCACCAGGTCATTCTCCAGTACCAAGATGTAGAACCCTTCATAGCTCAGCCGCTTGAACTCCGATATTCTAACAGCATCATACTAAATATACAAAAGAAATTTGTCTAAAGAAATAGAAATTGATTTTGATCTTTAGATAGCAGTGTCACTCTGAGGACCAACTAAAGCAAAAACGAGGCCCATCTCGACTTGAAATCACTGTACTTGTACCGTGCTACCTCTTTTTCTAAGAAATGTATAGTACGACTTTTATGGGAAAATGTACAATACACTAGCGAAAGGATACCATAGGAGGGCCACCGAGATGATTTCTCGGTGCTTCTCCAGTACCATGATATAGAACCCTTCGTAGCTCAGCCGCTTGAACACCGATCTTCTCAACAACATCATACTGAACACATAACAAATTTGTCAAGAAAAATAGAAATTGATTCTGATATTCAGATAACAGTGTCACTCTGAGCCCCAGCTAAACCACAAAGGAGGTCCATCTCGACTTGAAATCACTATACTTGTAATGTGTTTCCCTCCTTTTCTATGAAATGTATAGTATACTTTTTATGCGGAAATGTAAAATAAACTAGTGCAGCGAAGGATACCTTATGAGGGACTCCGAGACGATCTCCAGGTCCTCCAAAACCTCGGTGTAGAATGTAGCTCAGCCGCTTGAACTCCAATCTCCTCAACAACATCATACTAAACACATAAGAAATTTTGTCGAGAAAAATAGAAACTGATTCTGATATTTAGATATCAACGTCACTCCGAGCCCCAGCTAAACCACAAAGGAGGTCCATCTTGACTTGAAATCACTATACTTGTAATGTGCCTCCCTCTTTTTCTACGAAATGTATGGTATACTTTTTATGCGTAAATGTACAATACACTAGTGCAGCGAAGGATACCTTAGGAGGGACATTGAAACGATCTCCAGTCCTCCAAGACCTTGATGTAGAACCCTTCATAGCTCAGCCACTTAAACTCCAATCTTCTCAACATCATACTAAACACATAAGAAATTTGTCGAAATCTATAGAAATTGATTGTGATCTTGAGATAGCAGTGTCACTCTGAGGCTTGTTCCTTTGCCCGACAGAGAGAGTTTCGGCTTAACCTACCCGAGGCCCATAAACGCTCCAGTGGTGTGAAGTGAAAGATACCATAGCAGGGCCACCGAGGCGATCTCCGTGTACTTATCCAGTACCATGGTGTAGAATCCTTCGTAGCTCAGCCGCCGGAACTCCGATCTTATCAACATCATACTAAACACATAAGAAATTTTTCGAAAACAATAGAATTTGTTCTGATCTTGAGATAGCAGTGTCACTCCGAGGCTTGTTCCTTTGCCTGATAGAG
>NC_041385.1:845066984-845086790 GCF_002162155.2 Triticum dicoccoides | reverse complement strand
ATAGAGAGAGCTTCGGCTTAACCTACCCGAGGCCCATAAACGCTCCGGTGGTGTGAAGTGAAAGATACCATAGCAGGGCCACCGAGATGATCTCTGTGTACTTATCCAGTACCATGGTGTAGAATCCTTCGTAGCTCAGCCGCCGGAACTCCAATCTTATCAACATCATACTAAACACATAAGAAATTTGTCGAAAACAATAGAATTGGTTCTGATCTTGAGATAGTAGTGTCACTCTGAGGCTTGTTTTTTTGCCTGATAGAGAGAGCTTCGGCTTAACCTACCCGAGGCCCATTAACGGCCCAGTGGAGTGAAGTGAAGGATACCATAGTAGGGCCACCAAGACGATCGATGCAGCCTTCTCCAGTAGCAGAGCCAGTAGTGAAGTGAAGGATACCATAGCAGGGCCACCGAGATGATATCTGGGTCCTTATTCAGTACCATGGTGTAGAATCCATCGTAGCTCAGCCGCTTGAACTCCAATTTTCTTAACAACATCAAACTAAACACAAAGAAATTTGTCGAGAAAAATACAAAAAAATTCTGATCTTCAGATAGCAGTGTCACTCTGAGCCCCAGCTAAACCACAAACAAGGCCCATATCAACTTGAAATCACTATACTTGCAATGTGCCTCCCTCTTTTTCTACGAAATGTATAGTACACATTTTATGGGGAAATGTACAATACACTAGTGCAACGATGGATACCTTGGCAGGGACATCGAGACGATCTTCGGGCCCTCCAACACCATGGTATAGAACCCTTCATAGCTCAGCGACTTGAATTCCAGTATTCTTAAAAATATCATACTAAACACATAAGAAATTTGTCGAAAACAATAGAAATTGATTCTGATCATGAGATAGCAGTGTCACTCTGAGGTTTGTTCCTTTGCCTGATAGAGAGAGCTTCGACTTAACATACCGGAGGCCCGTAAACAACCCGGTGGAGTGAAGTGAAGTGAAGTGATGGATACCATAGCAGGAGCACCCAAACGATCTCCGGGTCCTTCTCCAGTAGTAGGGCCACTAGTGAAGTGAAGGATACCATAGTAGGGCCACCAAGACAATCTTCGGGTCCTTCTCCAGTAGACTAGTACCATGGTGTAGAACCTTTTGTAGCTTAGCCGCTTGAACTCTGATCTTCTCAACAACATCATACTAAACACATAAGAAATTTGTCTAGAAAATTTGAAGTTGATTCTGATCTTCAGATAGCAATGTCACTCTAAGCCCCAACTAAACCACAGACGAGGCCCATCTCGACTTGAAATCCCTGTAATTGTAATATGATTCCCTCTTTTTCTACGAAATGTATAACACACTTTATATGGGGAAATGTACAATACACTAGTGCAGCAAAGGATATCTTAGCAGGGACACTGAGATGATCTCCGGGGTCCTCCAGCACCATGGCGTAGAACCCTTCGTAGCTCAGCTGCTTGAACTCCGATCTTCTCAACAACATCATACTAAACACATAGAAAGGTGTTGAAAACAATATAGATTGATCCTGATTTTTAGATTGCAGTGTTACTCTTAGGCTTGTTCCTTTGCCTGATAGAGAGTTCTTTGGCTTAACATACTCGAGGTCCATAAATGACCTGGTGGAGCATGTCGATGCCTATGCGTGATAACCCACAAGTGTAGGGGATCGCAACAGTTTTTGATAAGTAAGAGTGTCGAACCCAACGAGGAGCTAAAGGTAGAATAAATATTCCCTCAAGTTCTATCGACCACCGATACAACTCTGCGCATGCTTGACGTTCGCTTTACCTAGAACAAGTATGAAACTAGAAGTACTTTGTAGGTGTGATAGGATAGGTTTGCAAGATAATAAAGATCACGTAAATAAAAGCTAGGGGTTGTTTAGATAAAGAAGAAATAAAGTAAATATAACGAGTGTGGAAAAGTGGTGGTAGGAGTTGTGAAATTGTTCCTAAGCAATTGACTATGTTACTAGACCAATAATCACTATTGCAGTTCTATTTGAGGGAGAGGCATAGGCTAACATACTTTCTCTACTTGGATCATATGCACTTATGCTTGGGACTCTAGAAAGCATCCGAAACTACTAAAGATTCATTAAGGTAAAACCCAACCATTGCATTAAAGCATCAAGTCCCCTTTATCCCATACGCAAACAACCTACTTACTCGGGTCTGTGCTTCTATCACTCACGCCACCCACCATAAGCAAATCATAAACATATTGCAAACCCTACAGCGGGAATCCCTCACACTTGTGCGACACGGAGGGCACAATAGGAAAGAACCAATAATAAAACATGCAACTCAAACCAATCATAGCAATTCATCAATCATCGATAGGACAACGAAAATCTACTCAGACATCATAGGATGGCAACAATCATTGGAAAATAATATGAAGCATAAAGCACCATGTTCAAGTAGAGGGTACAGCGGGTTGCGGGAGAGTGGACCGCTGAATATAGATGGGGGAAGGTGATGGAGATGTTGGTGAAGATGATGGAGGTGTTGGTGGAGATCGCGGTGATGGTGATGGCCCCCGGCGGCGTTCCGGCGCCACCGGAAGCAAGGGGGAGAGAGCCCCCCTTCTTCTTCTTCTTCCTTGACCTCCTCCCTAGATGCGAGAAGGGTTTCCCCTCTAGTCCTTGGGTCCCATGGAGTGGGAGGGGCGAGAGCCCCTCCGGGATTGGATCTATCTCTCTGTTTCTGCGTTCTCAGATTCTACCCCTTCACCGTTTCTTTAATATCCGGAGATCCGTAACTCCGATTGGGGTGAATCTTTCGTCCAGATTTTTCTCGTAAAATTAGCTTTCTTGCGGCAAGAGAAGAACGTCAACCGCCTTACGGGAGCCCCAGGAGAGTCCAGGGCACGCCTGTCTCCCTGGGGCGCGCCCCTATCTCCTGGCCCCCTCGGGCACCGTCTCGCATTGATTTTACTTCCCAAAAATCATAAATATTCCAAAATAATTCTCCGTCCGTTTTTATCCCGTTTGGATTCCGTTTGATATTGGGTTTCTGCGAAACAGAAAATATGCAACAAACAGAAACTAGCACTGGGCACTGGATCAATATGTTAGTCCCAAAAATAGTATAAAGTTGCCAAAAGTATATGAAAGTTGAAGAATATTGGCATGGAACAATCAAAAATTATAGATACGACGGAGACGTATCAGCACCCCCAAGCTTAATTCCTGCTCATCCTCGAGTAGGTAAATGATAAAAAGATAATTTTTGATGTGGAATGCTACCTAGCATAATCTTGATCATATGTCTAATCATGGCCTGAATATTAAGACACGAGTGATTCAAAGCAATAGTCTATCATTTGACATAAAAGCAATAATACTTCGAGCGTACTAATAAAGCAATCATGTCTTTTCAAAACAACAAGGCCAAAGCAAGCTTATCCCTACAAAATCATATAGTTTGGCCATGCTTCATTTTTGTCACACAAAATGGTCCCATCATGCACAAACCTGATCACAAGCCGAGCAATTGGTTCATACTTTTTAACGCGCTTCAACTTTTTCAACCATCACACAATACATGAGCGCAAGCCATGGATATAGCACTATAGGTGAAATAGAATATGATGGTGGGGTTTATGTGGAGAAGACAAAAAAGGAGAAAGTCTCACATCGACGCGGCTAATCAACGGGCTATGGTGATACCCATCAATTGATGTCAATGCAAGGAGTAGGGATTGCCATGCAACAGATGCACTAAGAGCTATAAGTGTATGAAAGCTCAACAAAAGAAACTAAGTGGGTGTGCATCCAACTTGCTTGCTCATGAAGACCTAGGGCATTTGGGGAAGCCCATCGTTGGAATATACAAGCCAAGTTCTATAATGAAAATTCTCACTAGTATATGAAAGTGACAACATAGGAGACTCCCTATATGAAGAACATGGTGCTACTCTGAAGCACAAGTGTGGTAAAAGGATAGTAGCATTGCCCCTTTTCTTTTTCTTTTTCTTTTTTTCTTTTTTTTTTCTTTTTGGGTGGGCTTCTTTGGCCCCCATTTTTATTTAGGCTTCTTTGGCCTTTCCTTTTTTTTCCTTTTTTTCTTTTTGGGTGGGCTTCTTTGGCCCCCATTTTTATTTAGGCTTCTTTGGCCTTTCCTTTTTTTCTTTTTTTTTGTTTTTTATGGGGCAATGCTCTATAATGATGATCATCACACTTTTATTTACTTACAACCCAATATTACAACTCGATACTAGAACAAAGATATGACTCTATATGAATGCTTCCGGCGGTGTACCGGGATGTGCAATGATCTAGCGTAGCAATGACATCAAAAAATGGACAAGCCATGAAAACATCATGCTAGCTATCTTACGATCATGCAAAGCAATATGACAAGAAATGCTCAAGTCATGTATATGATGATGATGGAAGTTGCATGGCAATATATCTCGGAATGGCTATGGAAATGCCATGATAGGTAGGTATGGTGGCTGTTTTGAGGAAAATATGGAGGCTTATGTGTGATAGAGCGTATCATATCACGGGGTTTGGATGCACCGGCGAAGTTTGCACCAACTCTCGAGGTGAGAAAGGTCAATGCACGGTACCGAAGAGGCTAGCAATGATGGAAAGGTAAAAGTGTGTATAATCCATGGACTCACATTAGTCATAAAGAACTCATATACTTATTGCAAAAGTTTATTAGCCCTCAAAGCAAAGTACTACTACGCATGCCCCTAGGGGGATAGATTGGTAGGAAAAGACCATCGCTCGTCCCCGACCGCCACTCATAAGGAAGACAATCAAAGAAACACCCCATGCTTCATATTTGTCACACAAAGGTTACCATATGTGCATGCTAAGGGACTTGCAAACCTCAACACAAGTGTCTCTACAATCCACAACCACCCGCTAGCATGACTCTAATATCACCATCTTTATATCGCAAAACTATTGCAAGGAATCAAACATATCATATTCAGCGATCTACAAGTTTATGTAGGATTTTATGACTAACCATGTGAATGACCAATTCCTGTCATCTCTCTAAATAGATATAAGTGAAGCAAGAGAGTTTAATTCTTTCTACAAAAGATATGCCCATGCTCTAACAAATATAAGTGAAGCAAAAGAGCATTCTACAAATGGCGGTTTTCTAAGTAAAGAGAAACAGGCAATCCAAACTTCAAATGATATAAGTGAAGCACATGAAGCATTCTATAAAGCCACACTCAAAAGATTTAAGTGAAGTTCAATGAGCATTCTATAAATCAACCAAGGACTATCTCATACCAGCATGGTGCATAAAATAAAAGTGAAAACTAAATGCAAAAGACGCCTCCAAGACTTGCACATATCGCGTGAAGAAACGAATACGAAAACATACCGATACTTGTTGAAGAAAGAAGGGATGCCTTCCGGGGCATCCCCAAGCTTAGATGCTTGAGTCTCCTTGAATATTTACTTGGGATGCCTCGGGCATCCCCAAGATTGATCTCTTTCCTCTCTTCCTTTTCCTCATATCGAGACATCCTCGATTAGACACTTCATCCACACAAAACTTTAACAGAAAACTCGGTAAGATCCGTTAGTATAATAAAGCAAATCACTACTCTAAGTACTGTTGCAAACCAATTCATATTTTATTTTTGCATTGTGTATACTGTAATATAGCTTTTCCATGGCTTAATCCACTAATATAAATTGATAGATTCATCAAAACAAGCAAACTATGCATCAAAAACAGAATCTGTCAAAAACAGAACAGTCTGTAGAAATCTGAACATCCACCATACTTCTGGTACCCCAAAAATTCTACAAAAATTAGGAAAAGTAAAAAAGTTGTACATCAATACAGTGCAAAAAGAATCAGAACCGTTTGACGTTCCAGTTAAAAAATTTAAAATTGCGCACTACAGCCAAAGTTTCTGTCCTGCACGATACAAACCAACAAGCATTGTAAACATCCTAAAGGCAAACCTTGGCACATTATTTTTATAATACAATGGAATTGTACAAGGAGATAATTATTTTTGATGAAAAGTTTCTATAATCAAGACTCACAAAGTTTCCGTGAGCATGAACAAAGTTCAAGGCTAGCTCCCACTTCAACAATGCTTGTCTTTCTCACTTTCACTTTCCTTTTTGAAAAGTTTTTAGGTTCCCCTCTTTATTTTTTTTATTTTTAAACTATATGAAAGCACTCAACAGAAATAAGTGACTCTCTAAAACTTCCGGGTTGTCTCCCTGGCAGCGCTTTCTTTAAAGCCATTAAGCTAGGCATATAGTGCTCAAGTAATGAATCCACCTGGATCCCAAGGTATATCAAAGCCAATTTTAATTAACAATGATTTGTAATTTAGTAGTGAGAACAAAGTAAAATATATCATGCAACAACGAAGTCTAACTCTCTTCCTATGCATATGGCATGTCATAAAAGAACAATTCATGCACACAAAGTAAAGGCCAATGCATAGTATAAGCAGTTTCTTGCAATTTTATCATATTGGAAACATAGAGAGGTGGAGATGTAGTTCATCTCTCATAATAATTGCAAGTAGGAGCAGCAAGCACATGCATATTATATTCATCAAAATCATCACGTGCAGCGGTAAAAGGCAACCCATCAATATAATCCTTACTAAGCGCAAATTTCTCCGATATATAGTAGTCGGGAGAATTCAAAAAGGTAATAGGACTATCATGCGTGGGTGCAATAGCAACAATTTCATGTTTAACATAAGGAACTATAGAAAGTTCATATCCATAAGCATAATTCATATTGGCATCTTGGCCACAAGCATAGAAAGCATGATCAAAAAGGGATATTTCAAACAAATTCAAGGGATCATAGCAATCATCATAGCAATCATCCTTCGGTAAGCACGAAGGGGAATTAAACAATGTATGAGTTGAAGAGTTACTCTCATTAGAAGGTGGACACGGGTGATCAATCCGCTCTTCCTCCTTTTGTTCTTCGCTCTCCTCATCATCTTTTTCATCCAATGAGCTCACAGTTTCATCAATTTCTTCTTCCATAGCTTCCTGCAAAATAGTAGTCTCTTCTTGGACAGTGGAGACTTTCTTAATAAGTAAATTAACATTGTAATTATATTCATAATTTTCATAGCAATATCTAAGTATAGCAAGATTTTCAGGCCTATAAACATCATCATCTAAAGCTTCATACTTTTCAAACAAAGATTCAATTTCATAAGCAGCCTTAAAAGCAACAAATTCTTCTATTTGTTCCACATCATAGTAATCATAGATACCATTAGCATAAGAAGCTAAGGTTTCATTATCATTAAATTTGCATGAAAAGGGAAGGTGTGGAGCCTTCATCCTAGAGCAACAAGTAATATCATATCTCAAGCATAGTTGCCTAGCCTACCACTTCAACATTTGAATTTGATCCCATAATAGTTTCCCTTTTTGTGTCAAGCGATAATCCCTAAAGTATTCACGTTGATCCAACGTGTCTCCCATTATAAAGTTGAGTTGGATTTTCTCAGGATTATCAAAGTAGTACAAAATATTTCTCACATGATGATCATCGAGGGTTTTAGGAGTTACCCCATCTCCATGAGTAGCAAGTACACCTATTTTTTTGGTATTTCGTGTTCCTTATCCATAACTAAAGATAGAGAACAACTTAGAACAGCAAATAAAAATTACTTAGTGATAAAGCAAACAAGCACACACGAGAATATTCACCCCATGCTATGACTCCCCAGCAACGGCGCCAGAAAAAGGTCTTGATAACCCACAAGTGTAGGGGATCGCAACAGTTTTCGATAAGTAACAGTGTCGAACCCAACGAGGAGCTAAAGGTAGAATAAATATTCCCTCAAGTTCTATCAACCACCGATACAACTCTACGCACGCTTGACGTTCGCTTTACCTAGAACAAGTATGAAACTAGAAGTACTTTGTAGGTGTGATAGGATAGGTTTGCTGTTGGAAATATGCCCTAGAGGCAATAATAAATAAGTTATTATTATATTTCTTAGTTCATGATAATTGTCTTTTATTCATGCTATAACTGTATTATCCGGAAATCGTAATACACGTGTGAATACATAGACCACAATATGTCCCTAGTAAGCCTCTAGTTGACTAGCTCGTTGTGATCAACAGATAGTCATGGTTTCCTGGCTATGGACATTGGATGTCGTTGATAACGGGATCACATCATTAGGAGAATGATGTGATGGACAAGACCCAATCCTAAGACTAGCACAAAAGATCGTGTAGTTCATTTGCTAGAGCTTTGCCAATGTCAAGTATCTCTTCCTTCGACCATGAGATCGTGTAACTCCTGGATACCGTAGGAGTGCTTTGAGTGTATCAAACGTCACAACGTAACTGGGTGACTATAAAGGTGCACTACAGGTATCTCCGAAAGTATCTATTGTTTTATGCGGATCGAGACTGGGATTTGTCACTCCGTGTAAACGGAGAGGTATCTCTGGGCCCACTCGGTAGGACATCATCATATGCGCAATGTGACCAAGGATTTGATCACGGGATGATGTGTTACGGAACGAGTAAAGTGACTTGCCGATAACGAGATTGAACAAGGTATTGGATACCGACGATCGAATCTCGGACAAGTAAAATACCGCTAGACAAAGGGAATTGAATACGGGATTGATTAAGTCCTTGACATCGTGGTTCATCCGATGAGATCATCGTGGAACATGTGGGAGCCAACATGGGTATCCAGATCCCGCTGTTGGTTATTGACCGGAGAACGTCTCGGTCATGTCTGCATGTCTCCCGAACCCGTAGGGTCTACACACTTAAGGTTCGATGACGCTAGGGTTATAAAGGAAGCTTGTATGTGGTAACTGAATGTTGTTCGGAGTCCCGGATGAGATCCCGGACGTCACGAGGAGTTCCGGAATGGTCCGGAGGTAAAGATTTATATATAGGAAGTCCTGTTTCGGCCATCGGGACAAGTTTCGGGGTCATCGGTATTGTACCGGGACCACCGGAAGGGTCCCGGGGGCCCACCGGGTGGGGCCACCTGCCCCGGGGGGGCCACATGGGCTGTAGGGGGTGCGCCTTGGCCTACATGGGCCAAGGGCACCAGCCCCAAGAGGCCCATGCGCCTGGGGAAACCCTAAAGGAAGAGTCCCAGCAGGGGAAGGCACCTCCTAGGTGCCTTGGGGGGGAGGACTCCTCCCCTGGCCGCCGCCCCCTTGGAGATTGGATCTCCTAGGGGCTGGCGCACCCCCCCTTGGGATCCCTATATATAGTGGGGTAGGAGGGCCTCCCAAACACACCTTATGCCTTTGGTGCAGCCCCTCCCTCTCTCCCAAGTTCTCCTCCTCTTCTCCCATGGTGCTTGGCGAAGCCCTGCGGGATTGCCACGCTCCTCCACCACCACCACGCCGTTGTGCTGCTGTTGGATGGAGTCTTCCTCAACCTCTCCCTCTCTCCTTGCTGGATCAAGGCGTGGGAGACGTCACCGGGCTGTACGTGTGTTGAACGCGAAGGTGCCGTCCGTTCGGCACTTGATCATCGGTGATTTGAATCACGACGAGTACGACTCCATCAACCCCGTTCACTTGAACGCTTCCGCTTAGCGATCTACAAGGGTATGTAGATGCAAACTCTCCTCCTTTCTACTCGTTGCTGGTCTCTCCATAGATAGATCTTGGTGATTCGTAGGAAAAATTTTGAATTTCTGCTACGTTCCCCAACAGTGGCATCATGAGCTAGGTCTATTGCGTAGATTCTTTGCACGAGTAGAACACAAAGTAAGTGTGGGCGTTGATGTTGTACAATATGCTTACCGTTACTAGTCCAATCTTGTTTCGACGGTATTGTGGGATGAAGCGGCCCGGACCGACCTTACACGTACTCTTACGTGAGACAGGTTCCACCGATTGACATGCACTTGGTGCATAAGGTGGCTAGCGGGTGCCAGTCTCTCCCACTTTAGTCGGAACGGATTCGATGAAAAGGGTCCTTATGAAGGGTAAATAGCAATTGGCATATCACGTTGTGGTCTTGCGTAGGTAAGAAACGTTCTTGCTAGAAACCCATAGCAGCCACGTAAAACATGCAAACAACAATTAGAGGACGTCTAACTTGTTTTTGCAGGGTATGCTTTGTGATGTGATATGGCCAGAAGAATGTGATGAATGATATGTGATGTATGAGATTGATCATGTTCTTGTAATAGGATTCACGACTTGCATGTCGATGAGTATGACAACCGGCAAGAGCCATAGGAGTTGTCTTTATTTATTGTATGACCTGCGTGTCATCGAAGAACGCCATGTAAACTACTTTACTTTATTGCTAAACGCGTTAGTCATAGAAGTAGAAGTAGTCGTTGGCGTGACAACTTCATGAAGACACGATGATGGAGATCATGATGATGGAGATCATGGTGTCATGCCGGTGACGATGATGATCATGGAGCCCCGAAGATGAAGATCAAAAGGAGCAAAATGATATTGGCCATATCATGTCACTATTTGATTGCATGTGATGTTTATCATGTTTATGCATCTTGTTTACTTAGGACGACGGTAGTAAATAAGATGATCCCTTACAAAATTTCAAGAAGTGTTCTCCCCTAACTGTGCACCGTTGCTACAGTTCGTCGCTTCTAAGCACCACGTGATGATCGGGTGTGATGGATTCTTACGTTTACATACAACGGGTGTAAGACAGTTTTACACAGCGAAAACACTTAGGGTTAACTTGACGAGCCTAGCATGTGCAGACATGGCCTCGGAACACGGAGACCGAAAGGTCGAGCATGAGTCGTATGGTAGATACGATCAACATGAAGATGTTCACCGATGATGACTAGTCCGTCTCACGTGATGATCGGACACGGCCTAGTTGACTCGGATCATGTGATCACTTAGATGACCAGAGGGATGTCTATCTGAGTGGGAGTTCATAAGATGAACTTAATTATCTTGAACATAGTCAAAAGACCTTTTTGCAAATTATGTCGTAGCTCACGCTTTAGTTCTACTGTTTTAGATATGTTCCTAGAGAAAATTATAGTTGAAAGTTGATAGTAGCGATTATGCGATCAGTAGAAAGCTTATGTCCTTAATGCACCACTCAGTGTGCTGAACCCCAAACGTCGTTTGTGGATGTTTCGAACATCGAACATACACGTTTTGATAACTACGTGATAGTTCAGTTAAATGGTTTAAGTAGAGGCACCAAAGACGTTTTCGAAACATCGCGGAACATATGAGATGTTTCGAGGGCTGAAATTGGGATTTCAGGCTCGTGCCCACGTCAAGAGGTATAAGACCTCCGACGATTTTCTTAGCCTGCAAACTAAGGGAGAAAAGCTCAATCGTTGAGCTTGTGCTCAGATTGTCTGAGTGCAACAATCACTTGAATCGAGTGGGAGTTGATCTTCCAGATGAGATAGTGAGGTTTCCCCAAAGTCATTGCCACCAAGCTGCTAGAGCTTCGTGATGAACTATAACATATCAAGGATAGAGATGATGATCCTTGAGGTATTCGCGTTGTTTGACATCGCGAAAGTAGAAATCAAGAAGGAGCATCAATTGTTGATGGTTGATGAAACCACTAGTTTCAAGAAGGGCAAGGGAAAGAAGGGATACTTCATGAAACGGCAAATCAGCTGCTGCACCAATGAAGAGACCCGAGGTTGAACCCAAACCCGAGACTAAGTGCTTCTGTGATAAGGGGAATAGCAGCTGGAGCAGAATTACCCTAGATACTTGGTAGATGAGAAGGCTGGCAAGGTCGATAGAAGTATATTGGATATACATTATGTTAATGTGTACTTTACTAGTACTCCTAGTAGCACCAGGGTATTGGATACCGGTTCGGTTGCTAAGTGTTAGTAACACGAAATAAAAGCTACGGAATAAACGGAGACTAGCTAAAGGTGAGCTGACGATATGTGTTGGAAGTGTTTCCAAGTTTGATGTGATCAAACATCGCACGCTCCCTCTACCATCAAGATTAGTATTAAACCTGAATAATTGTCATTTGGTGCTTGTGTTGAGCATAGACTTGATTGGATTATGTCTATCGCAATACGGTTATTCATTTAAGGAGAATAATGGTTACTCTATTTATTTGAATAAAACCTTCAATGGTCTTGCACCTAAAGGAATGTTTTATTGAATCTCGATCGTAATGATACACATTTTCATGCCAAAAGATATAAGATAGTAATGATAGTACCACTTACTTGTGGCACTGCCATGTAAGTCATAATGGTATAAAACGCATGAAGAAGCTCCATGTTGATGGATCTTTGGACTCACTCATTTTTGAAAAGTTTGAGACATGCGAACCATGTCTATTGGTATATATGCATGAAGAAACTCCATGCAAATGGACCGTTTGAACTCACTTGATTTTGAATCACTTGAGATATGCAAATCATACCACTTAGGCAAGATGACTGAAAAGCCTCGGTTTCAGTAAAATGGAACAAGATAGCAACTTATTGGAAGCAACACATTTTGATGTGTGCAGTCCAATGAGTGCTGAGGCATGCAGTGAATATCGTTATGATCTTACTTCATAGATGATTCGAGTAGATGTTGAGAATATTTACTTGATGAAACACAAGTCTGAATTATTGAATGGTTCAAGTAATTTCAGAGTGAAGTAGAAGATCATTGTTACAAGAGGATAGAATGTCTATGATATGATCATAGAGATGAATATCTGAGTTACGAGTTTTGGCACACAATTAAGACATTGTGGAAATTGTTTCGCAATTAATACCGCCTGGAACACCATAGTGTGATGGTGTGTCCGAACATCATAGTTGCACCCTATTGGATATGGTGCGTACCATGATGTCTCTTATCGAATTACCACTATTGTCCATGGGTTTGGCATTAGAGACAACCACATTCACTTTAAATAGGGCACCACGTAAATCCATTGAGATGACACCGTATGAATTATGGTTTAGAGAAACCTAAGTTGTCGTTTCTTAAAAGTTTGGGGCTGCGACGCTTATATGAAAAAGTTTCAGGTTGATAAGCTCGAACCCAAAGCGGATAAAATACATCTTCATAGGACACCCAAAACAGTTGGGTATGCCTCCTAATTCAGATCCGAAAGCAATATGGATTGTTTCTAGAATCGGGTCCTTTCTCGAGGAAAAGTTTCTCTCGAAAGAATTGAGTGGGAGGATGGTGGAGACTTGATGAGGTTATTGAACCGTCTCTTCAACTAGTGTGTGGCAGGGCACAGGAAGTTGTTCCTGTGGCACCTACACCAATTGAAGTAGAAGCTTATGATATTGATCATGAAACTTCGGATCAAGTCACTACCGAACCTCGTAGGACGACAAGGACACGTACTACTTCGGAGTGGTAAGGTGATCCTGTCTTGAAAGTCATGTTGCTAGACAACAATGAACCTACGAGCTATGGAGAAGCGATGGTGGGCCCGGATTCCGATAAATGGCTTGAGGCCATAAAATCCGAGAACGGATCCATGGACTTTGGTGGACTTGCCCAATGATCGGCAAGCCATTAAGATAAATGGATCTTTAAGAAGAAGACGGACGTGGATGGTAATGTCACCATCCATGAAGCTCGACTTGTGGCGAAAAGTTTTTCACAAGTTCAAGGAGTTGACTACGATGAGATTTTCTCATCCGTAGCGATGCTTGAAGTCCGTCGGATTCATGTTAGCATTAGCTGTATTTATGAAATCTGGCAGATGGATATCAAAACGAGTTTCCTTACCAGTTTTCGTGAGGAAAGGTTGTATGTAATACAATCAGAAAGTTTTGTCGATCCTAAGGATGCTAAAAGGTATGCTAGCTCCAGCGATCCTTCTAAGGACTGGAGTGAGCATCTCGGAGTTGGAATGTATGCTTTGATGATGATCAAAGATTTTGGGTTTGTACAAAGTTTATGAGAAACTTGTATTTCCAAAGAAGTGAGTGGGAGCACTATAGAATTTCTGATAAGTATATGTTGTTATGGATCAGAAATGATGTAGAATTTCTAGAAAGCATATAGGGTTATTTTGAAAGTGTTTTTCAATGGAAAGCCTGGATTAAGCTACTTGAACATTGAGCATCAAGATCTATAAGGATAGATCAAAATGCTTAATAATACTTTCAAATGAGCACATACCTTGACATGATCTTGAAGGTGTTCAAGATGGACCAGTCAAAGAAGGAGTTCTTGCCTGAGTTGTAAGGTACGAAGTTAAGACTTAAAGCTCGACCACGGCAGAATAGAGAGAAAGGACGAAGGTCGTCCCCTATGCTTAAGACGTAGGATCTTCAGTATGCTATGCTGTGTACCGCACCTGAAGTGTGCCTTGCCATGAGACAGTCAAGGGGTACAAGAGTGATCCAAGAATGGCTCACAGTACAGCGGTCAAAGTTATCCTTAGTAACTAGTGGACTAAGGAATTTTCTCGATTATGGAGGTGGTAAAAGAGTTCGTCGTAAAGGTTACGACGATGCAAGCTTGACACCTATCCGGATAACTCTGAATAGAGAGACCGGATACATATAATGGAGCAATAATTTAGAATAGCTTCAAGTAGAACAATTGTTTGGAATAGCTCCAAATAGAACGTGGTAGCTGCATCTAGGAGATGACATAGAGATTTGTAAAGCACACACAGATCTGAAAGGTTCAGACCCGTTGACTAAAACCTCTTTCACAAGCAACATGATCAAACATAAAACTCATTAAGTGTTAATCACATAGTGATGTGAACTAGACTACTGACTCTAGTAAACTCTTGGGTATTAGTCACATGGTGATGTGACCTGTGAGTGTTAATCACATGGTGATGTGAACTAGATTATTGACTCTAGTGCAAGTGGGAGACTGTTGGAAATATGCCCTAGAGGCAATAATAAATAAGTTATTATTGTATTTCTTAGTTCATGATAATTGTCTTTTATTCATGCTATAACTGTATTATCCGGAAATCGTAATACACGTGTGAATACATAGACCACAATATGTCCCTAGTAAGCCTCTAGTTGACTAGCTCGTTGTGATCAACAGATAGTCATGGTTTTCTGGCTATGGACATTGGATGTCGTTGATAACGGGATCACATCATTAGGAGAATGATGTGATGGACAAGACCCAATCCTAAGACTAGCACAAAAGATCGTGTAGTTCATTTGCTAGAGCTTTGCCAATGTCAAGTATCTCTTCCTTCGACCATGAGATCGTGTAACTCCTGGATACCGTAGGAGTGCTTTGAGTGTATCAAACGTCACAACGTAACTGGGTGACTATAAAGGTGCACTACAGGTATCTCTGAAAGTATCTATTGTTTTATGCGGATCGAGACTGGGATTTGTCACTCCATGTAAACGGAGAGGTATCTCTGGGCCCACTCGGTAGGACATCATCATATGCGCAATGTGACCAAGGAGTTGATCATGGGATGATGTGTTACGGAACGAGTAAAGTGACTTGCCGGTAACGAGATTGAACAAGGTATCGGTATACCGACGATCGAATCTCGGGCAAGTAAAATACCGCTAGACAAAGGGAATTGAATACGGGATCGATTGAGTCCTTGACATCGTGGTTCATCCGATGAGATCATCGTGGAACATGTGGGAGCCAACATGGGTATCCAGATCCCGCTGTTGGTTATTGACCGGAGAACGTCTCGGTCATGTCTGCATGTCTCCCGAACCCGTAGGGTCTACACACTTAAGGTTCGATGACGCTAGGGTTATAAAGGAAGCTTGTATGTGGTTACCGAATGTTGTTCGGAGTCCCGGATGAGATCCCGGACGTCACGAGGAGTTCCGGAATGATCCGGAGGTAAAGATTTATATATAGGAAGTCCTGTTTCGGCCATCGGGACAAGTTTCGGGGTCATCGGTATTGTACCGGGACCACCGGAAGGGTCCCGGGGGCCCACCGGGTGGGGCCACCTGCCCCGGGGGGCCACATGGGCTGTAGGGGGTGCGCCTTGGCCTACATGGGCCAAGGGCACCAGCCCCAAGAGGCCCATGCGCCTGGGGAAACCCTAAAGGAAGAGTCCCAGCAGGGGAAGGCACCTCCTAGGTGCCTTGGGGGGGGAGGACTCCTCCCCTGGCCGCCGCCCCCTTGGAGATTGGATCTCCTAGGGGCTGGCGCACCCCCCCCCTTGGGATCCCTATATATAGTGGGGTAGGAGGGCCTCCCAAACACACCTTATGCCTTTGGTGCAGCCCCTCCCTCTCTTCCAAGTTCTCCTCCTCTTCTCCCATGGTGCTTGGCGAAGCCCTGCGGGATTGCCACGCTCCTCCACCACCACCACGCCGTTGTGCTGCTGTTGGATGGAGTCTTCCTCAACCTCTCCCTCTCTCCTTGCTGGATCAAGGCGTGGGAGACGTCACCGGGCTGTACGTGTGTTGAACGCGGAGGTGCCGTCCGTTCGGCACTTGATCATCGGTGATTTGAATCACGACGAGTACGACTCCATCAACCCCGTTCACTTGAACGCTTCCGCTTAGCGATCTACAAGGGTATGTAGATGCAAACTCTCCTCCTTTCTACTCGTTGCTGGTCTCTCCATAGATAGATCTTGGTGATTCGTAGGAAAAATTTTGAATTTCTGCTACGTTCCCCAACATTTGCAAGATAATAAAGAGCATGTAAATAAAAGCTAGGGGCTGTTTAGAAAAAGAAGCAATAAAGTAAATATAGCGAGTGTGGAAAAGTGGTGGTAGGAGTTGTGAAATTGTCCCTAAGCAATTGACTACGTTACTAGACCGATAATCACTATTGCAATTCTATTTGAGGGAGAGGCATAGGCTAACATACTTTCTCTACTTGGATCATATGCACTTATGATTGGAACTCTAACAAGCATCCGCAACTACTAAAGATTCATTAAGGTAAAACCCAACCATTGCATTAAAGCATCAAGTCCCCTTTATCCCATACGCAAACAACCTACTTACTCGGGTCGGTGCTTCTGTCACTCACGCCACCCACCATAAGCAAATCATAAACATATTGCAAACCCTACAGCGGGAATCCCTCATGCTTGCGCGACACGGAGGGCACAATAGGACAGCACCAATAATAAAACATGCAACTCAAACCAATCATAGCAATTCATCAATCACCGATAGGACAACGAAAATCTACTCAGACATCATAGGATGGCAACACATCATTGGAAATTAATATGAAGCGTAAAGCACCATGTTCAAGTAGAGGGTACAGCGGGTTGCGGAAGAGTGGACCGCTGAATATAGATGGGGGAAGGTGATGGAGATGTTGGTGAAGATGGTGGAGGTGTTGGTGGAGATCGCAGTGATGATGATGGCCCCCGGCGGCGTTCCGGCACCTCCGGAAGCAAGGGGGAGAGAGCCCCCCTTCTTCTTCTTCTTACTTGACCTCCTCCCTAGATGGGAGAAGGGTTTCCCCTCTGGTCCTTGGCTCCCATGGCGTGGGAGGGGCGAGAGCCCCTCCGACATTGGATCTATCTCTCTGTTTCTGCGTTCTCAGATTCTACCCCTTCACCATTTCTTTAATATCCGGAGATCCGTAACTCCGATTGGGGTGAATCTTTCGCCCAGATTTTTCTCGTAAAATTAGCTTTCTTGTGACAAAAGAAGAGCGTCAACCGCCTTACGGGGGGCCCAGAAGAGTCCAGGGCGCGCCTGCCTCCCTGGGGCGTGCCCCCTATCTCCTGGCCCCCTCGGGCACCGTCTCGTGTTGATTTTACTTCCCAAAAATCATAAATATTTCAAAATAATTCTCCGTCCGCTTTTATCCCGTTTGGATTCCTTTTGATATTGGGTTTCTGCGAAACGTAAAACATGCAACAAACAGGAACTGGCACTGGGCACTCGATCAATATGTTAGTCCCAAAAATAGTATAAAAAGTTGCCAAAAGTATATGAAAGTTGAAGAATATTGGCATGGAACAATCAAAAATTATAGATACGACGGAGACGTATCAATTCGCCAGTCCTTGACAGGGTTGAAACACTCATCCAACACGCCCAGTGCCGCCGCGAGCTTTGTATTGCATTCCAACACCTTTACAGGGTTCCTGGTGTCCTCAACCTTAAGAATATGACATGAATAGTTGTATTTGTCGACATTGTTCATCTCTCCGCCATCTCTGACGGCTTCGCTATAATCTAAAATAAGCAAGTCCAAACTGTCAACGCCAATGTCAGTGTGGTAGTAGTATGACCATGAGTTTGAGTGTTAAAATTCTTGCAAGAAAGGGTTACAAAGTTAAAACACCGTAATTAAAGTGAGAAAGCCTATTTTTAGGACAAAGGGTGAATTTTATTGTCAAAAAAGAAGCATCAAGAGGATACACAGAGGTAGATTCCAAAACCTCCAAGTGAAACTTCTCAAAAGAATATGTATTTGGGGTGATGGAAACCTGGCCTCAGGCGGAAAGGAGATCATGATAAAATCGGTTGCTCAGTCCATTCCCACATACATCATGGGGGTTTTCAAACTACCTTTCTCTGTGTGCGATGATCTTACTCGCATGGTCAGAAACTATTGGTGGGGCTCAGAAAATGGAAAGCGGAAACCACACTGGATGGCCTGGGATCATATCATCAGACCAAAAGCCATGGGAGGGCTTGGGTTTCGGGATTACAGAATCTTCAATCAGGCCTTGCTTGCGCGGCAAGCATGGCGGCTTTTAATTAACCCGGAAAGTCTTTGCGCGCAGGTTTTGAAGGCTAAATACTACCCTAATGGTCGCTTGGAGGACACCGTGTTTACAGGCAATGCGTCATCGACATGGCAGGCCATCACGTATGGCCTTGAGCTCCTAAAGAAGGGTCTTCTTTGGCGCATTGGCGATGGGCAAAAAGTTCGCATATGGCGCGACCCATGGCTCCAATGGCCAGCTTCCTATAGACCTATCTCACAGCCTGGAAGATGCAGGCTCCGGCGCATTGCAGAGCTCTTTAACAACCACGGAGAGTGGGACGTACAACTACTCCAACAACATTTCATCGCTCCGGATGTCGATGAGATTCTCAAGCTTAGACCGGTGCCACGCATGCTTGACATCTTGGCCTGGGCCCGGATAAGCAAGGCATATTCTCCGTCAGGTTGGCCTACAAACTCGGCCTCGATGAGAAACTTTGCACAACTATGTGCGCCACGAGCAGGGCACCAGACGGCAATTGTGTTGTCTGGAAGGCATTGTGGGGGTGTCCTGCTCCCCCAAAGGTACGGATTTTTGGCTGGAGATTGGCTACGAATACCCTTGCGACTATGGAAAATTAAAAAAGTAGAACCGTCGAAAAAACTTGACATGTGTGTTGTCTGTGGCATTGAACAAGAGGATATTTTCCACGCCGTATGCAGATGTCCGATGGTGGGTGCGTTATGGGACGTCATGAGGGAGTCTTGGCATTTTACCAACTCGAGCTGATATTCAGTACACCGGGAAGGAGTGGCTACTACACCTCCTAGCCGGCTGCAATGTGACCCAGCGCATGATCATTTTGATGACTTTCTGGCGTGCTTGGCACTGTCGGAATGAGGTCACACAACATAAGCCAGCGCCACCTGTCGAGACGTCGAGACGCTTTCTCAATGGACACATCGAGTCCCTTCTGTGCATAAAACAGTATCCCAAGGGGGATATTACGAAGGGTAAGATGGTGTTACAGTGTGCAGGTCAACCAACCAACATTCAGACCAGGTCGCCACATGCTGAAACAGAGGTACCTAGGTGGATGAAGCCTCCTGTTGGATGGCCAACACTTTGATGCATGGCAGGCAAACAAACGGATCAAAGCCGCATCGTGAGGGTTAGGTTGAACCTCATGCAGGCTGTCAAATGCGGGACCTCCTATTTGGCCTGCTAGGACCTGGCAAAT
>NC_041385.1:845031257-845066815 GCF_002162155.2 Triticum dicoccoides | reverse complement strand
TTTTCATTTCATTTTTTCTTTTTCCTTTTTTCATTTCTGTTTTTTCTTGTTAAAAATAATTACGAATTTTAAAAAGTTCCAAACTTCAAAAAATTTGCTAATACTGACAAAAATGTTTAAGAAATCATAAATTTTTCATGAATACAAGAAATGTTCAGCAAATAAAAGTCATCGCGAAGTTTAAGAAATATTCATGATTTTCAGAAATGTCGCATATTCAAAAACTGTTAACAAATTTTAAAAACATTCATTCATAAAAAATTTCATGAATTTTTAAAAATATGTTAACAAAATCAAAAAATGATCTCGAATTTCCAACATTGTTATCAAATTTCAAAGTTCATCATTGAAAAATATGTTCATTGATTCGAACAATGTTCAAGAATCTAAAAAAATTTCATGCATATCCGATAATAATTCTTTAAGAGAAAGATAATGTTAATGAATTTTAAAAAATCCCAAATTGTTAGAAATTTTTATCGTTAAAAAATGTGCAGAAATTTAAAGAAAACTTTGCAAGGTTGCGAAAAATGTTCATGATTTTTATAAAAATTCTCATTTTCAAAAAATATCTGCGCATTCCTAAAATGTTCATCATTTCTAGAAATATTCATTAATTTGAAAAAGGTTTACAAATTAAGAAAATAATATAAAATGAAAAATGAAACGGAAATTTAAAATGAAATAAAATAAAAAGGAAAAAAGAAAAATCCAAAAGAAAGAAAAAACCAGAAGAGTAAACATAGAAAAAACAAAAAAACACTTGAGGAAAGGTTTTAGAACCGTCCCGAAACCTGTACGGCCCGGCCTATATAAAGGACATGCACATGGGGGTATGTGCTAAGTTGCTATTTGGTGACCTGTGAGCAATGACCTGCCACCAAATGCGTTACATGTGTTCGTGCGGGAGGATAATTGATGGGCCCAGAAGAAGCACCAACATGATCCATACACTCCACGATCAGCATCTTAAATGCGGCTATACATCGCTTACCATGAGCACTGAAAGGAGGGTGGCCTACAGCATGCTGCCATGGCTAGGCCCAGCACGCCTCCCACACTCGCTCACTGTATGGTAGTGGTCGCTACCCCTGTAGGCCGTAGCCCAAAGATGGCCAAATGGGCCGGGTCAACCAGAGCAGCCCGCGAGCACGCTTGCACGGCCTGCCATGGGCCAGGAACGACACGGGCTAAACGGGACGTGCCCAGCACACGACACGGTTGGGTTGTGCCTGGGCTTGGAGTCTAGGCACACAGGACGACACAACACGATCCATTTATTTATTTGTTAAACTTTTCAGAATTTTTATATATGTTCTAAAATACAACCTAATATACCTAAAAACAGCCCAACATGCTAAAAAGTATGCAGTCTAGCACGCTAAACGTGCCACGGGCTGGCCCATTTATTAGCTGGCCCGTGCCTTGGCTGGAGCACATAGCACGCGGGCCAGCAATGCCACAGGGAGCTCCTATACGGCGCTTTTAGCGCTGCTAACCGCTGCTGGCGCTCATGTGCGACGCGAAGCGGGCCGACCCAGCAATCTGCAGAAAAAGCAGACGTGAAGAAAAAATAGTCATCTAATAAAAATGGTTACCTGGGATTCGAATTCAGGTCTGACAGTTGAAGACTTGACAAAACAACCAATGGACCAAGTTAATGAAATTCGAAAAATTATAGACTTGCTATAAAAAGGTTTGCCCATATGACAAAATAGTTCAAATTTTGAAAAAGTTAATGAAATTCGAAAAAAAAGTTCACCAAATCACTACTAGGAAAAGGCGGCGCACCAGTTTTGCCTATTAATGGCGAACTACTGGTGCGCCACTAGTACCATGCCACTAGTATTAAATTCTAATGACGCACCACTGGTGCACCATTAGTATCTGGTGTTCTAATGGCGCACCACGTAGTGCGCCATTAGTATTGCCCATAGTGCGTCACTAGTGTCTGCTATACTAATGGCGCACCACATGGTAGTGCGCCATTAGTAACAATTCTTTAAATTTTTTTTTGTTTTTTCTTAATCTCAGGTCACTATTTCACATATGAGATATCCAACACACACACACACACACACACACGCACACACACACACATATATATATATACAACAAGCATCCATATAACAATCATATCCAACACACAAGTTTCATCATATATATATACATAGCCAACACATAGTTTCATCGTTACATATTACAAAAGTTTCACATTGTTCATCCAACACCGTTATCCATCAATTCACAAAAGTTTCACATTGATACATAATAAAAACACAAATGGAAAAGAAGCACTCTATCCATGCAAGCTTCCGTGAATTAAATCAAATCTGTAAAATGATAAACAAGAAGTTAGAAGAAGAAGAAGAAGACTAGAAGAATACTAGAAGAAGAATAAGAAGAATAAGAAGAAGACTATAAGCTTATTATGTAAACTTGATCATTTTGTGCTAACATAAGTTATTTTGGAGCTAACCTATAGGAAACTAAGCATATAAGCTCTAAGTTAGCATATTAGAGCCAACTTAGGTAAAATGAAGCTAACCTATGTCATTTTGGAAAAGAAGAAGAAGAAGAAGAAGACTATAAGCTTATTATGTAAACTTGATCATTTTGTGCTAACATAAGTTATTTTGGAGCTAACCTATAGGAAACTAAGCATATAAGCTCTAAGTTAGCATATTAGAGCCAACTTAGGTACAATGAAGCTAACCTATGTCATTTTGGAAAAGAAGAAGAATAAGAAGAAGACTATAAGCTTATTATGTAAACTTGATCATTTTGTGCTAACATAAGTTATTTTGGAGCTAACCTATAGAAAACTAAGCATATAAGCTCTAAGTTAGCATATTAGAGCCAACTTAGGTAAAATGAAGCTAACCTATGTCATTTTGGAAAAGAAAAAGAATAAGAAGAAGACTATAAGCTTATTATGTAAACTTGTTCATTTTGTGCTAACATAAGTTATTTTGGAGCTAACCTATAGGAAACTAAGCATATAAGCTCTAAGTTAGCATATTAGAGCCAACTTAGGTAAAATGAAGCTAACCTATAGGAAACTAAGCATATTAGGGATAACATAGGTAACTAAGTATATATATTTCATTTTGGAGATCTGACATACCTGACATAGTTCAGTTCTCATTGTTCTTCTCCTTCTCCTTCCTCAGCCTGATGCGCCAAGAGCGGCGAGGCGGTGGAGGCAGTGAAATGTAGTCTTCTACCACAATTGACGTGGTCATGTCGCCCAGCTGTGGGATCGCCGGCGCCACTACCGGTGCATGGTCATTGTCAGGCACCACCACCATCGCGAGGCCACCTTCAGGCAGGACGGGCACGACCATCGCTAGGTCATCCTCAGCCACCACCATTTCTTGCCCATGGTCAGCCACCACCATCTCTTGCCCTTGGTCAGCCACCACCAGCGCTAGGTCATCCTCAGCCTGATGCTCATTGTCATCCTGCAGCTCCTTATCCCCACTCTGCTCCTCTTCTCCCGCACTCCAGTCCGGATCATCCTTCTTGTTGTCTTTGCTGCTGCCAGAATCGCTGCTGCTTTCGCTAAAGCCAGAATTGCGGTTGCTTTTGCTACAGCCATAGTCGCTGCTGCTTTGGCTGTAGCCAGTGTCGCTGCTGCTGCTCCCATTGCCTGTCCAAATGCAACAATGATCGTTAACAATCGATGTGAGACAAAGCCAAATGTAGAGGAATAAGAAGAGGCAGAACGTATTGGCATCATCATCGTCAGCATACCGCATGCGACACATAGTCGCATTGAACACCTTCACGATGAGCATGGTGGCGTCGTCGTCGTACCTGAAGAGAAGGAAGTACCCCAGCCGTAGGTCGTAGGCACGGTAGAACTTCTCCCACCCACGATACAAGTACATGTGGCCCTCCTTGATCACCAACTCCACATCCCACAGCCTGTGTAACCCGCTGCCGGCCTGTCGCAGCTTCACATTATTTGGCGGATCTTCATCCAGCATGTTCATAAAACTGTCAGGCAGCCTCTGCAGTTTTGGACAATGAGTGATGTAGCAAACAACAGATATCATAATGAGATGGGTGAAGGGGAGATCTCTCATTTTTATATACCTGCGTCATGGATGATGCTGAAGTCCCAACTATGATACTGAAGAACTCGGAAGCATCCAACTCGTACTGCGGTGTGGCAGAGCGGCAGTGGCTGCTTCCCTCCATCTCTGATAAGCAGCAGAAGAGACCAATTAGTACCCACGCAATTAATGAATTAAAGCTTTAAACACTCGCTAAATAGTTATAGCAGCACATCACAAGTAAGTACTAAGTAAACAGCAGGTCAGCAGCACAACACAACTAACGAGCAGCAGCAGAGCACAAAACAACACACTATGTATAGCAGCAAGCAACAGTGCAGCATAGCACAAGGAAACACAGTACAGAGCACCACCGCACCAGTATACCAGCAACCAGCAGCAGCAGAGCATGACCAGCTGCAAGAAAAACAACACCACAACCAGTAGCTTGAAAATGTTCAGTTAGAATCAAAATGGTTAGCCACAGTCCACAGATCCAATAAATCTGCAGCACATGTGACTACATGAGCATATCTGTATATGACACAATAGAGCAGCCGCAACTACACTACAGAACTACTAGCAGCCTACCACTAGCAGAAGCCAACGAGCAACCGAAGTAACTAACAACAACACACGAGCAGCAGACTAGCAGTAGCACATCCAGCACAAGTAGCAGACTAGCAGTAGCACCAGTGTCCCACCAACAAGTAGCAGTAGCAACATACATCAGTAGCCAACAGCCAAAAAATCATGGATTGCTATTAACTAAAAATCATGGATTGCTTATAACTAAAAATCATGGGTTGTTGTTAACTAAAAATCATGGATTGATGTCAACTAAAAAAATCATGGATTGCTGTTGACCTAAACACTAGTCAAATACAGTAGGAAATATATTGCATCCAACTGTCATAGATGCAGTGCAAGTGTGTAACTATAGCTTTAGTGTTTAGCTCTTCGGTTCGTCCCTCCTCCAATACATGTACAACAAAAGGACTCAACATACAACGTACGAGTCCTTTTGTTGTACATGTATTGGAGGAGGGACGAACCGAAGAGTTGAACTCCAGTGTGCAATTACATTATTCAGAACAGCTGAAAAGAAGATTGTCATGTATCTCTTGCCAAAATCATTCAGCACAACAAAAGGAAGCTAGCAGAATAACATAACATACAGAGACAGTAGTAGACAAAGAAACTATAATAGTTCGGTGCAGTGTGCGGAATAAATATGGTGAATAGGATGATAACTATAGAGCAGAAGCATTCCCTTTTGTCAGGCAGATGTTTCAAGATTTCAGAGATAAAGGCTGTGTTCGACAACCCTCCACTCCTCTAGCACAGAGCGGAGCGGGCGGAGCATCATTTTAGCTGCTCCATAAATTACAACTGGATGCCGCTCCGCTCCAGAACGGAGTTGCGGAGCCGGAGGGAGTCCGAACAGGTTCAAAATCCCTCAGAAGTCAAATTGATGTAGGAGATCATACTTGGGCACATCGGCAGTGCACCAATATAATTCAAAAGTCAACTAGCTCCTAGGCTATGTTGAGCATTCTTAATTTAGGCTATGGCAGACTGGTGGCATGGCTTGAGCATTATGTCATCTACAAATGTCAATTAGCCATAGGCAGGCACAAGGCCTTTTAAGTCATCTAAGGCACACTGGATACATCTTTTCAGAAAATAAAACAGATTGTAGCCAAGTGGTTTAGACCTTTTTAGTGCTAGCTGAACTTTGAGTAATGGCTTTTGAGTGGAGTCCACAGCAAATGCTTTTGGATTGAAGCTCTTGCCTGCCTAAAATGAAAGACCCTTGGCCTTGGGTTACTGACCACACTAGCCATGTGGTTTAGACCATTTAATTCCCTTCATTGAAGAGGGAAACACATACCTATTATGCAAACGGTTCTGTTTATGGGTGCAGTTATATTTGATCATGATTAAAATATTATTGCATCTACAGGGCATTCTTAGCATAGAACTGATGGTTTGCTGACCAAAATTAGCAATTTTTTGAACCTAATTTGACCTAAATTAGAGAGGGATTTGACCTAAACCTAGCAATAGAGAGAAGAAGAGGGCATGGCTGGGAGGGAGGAGAGGAGGAAGAGAGGAGAAGAGAGGCAGAGGGAGGAGGGTTACCTGTCCATGATGAGGTGGTGGCCGGAGCGAAGACGACGGAGGGCGGATACGGCGAGCTTGGGGGAGGCGGGGATAGACGGCGGGGAGGTCGCGGGCCTCCTCTCCTGGTGGACGTGGGACCTCCTCTCCTGGTAGACGTGGGGCGGCGCCGAGGCTCCAAGTCTCCGGCGGCTCCGAGGGTTAGGGAGGGAGGCGAGGGAGGCGGCGCTCGCCGGGGAGGCGGCGCTCGAGGGAGAGCAAGGGGAGAGGGAGGCGGCGGGGGTGCGTGGGCGGCTGCGGCGGACGAAGGGGGCGGCGGCGCTCGAGGGGGAGGAAGGGGAGAGGGAGGCGGCGGGGGCGCGTGGGCGGCTGCGGCGGACGGAGGGGGCGGCGGTGTGTACGGTTGGGGAATCTGGCGAGGGAGGGAGTTTTGCAAAAAAAAAGAATAAAAAAAAACAACAGTAGTGGCGCACTATGTGGCCGGTGCGCCATTACTAGTTAGCACTAGTAATGGCGCACCTTGCCTTGATGCACCATTAGTATCTTCGGAAAATAAGAAGAAAAAAATTTACTAGTGGCGCACCGTGTGCCTGGTGCGCCATTAGTGTCTTCCACACTAATGGCGCACCTGCACATGGTGCGCCACTGCTATATAGTAGTGGGGCACCACATGACAGGTGCGCCATTAGTGACCATTCCATCTATAGCCCTTTTCCTAGTAGTGAATTCTGGAAAAGTTTCATGAGTTTCAAAAAAGTTCATCGATTTTGTAGAAAAGTTCACAAATCTGGGAAACAGTTCATCGAATTTGAAAAAATGTTCATCGACTTGAAAAAAAGTTCATCCAATTTGGAAAAAGTTCATCGATTTTGAACAAAACTTCATCAATTTTTAAAAAGGTTCATCAATGTGAAAAATAGTTCATCGATTTTGAAAAAAAGTTCATCAGTTTTCAAAGAAAGTTCATCGATTCTCAGAAAATATCATTGATTTTGAAAAAAATCATCAACTTTAAAAAAAGTTTATCATTTTGTTAAGTCATCTGATTTTGGAAGAAAAGTTCACGGATCATAAAATAATTCGCAGATTTTGAAAACAGTTCATGAGTTTGGAAAAAAGTTCATGGATTTTGGAATAAGGTCAAATTCTTTAAGAAAAAAAGGGTCAACGATTCTTAAAAAAAAACATAAATTGTAAGGGCACAAAAAACATGAAGGCACAAGAGGTTCGTAGTCGAATTGGTTGTTCGCTGCTAACTCGACGGACAGATCCCCAGTTCTAACCCCCGCAATCACATCATTTTTTCGTTCGCTTCAGATTGAACAGGAAAAAAAAAAGACGGGCAGGACAGCACCGCGCAGGGGTGTGCGCCTGTTTGTGAGAATTGAAGAAATGGGCGCAACGGTGCCGTTTAGGGTTAGCCCATGGCACAACCGGCTAATAATTGTGCCATTGCGGGCCGTGCCGTGGCAGGTCCGATTAGGGTTGGCCGGGCCGGGCCGACACGTTTCGCTAGCTCTGCGGTATCCTATTACGATTCATATTTTTCCCTTTTCTTTCTTGTTATCTGATTTTTTTTTTATTTTTATCCTTCAAGTTTGTTTTTCTTCTGATTTTTCTATTAAATAATTCTATTTTGAGAAACACCTAAAAATTACAGGTACACTGATTTGAGCCTAAGATCCAATAAAATACAAAGTAACTCCTATTACTAAAAATTACAATGAAATCTCTTGTAAACACATTCTTCGCGATATCAATCTTCGCTCAAAAAAATACTCCAAGAACTTCGGTAAAGAGGCTGCAATTACTCCGGAACAAGGATGTTGTCACTCAATCACCCGCATGAACATTACCAATAATGGTTTCAAAGTGCCTTGAGTCGCCCATCTAAAAAGATGGGAAGCCTTGATCGAGAACGTATTATGTGTCGGGATGATCCCCTAGAAGTACATGCTGTCGAGTCACTATAGCTTCACCATGATGTCGATGAAAGATTTCACCTCCACAAAGAATAAACCAACGAAAGAAGCTTGTCACAGCAATATAAACTCATCAGATCCAATTAATTGGATATGTGAGGACAGAAAGCTCTCTAATCATGGCTCCAGTAAAAGAACAAGACCAAATTTATTCTCACGAAATTACGATGATCACTAGACATTAACGAAGAACTTAAAGTTCTTGAAGATCCGAGGCCCCCTATCTCTCACCGCCAAGATGGCAGCTGGAGGAGAGGGGACCTACATTTCTCAGATGATGGCGGCGACGGCTGCACAGAAACCCTCAGGAGGAGTTCTCGATCGTGATTCTTTTCATCTAGAGCCTTTTCTTTAACTTTTTCTTTGTTATGTTTTTTATACTACAAACATTGTTCTAATGAACAATTTTCAAATACACACCGAACATGTACAATGAACATTTTTCAAATATACACACGGGAAAAAAATTCAATAAACGATGAACATTATTTTAATATACGGTGATTTTTTTTTAAAATACACACTCGGAACAAAAATTTCAAGTATGACAAACAGTTTTCTTATACATTGAACCTTTTTCAATGTACGCTGATTTCTTTTAAGTATAACACAAACTAACCATCTATTATATAATTAAGACAAGAGACAAACAAGCGATTACGTTCATCCACATAGATTAAATTATCTCGACCACTAATTTTAAGTATAAACGGCTGAGATTTAAAGATATGTACGTTACATACAATATGTTGTACATGCACTGTTTGTCACATAATAAACCTGTCACGTATAAGTGCCTAGGATGGAAACGTGCAATCACAATGATGTACAGAAGAAGGACACCTACGGTTTTCAAGCGATCATCACATCTTGCTAAGGAAAAAACAAAATCATGATTGTACGTGTGAATAAGTGGGACATGTACTCAAGCCCGATTCATACTCTAATGGGAGAAAAAACCACCGAAGCCAGCCAGCTACCATGGGCCAACAGACGACCTCTCAGCCCAGTTCCTCAGTACGTACAGAACGGACAAAAAAATTCCCTAAAAAGAGAAGCGGGCCCAAACAGAAAAAAAGAACAAGTGAAAAAAGTGAGGTAGTAAAAGAAATGGAATTTGATTACCAATAAACAACTAATGCATTTTTTATGTAAAGTTCAAAACTAAAGAACATACTATCCTTTTGGGCGTAGAATAATGCAAAAAATAAAAAAATACGGATGAATAATACAACTGCAATATACCATATAGAATGGAATACAAAGAAAATGTTTATTTGGTTCCCACACAAACTTGATATGAATATTTTCTAAAATATATTTGGAAACACATTGGAAAATTGATTTATTATATCAAGTTGCGACCTAATTATAGAGGTTGAGATTTAAAGATAAATATAGACTATCATCTACAAAAAAAATGGACTATCCATGCGAAGTGGTAGTGTGAAGTCTATGTTCGCATATAGTTGTAAAAAAGTCTATGTTCGCATGTAAATGGAAGAACAGATTGATGACATCGGATTAAATACGGGTGCTCAATAGCGCGGGTCCTTCCCTAATAAAATAGGATCCACCGATTTCACCTACACCAACTGAGAATAAAGAGATAAAAGTTACTCCCTCCGTTCCTAAATATTTGTCTTTCTAGATATTTCAACAAGTGACTATGTACGGAGCAAATTGAGTGAATCTACACTCTAAAATATGTCTACATGCATTCGTATGTGGTAGTCCATTTGAAATGTCTAGAAAGATAAATATTTAGGAACGGAAGGAGTACATACATACAAGTCTATAGTCTGTGTCACATTTTTTTCGATAAAGGGCTTTTCATTGAATTGAACTATCGAGTTGATACAACCGCATCAAAGATAACCCAGCCTCTGCATAACTAGATGCACACAGCCAAAGTACCAGATCCCAAAAAACAAAACAAAAAGGCGGAACGCCAGCAGTAGCGAAAAAAGGATAAAAGAGGCCTAAGGTGATGCCGGGCCTATCCGAAGGTCACACCGCCATCCATGGGGGTAGAAAATGTCCCTGGCCGAGCACTCCAACCGGGTAGAAGCCATCATAAATAAGTCTCTGTCCTCCGGCCTCTGCAGGATAGACCACATACGGAGCCATCGCGAGCATATATGAATTACCTGCATAGGAGATGAAACACTTTTATGATTAAAAACAATATCATTCCTGGTTAGCCACAACGCCCAACATAAGGCAGCCGCCCCCGCAAGAATGTGCGTAGAAAATTGTTTATCTATTCCCCTCAGCCAATTACCGAACATATTCCGTATGCTGCGTGGAGGGTATAGATTCGAAGCAATTTGGACTATTGCCCATACCGATCTAGCGAATTTGCAATCAAAAAATAGGTGTTTAATGGATTCATTATGATTGCAAAAAACACATTTTTTTGCTGCCTTTCCAGTTTCGTCGAGCTAAATTATCCCTAGTTAAGATAACTTCTTTGTTGAGAAACCAAAGGAAAATCTTCACTCTTAGAGGAATCTTAAGCTTCCACAATTTTCTATTATCAGATGGAACCTCGTTATGAACCAGTGCATCGTACATGGATTTAACCGAAAATCTTCCGTTCAGATGCAGGTTCCATTTAAAGATGTCCGATTCAGCCGACAGTTGGACAGCTTCCAAACGAGTCAGCAGATCGTTCCATGCATTCAAACGAGGTCCAGAAATCGTTCTGCGAAAAGAAATATCCGGGTTTACTTGTTCCAATACCTACTTGATCATGACAAACTTATGTCTAACTATTCGATATAAGCTTGGGTATTGCACATTTAGAGGAGTAGTCCCTAGCCAGGTGTCTTCCCAGAATCGAATCTGGGAGCCATCCCTGACAGAGAAGGTGCCAAATTGGAAGAAGAATTCCTTAGCTTTCATAACCCCACTCCAAAAATGAGAGTCACCTGGTTTCCAGTAAACCTGGGAGATTGCTTTGGACCCAACGTATTTATTACGAATGATCTCCTGCCAAACACCATCCTCAGTGAGTAATCTGTATACCCATTTGCTGAGCAATGAAATGTTTTTGATCTCAAGATCCTGGATTCCGAGTCCCCCTTGACTTTTGGGCCGACATATAATATTCCACCTAGCCAAGCGATATTTCTTTTTTTCATTTTCACTCTGCCAAAAAAACCTTGATCTAAAATAATCAAGGCGTTGGAGAACACCTTTTGGCAGATGAAAAAAAGATAGCATATAAAGAACCATGTTGGTAAGTACCGAGTTGATAAGAACTAGTCAGCCCCCATAGGACAGGAGTTTGGCCTTCCAGCTCGCCAACCGTTTCACCAGTCTTTCTTCAACATGTTTCCATTCAGCGATTGTCAAACGCCGATAATGAATAGGAATACCTAGATATCTAATCGGAAAATGGCCTAAATGGCATCCAAATATCTCCGCATAATCTTGTGAATTTTCTGCGGCTTCGCCAAAACAGAATAGTTCACTCTTATGAAAGTTTATCTTCAGGCCCGAGAGCTCCTCAAAAGCACATAATACCAATTTGAGGTTTCTGGCCTTTTCAAGGTCGTGATCCAAAAACAGAATTGTGTCGTCCGCGTACTGCAAAATTGAGAGGCCTCCTTCTACTAGATGAGGAATGACCCCGGTGATTTGTCCAGCTAGTTTGGCCCTCTCGATGAGAGTAACTAGCATATCAGCCACGATGTTGAAAAGGATAGGAGATGCGGGGTCGCCTTGACGAAGCCCCTTCCTAGTCTGGAAATAATTGCCTACGTCATCGTTGACCTTGATAGCCACACTACCTCCAGACACAAAACTCTCAACCCATCGGCACCAAGTGTCAGAAAACCCTTTCATGTGAAGAGTTTGGAGCAAAAAAGGCCACTTCACCTTATCATAAGCTTTCTCGAAGTCAATCTTAAAGATGACACCGTTCAACTTTTTACGGTGAAGCTCATGAACTGTTTCATGGAGAACAGCAACACCGTCTAAGATGTTCCGTCCTTGCATGAAAGCCGTCTGAGAAGGTTTCACTACATGGTCTGCGACCCCATTCAGACGGTTGGTCGCGACCTTGGTGAAAATCTTAAAGCTCACGTTTAATAAGCAAATCGGTCTATACTGTTGAATCCGATTGGCATCCTTTGTCTTTGGTAAAAGAATAATTTCACCAAAATTTATTCTGGAGATGTCTAGTCTATGAGCATGCAGTTCATTAAACAATTGAACTAGATCAGACTTTAACATATCCCAAATAAATTGATAAAACTCCGCCGGAAAACCATCCGGTCCCGGAGATTTGTTATGATCCATTTGGAAAACCGCAGTCCGAATTTCCTCCTCAGTGAATGCAGAGGTTAGGAATTCATTTTCCGCAGCCGAAACTTGCTGAATGTCATGACAAAGAGACTCATCCAACTCCAGCGTAGTTTCCGAGGACGGACCGAACAAGTCTTTATAGTATTTTGTAATAAAGTCCTTGAGCGGACCGTCCCCCTCAATGCGGCCCTCATCCTGATCCAGGGTGAAAATTCGTTTCTTTCTATGTCTACCATTGGCTAACATTTGGAAGTACTTCGTGTTATCATCCCCAAGTACCAATGAGTCAGTCTTGCACCGTTGGTACCATTTGATCTCCTCTTCGCGTAAGAGGCGGGCTAGCTGCTCATTGAGATGACTTTTTTGTTCAATCTCGTCCGCAGATAAAAGCCTCACCTCCGCGGTTTTATCTAAGGAGTCTATCAAGACGGATAGTCGCAGCTTCTCTTTCTTATAAATCCCGGCGGTATGTTTAGCCCAGCCACGGAGGAATTGGCGCAACGCCCTAATGCGATTGTTCCAACGCTGAATCGGTGTATCGCCCCGTGTTGGGCGTAACCACACCTTTTTAATCAAATCCGGGAAGCCCTCTCTAGTGAGCCACCCCAGTTCAAATTTAAACTGATGGCGGCTCGACGTGATAGCAGGTTGGCCAAAATCAGTGAGCAAAGGAGCATGGTCCGATAAGGCCTCAATTCTCTCCAAAGCTCTTACTGATGCTAATGGATATTTAAATTCCCAGTCTGTAGTGACTAGGACCCGATCGAGTTTTTCGAAAGTCGGGGTAGATTTATTGTTGGCCCAGGTAAATTGACGCCCCGAGAGGGAGAGTTCCCGCAGATCAAGACTGTCAATGACCGCATTAAAAAGAAAGGGCCATCGAGTGTCGAACCTGTCATTGTTTTTATCCTGCCTATACCGCAGAATATTGAAGTCCCCCCCAAGTAACATGGGGTGAGGATTTTCTCTGCAGGTGTTGACAAGTTCTTTTAGGAAGGCCGCTTTAAATTCATCTTGAGCGGCTCCATATACGGCAACCAGACTCCAATTGAAATTATCAGACTTATTTCTCAGGTGGAATTTAATATGATACTCCCCCTTTGAAGTTGACAGAAGTTCCAAGTAAGTAGAGTGTATTCCTAAAAGGATACCTCCGGACCTCCCTGAAGGCGGCAGGATATGCCATTCGTAATCTTTGCCACATGAAAAATGGTCCAAATCACGCGATAGAAAGTCACGCTTACTGCACTCAGATATTGCCACGAAGTCGAGGGCATGATCTCTAACGCAATCGGAAATATGTTTGTACTTAGCCAAGTCCCCAAGACCTCTGCTATTCCAAAACATTCCTTTCATGGGGAAACTTTGTTACGTTTGGATACTTTGGTCTTCTTCTTAGGGCGCCCCTTTTTACTGCCAGAGTTAGACTTGGTCTTACGAACCGATGCAACGAGCTCATAAAGCATCGTATCACGCATGGTGTCTTCAAAGTCTACCTCTGTAGTATCATTAACCAGATGAGGGAGGAGTCTGCCTCCAGGGTTGGCATCGGACTCCTCATCCTCCTCATCTGAAACTAATGGGTCCGCCATGAGAAGCGTTTTAGGAGCAACAGTAAACCGGTCGATCTCCATTTGCTTAAGAGCTTTAACTGAGAAATCAACTACTGCACCATTTTTACCCAAAGATATACCAAGACTAGCAATATTTGAAGACATTTTGGCTTTATCAAAAGATAGAAATGATTTGCATGAAGACGTACCATCAAAGTCGAGATTCCGCGATGCCGTTCTACGCATGGCCCTTTGCATGGAATCCTCATCGGTGGCAGAGGCCCCATCAGCCCCCACGACGTGGCGGCCGCTACGTCTAGGCATTGAAGACAGCTCCGAAGCAGCCCGCATCGCAGAGGTCCGGAAGGGAGGAGTAGACGGCTCCGGCAACACAGCGGTAATCGAAGAACAGAGCAGATCGCCCTCCAAAACAGGGGCAGCAAGAGCAGCCTCCTCGTCCCCCGGTGGTGACGCTTGAGACAGCGCCGGCCCCGGTGATGCAGAGGGGGACCGTGAAGGCTGCAGCTCACTCTCCGAGGCAGCGATCGGAGGAGCAGCCTGCTCAACCTGCGATGGCGGTACTGAAGACATCGCCCGAAGCGTCGCCAACGCCGACTCATGATCTGCACGCACCGCCGGTGAAAAGGTGACACCCCGACGACCTGAAGAGCGGGAAGAAGCTGATGTCGGTGTCGTGAGGTGCTCGATAGCATCGTCCGCCGGTGATCCCAGCGCCAAGGGCGTCGCTGGCCCATCCTCCCGTGTCCGAATAGCTGCCATGGGCATAGCCTCCAGTTGAGGGGGTGGTGGCGGTGCAAAGCCAGCAGGCGGGGAAGGGATGCGGGACGGCTCAAGCTCCGAAGCCGCCATATGCCATGACCAACAAACACAAATCGTGATGTAGTACCACAATTTTGCGTTTTGGCCAAGGACACTAACTACCCGTTTCCATGAAGGATACTACGAAAATCTAGGGCACTAGCTATCACTTGACATATACTCTCTCTGTAAATAAATATAATACATTTTACATATTCCAATATTGGCGATATACATATTGAAATGATGAACAAATATACTAAAATTTGTCTATATACGTCCAAGTCAGAAAAAGTTAGATCCTTTTATATTTGTTTACTGAGAGAGTACTAACACAATGAGTGTAATATATCTACGTTTGCTTGCATCTAACACAAATAACTAAAGGTATGAGAGAGAAAACTATAACAAACAGTTTGAATATGACTTTAATACAAAAATGAATAATGATATTAATAGTTCAATTATGATCCAAAAAATAGAAGTCACCGCAAAATATGGAAACAAGCAATAAGAACAATCTATAATTTTAATAAAATTATTAATCAGATTTCGATTTGATAAATGTATATATATGTGAAAGGCAAACAATATGAATACAAGCAAAACCAACAACCTATCTATTAGTATTATGTATCTATTTATTATAATATTATTAAAACCAAAGGAGATACGATCAATGACACTAGCGAATCATTATATATTTGTCACACTTGCTTTTCCAAACTAAAAAATATAAGGAGGACTACCCCGGCCTCTGCATGGAGCCATGCACATAGCCACACTTACATTTTAAATTGGGCACTATTATCATTTTTCTAGGATAGCTATGCGGGCACCGAGAAAGATACATGCAAAGGAATTTGACAAGACCATGGACGGCAGACATGCTGCAATTGGAGAAGTTTTTTCGTGCATGCACAACCCAGCGTAGTTTCTAAGCTTTCACTTTAAAACGTGGGTTCAACATGGCAAGCACAACACGTGAATAACATGTAGGCACACGCACACCTCAAAAGCGGCTCAATGCTGTCCTGATGGGGCATGGGCCAACGGCTTCAGCTGTCAAACACTTCTATGAGTGTATATTCATATTTTCAAATGGGATTGAGTTTACCTATGGTTTTTCTACAATGTGATAGAATGCCAAAACTAATATTCCGATGAATCAAATCAGATAACAAGTTGTGGGAAAGTTAGTGTTAGACAAAAACACCAAACATACCATTCTAAATCTAGCCGCGCTAATGCGCGGGTCACAACGCTAGTTTTTAAAATGCAAGCTGAACATTTTCTAAAAACTAAATAAAGAAAAAAGAAGAGCAAAAAAGAAAATATCAGTCACAATAGCGGAAAACCAGAATTAAAAAGTAAAAAAAATAAAAATACAAATGGTGAAGGAAAAAAGAAAAAGAACAAAGTAAAGCATATACTAAAAAACCGATAGAAAACCACCTGGGAAGGAAACAAATTTTCATCCCTGGAAAGTTCCAGTAAAAAGGTCGGCCATTTTCCCTCAATTAGGTTGCGCGTCCTAGTTGACCATGAAGCTTTTTTTTTTGCGCTAAAAGTTGACCATGAAGCTAACCGTGGCAGAGTGGTTAATGATGCTACCTACCACGAAGGTGACCTGCGTTATTGACTATTTCGTATACAACACCGACGGCGCTTCGCTACCTCTTGGACCGGACTCGTCGACGGGAGTTGCGGAACACGTTATCAATACAAGCTCTCCGTTAATCCTGCATCAAGCAAGATTGCGTCGATCCTGCAGAGGTATTAAATCCAAGCCATCTCTTGATGATTCAAATTTTGTGATTAGTTTATTTTTAAGATCAAGTTTTACTTTCAGTGTGGATTTTTCTCACGAGATTGCGGTGGACTTGATGGCATTCAGATTGAATGACTCTATGAAATTACGTCGATACTTCCACATATTATGGGTAACGTAGGAGACATCCCTATTTTCCCCCGGGGGTCTTAATTACCACTGCTTAGCTTTCAATTTGCCTCTGACCATCAAATTAAATGTGAATAACCTGTCCTCCTCTCTTTGAAACAAGGGGCAATTCCGGTTCTGTGCGTGCTTCAAACAATTTTGTCTTCTCCATATTACAATATCTCTAGAGCCAATAATTTTCTATGAGAAACTACTGAACTCAATCACTTGCTGCCGTTACTCAACAGTTTTCTATTGAGGTCTATCCCGTAGAGGTAGTCAAATTGGATCAGTGATCGATTTCTAGGTTTCGTCGTAAACCTAATTGGTTACTTCCAATTACGTAAATCAATAGTTCAAACCGCACTCAAAGGTAGGGCATTTCCCATTGATATGGGAACTTTTGTACCAGAAACAATAGTATCTCCAATTATAGCCCCTCTGGGATGTAAAATATATCTCTTCTCACCATCCCCATAGTGTATGAGACAAATGTATGCATTTCGATTAGGGTCGTATTCAATGCCAATCAATCTTGCATCATAAGAAAATTGTTGACTACACCCTAGGGACACGGTGGTTACACGTTCTCTAGATGAGCACAACAGCGCCACGATGTACACCGCCAAGATTCATAGGTTTACCCAAGGCATAGCAGGGAAGCCACAATTCATCGTATTTGAAATAAATCGTTGGCAGCAAGTTGGTACGCTAGTAGGGCCAGGGCCGGTCCTGAGAATTTAGGGGCCCAGGGTGAAACAATAATCCGGGGCCCTTTAGGGCCCTTAGTATAAATGTTTAAGTAGTAATTAACATATGTAGACATAAATTTGTATCAAAGAAAAACAGTCAAGTTCATCCAAAATCAGTGTGCATATTGAATAACATATTACATAATACCTTCAAAATTCCTTTATGTTCCGAGATAGAAAATCGCTAATGATAGTATCAATATCAATTTCATCAACCAATTCTTTCTGGATACTTTCTGACTAAGTCTGACATGATGTGCTGAAATTAAAAGGAACCATCAGCTTTTAAAATTAGCGCAAAGCTATGTTAGATAGAAGACCAATTCCACAAAGTCTAGGGCATAGTATAGTACGTTCTCTCTAATTTAGTGTGGCTATAATTTTATTCTTTGCGCTGTGCGCAATAATTCGAGGGCGAGCATCGACAATGCGAGTATGCGACAATTCCCTTCCCTGTTCGATCAATCGAGATTCGAGAATTTAGGATTAGAAAAAAACATGAAGAATAGCAAAACAGTACATGCAGAGGCATAGGGCGTTGGGTGCTACTGTGCAAGGAGACATGCTCGTACCTGTCGTAGTCGCGTAGCGCCGCGTGCCCGCGTCGCCGCCGTTCGTCAGGACAACAAGACCAGGAGAGTAGAACCACGGGTCGAGCCGTCGAAGACGATGAACACTCGAACATGTAAATGAAAAGAAGGAAGGGACGGAAGTCAAGGAATCAGAATCAAGGCCTGGGTCTGATCGATCGCGTGATCCGAACAAACAGGGAAACGAGCGATTTGGTTCCACATTCGTCTCTACCTACATGCAAACATGGGCCAGGCCTTTTTCCATTTTACTTCTACTAGTCAATTGTACATGCTTTGCACGTCATTACTTAATCATGGTCCCAAAGAAAATGAAGCTCAAGGTCATAGGGCGTACACAACATTTTGCATTTGTCAATATTGGCCATACAAACATCACAAACAAATGTACATTACATAAAAAACATAATCTAAGAATGACTGCTATCTTAAAAAGAGAAAACTGTGTTTTGATTTCTCTAGTTTACCGAAAGCCTACATCTAGTCTCTCAAGAATTTTTTGGCGACATTTAGTCCCCCGAGTATCAAAACCGAATAACTTCCGTCCAAAAACCAGGGAAAATCGGCCACATGTCACTTGTTTTCTCCCTAAGCTCCAGATCCACCTGTCCAGCACCCTGCGTCTGTCGAGCGGCTGCCGCCCAAGCAACTTTTGACCTTCGCCCAAAATATCTTGAGGGGCCAAAAATAGGCTTCCTGTAAATTTGAAGGACAAAAAACATATTTTTCTTCTTAAAAAAGTCACTAATTACATAGGTAAAACCACGAAAATAAATGGTTTGAGTATGCAAAGCAGTTATTAAAATTTGCGTGTTCTCGGTCATTTTTATGAAAACAATTATTCTTTATTATTGTAGTATCTATATTGATGGTACATATTATGTGTTTTACCTTTTCAGGAAATCTGCAACATGTTAAGTTGACCCTCATGTCAGGCTCATATGGTCGGTGACACAAACTTTGTGTGGATGACATTTCATAGAATAGAAAAATATAGTTCTAGAAATTCTCACAAGAATTCAAATTAACACATATAAATTAATTTTGACTCCAAACACGAAAGAGGTGATCAAGCATTTAGGGGGGTTATCAAGTTAAAGCTTCAGTCATTTTACGTTGAACATATTTATTCATTGTTTGGATTTTGTTAGCTGAGAAAACTATCAATTCATACTACATGCATAGTTTTGAATATAATGAATTGTACATATATTTTTACATGAAAATGTGCATGTACTATGGAAAGTACTAATGTAAAACCACGCTGATAGATGGCCCAGCAGAACGACCTTTTTTTCTTTTGTACCCTGGACACATGAAGTTGAGGGCTATCTAGTTTTTCTCGTGGTTTGTATACAAAAGAATCTTGTGAAAATTACTGGAAGCAGGTGTGGACGCAAGACACGTGAGTGCACCTCAGATGGGTCCCGTATGTCAAACACTCAGCCCACTAAAGTTTGGGTTCACTTTCCATTAAAAACACTGCAGGGACCATGCGTGCAGCATATGTGAGCCATCCGTGCACGCGTGAGGGGCAAATTTGACAAATTTGACCTATAGATGGAATCAAATCATAGAATGAACTATCCGTGAAACTATTTCACGTGGCTGACCTTTTTGTGTGACGCTCGCCACGAAGACGTCACACTACACTGTGCAACGCCTTACAGATAGGCGCTACACAGCCAGCGTCGCACACGTGTGATCAGAAAATTACTAAGTCGTGTGCAGCGTCTGAGAGCTAGGCGCCACACTACACAGTGTAGCGCCTAGCTCCTAGGCGTTGCACTAGTGCAGCGCCTAGCTCTCAGACGTTGCACTAGTGCAGCGCCTGAGAGCTAGGCGCCACAGGTCAGCCGCGTGAAATAGTTTTACGGACAGTTCATTCTGTGATTTAATTGCGTCTATAGGTCAAATTTGTCAAATTTGCCCGCGTGAGGCAGAACGCGGCAGGGCCGACCGCGAATCCTGGACATTTCAGCCGTACAATTTCCAAATCCAATGGTTGGTATGGCACCAAGAAGTTAAGAGGTCAGCACAGAGCAGTGTGAGCCGTCCGATTGAGAAAATCCAACAGCTATAATTAGGAGTTATTCGTATACTATAGAATAATATAGACGTACGCAAGGCTGGGTTTAAAAAAAAATCGTTCTAAACATGGACCCTAATACTACGTATACATACCTGGGAGGGCCCCCTTGACTTTTGGGGGCTTGGGGCGGCCGCCCAGTTCGCCCTGCCCCAGGGCCGACCCTGAGTAGGGCTGGGCCCATATGTTGCTGCCATGTGCAACAAGCAGCCATTTAGTCGTAATGAGTGATAAAGGGTTTTTCAACATCTTAAGCCTTCTCCTAAAATTTCTTAACTCCCACAAACAGAAGCTGATAATCAGGTCGGGTCTGATCAAGTCTACCTCACATAGAGCCAATATCGGGTCGATTGCCCGCCCATGACCCTACTCATGGGCCTTACATCGGTCCTGTGCCCGTACTCACCAGGTAACTCGACCCAATCGGGCACCCATCGGGCGCAAGTTTCCAACGGTCACAACGACCCAAATTATATGTACAAGATCCCGTTTGGTTTCAAAGGCAGGCAACCAGTACTAGGGACGATCAACATAAGCCCTATGGAAGAGCGCCAATGGTAGTTTAACTATTTCGAGTTCCATAATTAGTACACAATAAAGTAATGAGGATCTATTCCATGTTTAGTACTATGCTTAATTATGTTTAGCAATGTGTTGAACATGGAATTGTCATGGAGTTTGCATTTAATTATGTTTAATAAAATTCAAATAGTGTTTGAAATGAAGTTAAAATTCTTTTTTATGCAGGCTACATACCAAACAAAAAAAACTGGAAGCATTTGTGGTGAGTGAGCTGAATAATGCTGATTCAATACAAAGTGCAAAGTATGCAAAAACTGTTAGCTGATTGTTGCTCTAATAAGTATTTCACATGCAAGACCTAATAGGAAAATAATGCAACAATTTCAGGAAACGCCACTCATAGATATTATTTATATTGTATATTTTTAATTTAGTTTATAGATAATTTTCCCTTTTATTTATTTGCACACAAGGAAGTTAAGAGCGAATTCCAGAAAACCCATTTAATGTTGTAGCTCTATGCCATGATATTTAAGGAAACTAAAATAGACACAAACACTAACATATATTTGTAACTCATCAAAGTGGCAAGAATTAATGCATGAATACTTTGAGTTTTGTTCTTCTCCATTTTTGGCTCTAATTAATGAAATATTTATTAAATAAAAAATAGGCAATGTCTCAAAAATAAAACAAAAAATACATACTTCTTGTACTGTATATTTCAAATTTAGTGAAATTACAGTTTCCATTGTCGAAGTTAAAATTATATAATAAAATTGCATCTTAATATATTATTTATATCATTGTTTAGTTGTTAAGTGTATTATAAAACTATAAAGGTTATGATTGTATATTGAAATGATACATTTTAATTATAAACAATTATAAAATTTTAGTCTAAATAAAAATCGCATGAGTCTCTGCTTCTATAAAAGGGAAAGATGAAAGTCTTATACATATTGAAATCCGCCCCATCCAGTTGCATCGGGATCCGCACTCACTATATTAGGTGTTTTGTATTCACAACTTGAATCTGCACTCACTCTATTAGGTGTTTCGTATTCACATTTTAGTTATCGTGTATTCTTTTTTCAATGTTGAGTATATCAGAACTACAGTTCACACGGGCCTGTCCTTGGAGAGGAAAGTTTCTGTCCATATGACAAAGACCCGGTTCCTATTGAATGCTCCCTGCGCACATCCTCCCACCTACCATGTTTCTTTTCTGCACATTAGGGATCGGACTTTCTCCCCCTCACTCCTGTTCTTCTCATCTACCACTTCAAGCTTTGTCTCGGTCGACCTCGAAGAATAAGCTCCTCTCGCACTTATGGTGTGCCCCTACTGCAACAATGACACGATCCAATGGGTCGATCTTGTATACTCCTCACAACCCTGTGAAGCACTGCTATAAGTGCTAGTATCAATGGTTATGTCTAGTTGATTTTACTCTTCATTCCCTTCGGATCACATGTATTGAATACACTATTTTTTTCCTGTATATTCTAGATTGGAAAGTGCAAATTTTGGAAACGGGAGGAGAAACATATTAACATTTTTATGGCGAAGTCACCAAAGTTGTTCATCCCTCCGCCTCGCAAGGATCAGCGGCGAAGTTCCATAACCCCGAGGTTCTACATGTGAAAACAGGCCCATCTATGTAGCATTTGTTTTGGATAATACCAATTAGCTTGGCCATATCAAAACTAAGTCTGAATCGTTGGTTGTAGGGAATCGGCCAATATAACCCCAAATCAAGTACTTTTCTCCTTCAAATTCTCCGCCTTTCCAACTTTATACCTTCCCCACAAAAAAACTTCTCAACCGTGTATGCCTCATCACGACCATGCACAACCGTTGTGAGTCGCAACCTAGTCCCATCGTCCGCCTCCCACGCTCGGTCACTGTATGGCAGCGGTCGCTACCCCTATAGGCACTAGTAAATTGTAGGTGCTTTGCACGTTATTTAAATATATATAAAAGCATGGGAAAATAAATTTGAATATGTATTATCTTTCCTAGAATCCTATCAGACAAGATCCAACTTGGTTCTTAGCTTTATAGAATCCAGATTGTTCTAGACTCTTTTTATTAGAGTATCAGATAAGCATGCGAATAGATGCTTCTAGAACACATGAGATGGTTGAGTTGGGGGTTCAATTAGAAGGCCACATGGCAGAATCCTATGAGTTGAAAACTATATCCAACGGATGATAATGCTCGGATTTGCCTTCTCTTGACCGTTGGATGGGCATATCCAACGACCAATATTTAAAACTATTGGCACACTATATAGTGGTATAGATATAGATATAGATATAGCCCAAACCTGGCCAAATGGACCGGGCCAACCAGACCAGCCCACAGCACGCCGGCATGGCCCGCCATGGGCCATGCACAAAACAGGCTAAACAGGCCGTGCCCGGCACACGTACAACTTGGGTCGTGCCTGGGCTTGGAGGCTGGGCATGCGGGCCGGCACAACACGACCCATTAATTTATTTAAAAAATAGAATTTATTATATATGTTCTAAAATACAACCCAATAGACCTAAAAAATAACCGAACAGGCTGAAAATATGCAGCCCAGCATGCTAAACATGCCACGGGCTGGTTCATTTATTAGCCGGGCCGTGCTTGAGCTGGAGGACACAACTGCACACTTTGACTTTTGTTCTCCTCCATTTGGCTCTAATTTATTAAATCAATGTCTCAAAAATAAAACAACAAGTTCATAGGCCTTGGACTATATATTTCAAATTTGTGAAATTACATTTTCCATTGTCAAAGTTAAAATTATATAATAAAAATCATAATATATTAGTTGTATCATTGTTTAGTTGTTAAGTATAGTATAGAATTATAAAGGTTACAATTATATAACAAAATGATTCATTTTAATTATAAACAAGTAGAAAATTTTAGTCTAAATATAAATCTCATGACTCTATGCTTCTAAAAACAGGAAAGATGAAAGTCTCATACATATTTGTAAGACACTGTAAATACGAAAAAAAAACTTTTGGAGCTCGAGCACCACTACACCAGTGTGCTATTTATCCGGGCCACACCTTAGCATTGAGATGTGCTTCTTAGACCATATTCTTTGATGTATTCCCATCCATAGTTTTTATTCCTTTTTAGTCTAATCGTAGTGGCGAGTAACTTAGACTAGTAACATGCATACGATTACTAGTCTATATTATTACCTTCTTAATAGGTAGTGTCATAGGTGTGATAACATAGAGATCTCCATTTATTATTTTGTAGAGTCATTTTACACTGAAAACCGCTATGTGATGGTAACATATTATGTTACTCTATTTGCATATCTCCAAATTAATTACTTGTCACATTATGTTCTTTTGCCTATGTGGCATGCATGTTACTACATATGTTACTCACTATGACTAGCCTTAGTGAGTTACACAGCTTGTCAGTGCATTTATTATCCATAGGCTCCTCCGACAGGCTCGTACACACACGTGGTGATTAAATGCTGACATACATAACTTCTTCCCATTTTTGGAGTTTATTTAGGACTAAGCCAATGATTTGATTTTCGGAGTTTAGGACTAAGCCAATGATTTGGAAATCCCGCACGCGACAACACTAGTTGGTGTTAAGATACGAAGTATTTGTATAGACAAACTAGTATTGCAAATAACAAACAGAACTCTCTTACTTAGAATGCTTGAATATTTACAATCAATGCCTCATGTCCAATTTTCCTAATGTAACAATAGTCAGCAGAAGAAATGCCTTGCTAAATAAGTAAACCAACGGGCTGTGATTTTTCTACAACATACTGATACAGTTCTACTATAGTAATCTTCACAGTTTTGCCCATTATTTTCAACATCAAGAAGCAGAAAAGAAAACACTTATAATTTAGATATTTTCCAGATGGATCATTTCAACACTTACCGTCAGATTTTTCACTGTGATCACATGAAGAAAAAAACACAATTTGGATGGTTTTTTTTCCTTGCAAACGTAATATAAAGATTGGCCTTACAATCCTCTACCATTCATATTTTACTGAATTTTGGCTCATGAACGATCTTGTTGCATGAACAGATAAACATATGTGCATGCACTGGGAATTATGATCCAACAAATTAGTTACTTATTGGATGAGGAAAATCAAGAGAAAAATCCAAACCCTCACATACATGCAAACTAAGAAATAGTTTTTGCTCAGGTGAACAAGAACATCCCCTATTACATGTAAGATTGTTGGGAAGCGTTAAACCCTTTGCTCGGGCCACACTTATATTTATATGGGCAATGCCGTGGCTTACAAGAAGAAAACGATCGATAGATCGATCGGTAAAGAGAGTTGGAACAGAAGAAGAGATAGAGAGGAGATACAAGTTTAAACAGGAGAAGTTCTCTCTCTATACAACTCTAACTCTATTCAAATATTCCAACACTCCCCCTCAATCTAAACCTATGCAATTCCAAGGTTGAGATTGAACTTAAACTCATCAAGCCTCCTCATAGTGAGAGGTTTTGTAAAGCCATCAGCTAGTTGATCACCAGTGGGTATAAACTTTATGTGAAGCAGTTTGTGAGCTACTCTTTCTCTGACGAAGTGGAAATCAACCTCAATATGTTTGCTGTGTGCATGAAAAACATGATTAGCTGAAAGATAGCTTGCACCAATATTATCACACCATAATCTTGCAGCTTGTGGAGTCTTAATTCCAAGGTCATAAAGCAAAGTTTGAATCCACATGACTTCAGCTGTGGCATTTGCTAGAGCCTTATACTCTGCTTCAGTACTTGACCTTGAAACTGTAGCATGTTTCCTTGCACTCCATGATATAAGATTTGTTCCCAGCAAATCCACCTGTAGACCTCCTATCATCAGGACATCCTGCCCAATCTGCATCTGAGTAAGCAGTCACAAGCATAGACGAAGACTTGACAATTCTCAGTCCAAGTCCTTCTGAGAACTTCAGATACCTTACAATTCTTTTAACTATAGTCCAATGAGTGGTAGTAGGTGAATGCAAATATTAACACACTTTGTTTACAGAGTAAGAAATATCAGGACGTGTAAGAGTCAAATATTGTAACGCACCCACAACACTTCTATAGTTTGTTGCATCCTCGGGTCCAAGTGCTTCTCCACTATCAACTGTGAGTTTCTCTGAAGTTGAGATTGGTGTACTTACAGGTTTGCTGTTTTCCAGCCCTACTCTCCTGAGTATGTCATGAGCATATTTCTCCTGTGAAAGAAGTATACCATCTTTTATCTGTTTGACCTCTATGCCAAGGAAATAATGAAGATCTCCTAGATCCTTAAGAGCAAACTCCATCTTTAAGTCCTTAAGCAAACAAGTGGTAGCATCTAAACTTGAACTAGCAACAATAATGTCATCAACATATACTAAAACATAGATAATTACATTTCCTTTCTGATAGAAAAACAATGAGGTATCTGCCTTAGATGGTGTAAACCCAAGTTGTTGTAACTGAGTGCTCAACCTTGAGTACCAGGCTCTTGGGGCCTGTTTCAAACCATATAAAGCCTTATCTAACTTGCAAACAAAATGAGGTGAGCTTTTGTTCTCATAACCTGGTGGTTGCCGCATAAAAACCTCTTCTTCCAGAACACCATGGAGAAACGCGTTCTGAAAATCTAGCTGCCTTAAACTCCAACCCTTGGAAACCGCAACAGATAGCACAAGTCGAATAGTAGCTGCTTTGAGAACAGGACTAAAAGTATCATCATAGTCAATACCAAATCTCTGCTTGAAACCTTTTGCAACTAACCTCGCCTTATATATGTCTATGCTTCCATCAGATTTTCTCTTGATCTTGTATACCCACTTGCAATCTATGACATTTATGCCCTTTGTTGGTGGTACTAGCCGCCAAGTTTTATTTTTCATAAGTGCTTCATATTCAACATCCATGGCCTTTTTCCATTCTTTACTAGCAAGTGCATCATGCAAATGAGTTGGTTCACCCATACTAGTGAGAAAGGCACGTTTAATTTTATCATACCTTATAGTGCCATCAGTGTATTCCTTCGTCTTAACAATACCGGACCGAGATCTCGTGTGTCGAAGTGAAATACCTGGCGCATCAGAATCATCAGCAGAATTCGCAACCACGGAAGATCCAGCCGGATCCGCTACGCCAGACCCTGCGCCAGACCGATCTGGATCAGTTGCGCTAGATCGCTCCAGATCCGAGGCGATAGGGATCTCCCTCGCGATCAGCGCTCCACTGGAGCCGTGCCGCGTGTCACCATCGCTGGCTGTCTCCTCGGATGCGCGGGGCGAGACATTGGTGCTGGGCCCCGCGCCTGTCGCCTGGTCGGCCACCAGCCCATCAGCCGCGCGCGTGGCGCTCGGGGAGCGGCACGGGCCCACGCCGGCTCGGCTAGACTGGCCCATGCTGCCTGGGCTGTCATCGGCTGGCGCATGCGACACGGAGGGAATCGCCTGCGATCATGCGCCCAGTCTGACGAGGGGATTTTCCTTGGATCCTGTTCTGCTGCCGCCCAAATCTTCCTGGGATCCCGTGACAGCTTTGGCTGCATCCCTTTGCATAAAATCACGCCCTGAAGCGGCACTTTTATCATGAAAAAACATATTTTCTTTAGGATTAGTCACATGATCAGCACTTAACTCACCCCCGTGATCTGGACTAGACATATACTCCGGAAGAAGTGCAATTTCTGCACGAAGTAGAGCTCCGGCATTTGGATGAAGTTTTTCAAAAGGGAATATTGTTTCATCAAATATAACATCATGAGAGATATAGATTCGTCCAGTAGAAATTTCAAGACACTTATATCCTTTGTGAAGGTTACTATAACCGAGAAACACACATTGAGTAGAACGAAACTCAAGTTTGTGATGATTATATGGACGAAGATTAGGGTAACAAGCACACCCGAAAATTCTCAAAGAGTTATAGTCTGGTTTTTGATGAAACAATTTTTCCAAGGGAGTAATATGACCAATCACTTTGCTGGGAAGACGATTTATAAGATAAGTGGCAGCAATAAAGGCTTCATCCCAATATTTTAAGGGCATGGGTGCATGAGCTAGAAGGGATAGACCTACTTCGACAATGTGGCGATGTTTACGCTCGGCGGAGCCATTCTGCTGATGAGCATGAGGGCAAGAGACATGATGACTAATACCAATGTCACGAAAGAAAGAGTTGAGTTTCTCATACTCTCCTCCCCAGTCACTTTGGACTGCAATAATCTTTCTGTTAAATTGACGCTCAACAAGTTTCTGAAATTCTTGGAAGATGGAAAGAACTCCAGATTTAAACTTAAGCAAATATATCCAAGTGAACTTGCTAAAGTCATCAATAAAGCTAACATAATATTTTTTTTCTTCCAAAAGAATCTCTTGCATGACCCCAAATATCACTAAAAATAAGTTCCAATGGAGCACGAGACACACTATTTGACTTAGGATAAGGGAGTTGATGACTCTTTGCACACTGACAAGCATCACAAATAGACTCAGTATTTTGACTAGATGACAATGGAAGATCGCCTTTATTCACAACTTGCTTGACTATGACCGAAGAAGGGTGTCCTAATCTTTGTTGCCATCTCGCCAAGGAGGGCTTGATGACGGAGTAAACTTGATGACGACGCTTTCGACTAAGTGCTCCGGATGTGATGGGATACAAGCCTCCAATGCATCTACCGTGGTGAATGAGCTCCTTTGTTGCCCGATCCTTGATGAAAAAAATATGTTGGATGAGTTTCAAAGAAAACATTATTATCGGCAGATAAACGAGACATAGATGCTAGGTTTTTGTCGGCTTGTGGAACATGAAGAACATCTTTTAGAATAAGATCACGTTTAAGAGTAGGGGAATTAATAGATGCTTGACCAATGTGACAAATATCCATACCTCCACCGCTTGCGGTGTGAATTTGATCGTTGCCGAAGTATCTCTCCCTCATGGAGAGTTTTTCAAGCTCGTTGGTGACATGATCAGTGGCCCCTGAATTGGCGTACCAGACCGTGCCATCTCCTCCTTGCTCTCTGATCGCAGCGGTGACATGACGAGCGTTAGGAACAAAGTCTTCATCCTAACGATGCCAACAGTCCATGACCTCATGGCCTGGTTTCTTGCACAATTGGCACCGAACACGGTTGCTTGAGGAAGGACCAGAGGAGGTGTGCTTGTTTTTGAAGCCACCCCCTCCAGAACGGGCAGGAGCGTTGGTGTTGGTGTAGCCGCCCCTGCCGTGTCGTGCACCTGATCCGCTGCCGCGGCCGCCACCACTGCTGCTGTTGCTGCGGTTCCTCCCCTGATCGCGCCCACGGCCAATACCACGGCCACGCGAGGCGGCGTTAGCTGAAGACTGGAACGAATTCGTCCCATGGAGAAGATTGAGGCGTGCGTCAAAACTGAGAAGCTGCGTGTACAGCTCCTGAACGGTCACGGGTTCCACCCGCGCAGCAAGCGCCGACACGACCGGGTTGTAGTCGAGGTTAAGGCCGGCCAGAACTTGGGAGACGATCTCGCCTCTGGACATGGCAGCTCCGGTGCAGGCGATCTCATCCGTGAGCATTTTGATCTTGGCTAAGTACTCTGTCATGGACATGTTGCCCTTCTTGAGGTTTGTGAGTTCCAGCCAAGTATTGATCGCCTGTGCTTCGGTTTGGGCAGCAAACATAGCTTCGATCGCCGCCCACACCTCCGCTGGTGTCTGAAGGGTAACCACCTGTGCAAGAATCTCGCGAGATAGAGAACCCATCAGAAAACTCTGAACCTGTTGCTGCTGTGCATACCAGAGAACTCGGGCGAAATTGGCGATCTGCTTCTCCTTCCCTTCCTTGGTGATGGTAAGGGTTTCTGGTGGTACCTGGCTCGCTGGATCAAGGTGGTGGCCCATCTGTGCGCCTCTGATTTGAGGCAGCACGATGGCCTTCCACATGAGGTAGTTGTTCCTCATAAGCTTCTCCTGGGGGGTGATCCAAGGGACGTGGCGAGAGCACTCATGGTGCTGGAGGTGATGGAGGCAGTAGTCATGGCGATAGGTTGAAGATAGGCTTGTCTAGATGTGATCTCCTTTTGATCTTAGGAAGAAGTCGCTCTGATTACCATGTAAGATTGTTGGGAAGCGTTAAACCCTTTGCTCGGGCCGCACTTATATTTATATGGGCAATACCGTGGCTTACATGAAGAAAACGATCGATAAATCGATCGGTAAAGAGAGTTGGAACAAAAGAAGAGATAGAGAGGAGATACAAGTTTAAACAGGAGAAGTTCTCTCTCACTAGTAGAAAAAGGGTCAAACGTGAAGCACATTAGTGCCGGTTTGTATTTGAGCCGGCACAAATGTATACATTAGTGCCGGTTCCAACGGCTAGCCGGGCCGCTCTCATTAGTACCGGTTCGTGGCTAACCTTTAGCACCGGTTCGTGCCACGAACCGGTACTAATGAGAGTGGTGGCAGGATGTTGTCAGTCTGGGCCCCCTCCAGCACCTTTAGTACTGGTTCGTACCACGAACCGGTACTAAAGGTAGTCCTACATAAACCCTTCGTCCACCTGAGCTCGCTCTGTTCTTCCCCTTTCCCCTCTCCTCTCTGTTCTTGCCCTCTTCCTCTCGAGCTCATCACACATTTTGCCCAAAATTTGTCAAGATTTGAAGGCCCCCATCCATTTAAATGATCACAAAGGTTAGCAACTTTGTCCTTTCATCTCTCATTGCTAGATTAGCTCTTGCAATGCTTTATATAGTTATTAATTTGTGAGTTTAGTAATTTGGGAGGAAATATATATATATATGTGCTAGTATTTGATTTATATGCAATTTGAGGTTAAAATAACACTTAGTTTGCATATGTAGGTGTGGTTTACTTAGTGCCTTCTAAATCTCCGTCGTAACCACCGTCGATCGCCCGCACCGTCCCGTCGCCGGCACCACCTTGTGGTGAGCCTCTTGTTCATGAAATTTTATATAAAAAATTGATGTTTGTGTGATTTGGATATATAGTTACTCGTATAATAATTATCTTACACGTACGTTATTTGTTATACATAGTGCCATGGTTTTGATATCCGTCCCCGTCGGCCCTCGTCCTTGTTATGATTCGGATGTGGTATATTCTCTTTTAAAACTATTTGTTGCATTTCGTGTTTATGACAAATTATGCCCATCAAGTTGACATAGATATTTTTATCTAGGAGGTATGTGAACCGGAAATTCCAACCGACCCTATTGTCGAGAGATTAAATTTAGTTGAAAGAGAAAATGAGTACTTGAAAGAAAAATTGAAAAGAATTGAGGGGGGGAAGATGGAATTGGAGTTGCATGTTGCCGATGTCGTCGATGATCACAAGATCAAGAAGGAGAAAATGCTCTTGAAGATTAGAAAGATTAGAAAATATGCCATCGATAGTGAGGCTTGGTATCATTATGTTGTTGGATCAATTGTTACCTTAGTTGCGATCTTGATCGCATTTGTTGTTGCATTTAAATGCTTTAGCTAGAGAGTTATTTGTTTGTTGCATTTAAGTGTTGTATGAACTTTATGTATGAACTTGTATTAATTTGGTCTATTCGGTGTTGTGTAATGAAGATGAGCCGGCAATGGATGTACGATGACCGATGCTCTCCCCAGTTCGTTGAGGGCGTGCATACTTTTCTGCTTGCGGCTGAGGCAAACAAGCGGGCGGATGGTTTTATGCCTTGTCCATGTGCTGGTTGTAAGAATGGTCGCAATTACTCTACGTCAAGAACCATTCACGTCCACCTGTTTGAGTCCGGTTTCATGCCCCACTATAATGTTTGGAGCAAGCACGGAGAAAGAGGGGTTATGATGGAAGACAATGAAGAAGAAGAGGACGACGACAGCTATCCTGGCCATGGGTTCCCTGAATACGATGATACAACATTGGGGGAAGAAGCTGAGACGGTAATGCGGGAAGAAGCTGAGCCGGCAATGCGGGAAGAAGCTGAAGAAGAGGCATCAGATGAGCCCGTTGATGATCTAGGTCGGGCCATTGCCGATGCAAAGAGAAACTGCGCAAGTGATTTGGAGAAGAAGAAGTTGCAGCGCATGTTAGAGGATCACAAAAAATTGTTGTACCCGAATTGCGTAGGTGACAAGAAAAAGCTGGGCACCACACTGGAATTGCTGCAATGGAAGGCAGAGAATGGTGTATCTGACAAGGGATTTGGAAAGTTGCTGGTAATGATAAAGGATATGCTTCCAAAGGACAACGAATTGCCCGAGAGTACGTACGAAGCAAAGAAGGCTGTCTGCCCTCTAGGGTTAGAGGTGCAGAAGATACATGCATTCCCTAATGATTGCATCCTCTACCGCGGTGAGTACGAGGATTTGAACACTTTCCCGGTATGTGGTGCATTGCGCTATAAGATCAGCCACGATGAGCATGGTGATGTCGAGGGCGAGCGCCCCAGGAAGCAGATTCCTGCCAAGGTGATGTGGTATTCTCCTATAATATCACGGTTTAAACGTTTGTTCCAAAACAAAGTGCATGCCAAGGCGATGCGATGGCACAGAGAAGACCGTAAGAAAGACGGAAAGTTGAGAGTACCTGCTGACGGGTCGCAGTGGAGAAAAATCGAAAGAAAGTACGGGAAGGAGTTTGCAGATGACGCAAGGAGCGTATGGTTTGGTCTAAGCGTAGATGACATTAATCCTTTTGGGGAGCAGAGCAGCAACCATAGCACCTGGCCTGTGACTCTATGTTTGTATAACCTTCCTCCTTGGTTGTGCATGAAGCGGAAGTTCATTATGATGCTAGTGCTCATCCAAGGCCCTAAACAACCCGGCAACGACATTGATGTGTACCTAAGGCCATTAGTTGAAGAACTCTTACAACTGTGGAATGGAACAGGTGTACGTGCATGGGATGAGCACAAACAGGAAGAATTTGACCTAAAGGCATTGCTGTTCGTGACCATCAATGATTGGCCTGCTCTCAGTAACCTTTCAGGACAGACAAACAAGGGATACCATGGATGCATGCACTGTTTGGATGATATCGACAATATATATTTGAAAAGTTGTAAGAAGAATGTGTACCTGGGACATCGTCGATTTCTTCCGAGCAGGCATCCCGTAAGAAAGAAAGGCAAGCATTTCAAAGGTGAGGCGGATCACCGGATGAAGCCTCGCCACCGTACTGGTGCTGATGTACATGATATGGTCAAGGATTTGAAGGTGACATTTGGAAAGGGTCCTGGCGGACAACCTGTTCCAAAGGACGCTGACGGGCGCGCACTCATGTGGAAGAAGAAATCTATATTTTGGGACCTGCCATATTGGAAAGACCTAGAGGTCCGCTCCGCAATCGACATGATGCACGTGACGAAGAATCTTTGCGTGACCCTGCTTGGCTTCTTGGGCGTGTATGAGAAGACAAAAGATACACCTGAGGCACGGGAGGACCAGCAACGTATGCACGGAGAAGACGGCATACATCAGGGTCATGCAAGCTACGCTCTTACCAAAGAAGAGAAGGAAATCTTCTTTGAATGCCTGCTCAGTATTAAGGTACCTTCTGGCTTCTCGTCGAATATAAAGGGAATAATAAACATGGCAGAGAAAAAGTTCCAGAACCTAAAGTCTCATGACTGCCACGTGATTATGACGCAACTGCTTCCGGTTGCATTGAGGGGGCTTCTACCGGAAAACGTTTGATTAGCCATTGTGAAGCTATGTGCATTTCTCAATGCAATCTCTCAGAAGGTAATCGATCCAGAAATCATACCAAGATTACAGAATGATTTGGTGCAATGTCTTGTCAGTTTCGAGTTGGTGTTCCCACCATCCTTCTTCAACATCATGACACACGTCCTAGTTCACCTGTGCAAAGAGATTAACGTTTTGGGTCATGTATTTCTACACAATATGTTCCCCTTTGAGAGGTTCATGGGAGTCTTAAAGAAATATGTTCATAACCGTGCTAGGCCAGAAGGAAGCATCTCCAAGGGCCATCAAAATGAGGAGGTCATTGAGTTTTGTATTGACTTTATTCCTGACCTTAAACCGATTGGTGTTCCTGAATCGCGGCATAAGGGCAGACTGGATGGAAAAGGCATGCTAGGAGGGGAACAAATAATATGTATGGATGGACATTCTCTCACTGAAGCACACTACACAGTTCTACAGAATTCCGCCTTGGTGGCTCCGTATATGGATGAACACAAGAATTTGCTACGCTCCAAACATCCGGAGCGGTCTGATGACTGGATTACACGTGAACAAACCAGGAGTTTCGCCAGCTGGTTGCAGACACGTACCATGCATGACACCTCTATTGAAGATGACCTGTACTTGCTGTCCCAGTTACCATCTTCGAATATAATGACTTTCAAAGGGTACGAGATAAATGGTAATACATTTTACACGATCGCCCAAGATAAGAAGAGCACCAACCAAAACAGTGGTGTCCTCTTTGATGCAGAAACCAAGACGGGAAAGGAAACATATTATGGTTATATACAGGACATATGGGAACTTGACTATCGACGTGGTTTAAAGGTCCCTTTGTTTCAATGCAAATGGGTCAATATGACACGAGGCGGGGTAACGGAAGACCCGCAGTACGGAATGACAACAGTGGATCTCAACAATCTTGCGTATGCAGACGAACCATTCGTCCTAGCCAATGATGTGGCACAGGTTTTCTATGTGAAGGACATGTCTACCAAGCCAAGAAAAAGAAAAGATAAGGAAGCGAATGCATCGTACGATGAGCCAAAGCGGCACATAGTTCTTTCTGGGAAGAGAAACATCGTGGGAGTGGAAGACAAGACAGACAAGTCAGAAGATTATGAAAAGTTTGATGAAATTGCTCCATTCACAGTGAATATTGACCCGAACATCCCGTTAAATGATGAAGATTTTCCATGGTTACGGCGCAAAGGGACACACGCGAAGAAAAAGTTTCACACCCAAAGATCTGGGATGTGATCGGCTTCACTAGCTATCATCACTTTCTTTTGTGTTTCGCACCGAGAGGGGAATCTCTGTAATAGTTAGGGTAGTTATGTGGTTTGGCATTTGAAACGCGAAGAAATTTTATGTGCAAACAAATTCACACTAATTTCAAATAATTCAAAATTTAAACTATTCAAATTTGAAAACTATGGGCACTAACAGAAAAAATAGCAGAAAAGAAAGAAAAACTATAGCTGAAAAGAAAAAAACTATATAAAAAAACTACTCAAAAATAAATAGAAGAAAATAAATATAGCAGAAAAGAAAAAACTACTCAGAAATAAATAGAAGAAAAAATAAAGCAGAAAAGAAAAAAATTATATTTGCTATTTTTCAATCGTTTACAAAATGACCGTGAAATTGAAAATCACTACAAAATGAACTCTGAAAATGTTGAATTTTGGCAAACTAGATGAAAAACTACTCACAAATAAATAGAAGAAAATAAATATAACAGAAAAGAAAAAACTATACAAAAAACTACGCAAAAATAAATAGAAGAAAATAAAGAAGAAAAGAAAAAAACTATAAAAAAATTGGGGCACTGCCATGTGGGCCTGATAGGCCACAGGTGTGTAATTACAGGCCTTAAAGGCAGACTCACAGGGCAGCGCGCAGAGTTTAGGCCCACAAGCCTGCTAGCTATATAGAGGAGTTCGAAGTGGTAGCCGTGGCTGGGTTTATAAACCAGTGCGGCTGCCCTTCGCCCGGCGAGGTGGGACTAAACTTTGGGGTGGCAGCGCGACCCCTTTAGTACCGGGTGGTGGCACAAACCGGTACTAAAGGGGGGGCCTTTAGTACCGGTTTGTGCCACCACCCGGTACTAAAGGGG
>NC_041385.1:845007861-845031011 GCF_002162155.2 Triticum dicoccoides | reverse complement strand
CCCGTCGCGCCGTCCCCGCCGTCGCCGCCCCGGCCGTCGCCTCGCCGTCGCCGTCGCCCGCTGTGAGCTCTCCCCCTCTAACACCTCTCCCTCGCCCCCGGCGGCCACCATGGGCGCCGCCCCTCCCCGAGCCCATACACACACACACACACAAGCATGCACGAACACACACACACGTACATATGTATTTTGTATGTTTAATTAGTTTAGATTATTTAGTGTTTAATTAGTATACACGTATTTTGTATGTTTAATTAGTTTAGATTATTTAGATTATTATTTTTTCACTATTATATATGTATGAATGCATGTTAGATGGATATAATTAGTGTTTAATTAGTACGGAATTTTTTTATATAATGTTATTTTTCAGTTTTTTAATGGATGTATAGAAGTTGTGTTTTCTGTTTTTAGTGTTAGATGCTTAATTAGTATGAAATAGTATATAGATTTTTGAAATAGTAGAAATGTTAGAAATTTTAGTTATCAAAATCCAATCATTAAAAAAATATTACTTTTTGCGGGCATATAGCTAGTATTTGTTCTCGACGATGCCCGGCCCGCATCCTCGCCGTCGACCCGTCCGCGACGACGTCCAGCCGACCCATGTCCGGGACTGGGCTCCGCCGGGCTGGCACTGGAAGGTGCTGCCTGGAGGGGCGCGCCGCTTGATGAGGAACCCGGCCCCGGGTCCCGTCGTCGACCCTGATCTCATTTGGTGGCGTTCGCGTGGGCCAGTTTCGGTGCGAAGGGACCCGGCCCCGCCGGAGGTGGTACGTCGCCGTGTCAGGGAGGAGGACGAGCACGTCCATCGCTACATGGTTGCGTTAGAGGGCGGCAGGTTCTCCAATACCTGACAGTATCTTCGGGGATCTCACTTCAGCTATGATCCTGTGAGGGTTCCTTCTCTTTGGGTGTCCACCGCCCGCGCCGCAGGAACCGCGAGTGTCCTAGATTCTTCTGTAGTATTCAATCTTTAATTAGCTAGCCAGTGATGTATTATTCAATATTATATATTATTCGAGACAATGTATTCGAGATTATATCTATTATTCTAGACGAAGTATTCGAGATTATATCTATTATTCGAGATGATGTAATTTGAATACTAAATTGTTTTATATTTCTTTTGAATTAGTTAAATAAAAGCTATGGCAGACAATACCGACAAAGAGGGAGAACAGACCATGTTCGATATGATACGCGGGCCAGATGATGATCAGAATAAAGATTATGACGGCTCCGAATTTCTAAACAACACCGGAGAGGGTGATATGATATTCAATCGCGACGACCGAATTGATGAAGTCATGAACTACGATTATGACAATGACGAAGAACATGTTGATCCTGAAACAACAAAGACCGGCGAGGTATATATATTTATATAAGCAGGTATCTGGTGATCATCACATGTTTTAAATGACTTCAAGATATATTAACGAATTGATCTTTATTCATTCTGCCATCTGGATCGAGCAAATCTTCAGGCAAAAGGACGAAACGAGGCCCGAACAAAAAGTTGAAGGAGGGCGTAAAGTACAATATCGAGGCAGTCAGACCTAATGGCGAACCATTAGCGCCTAAGAAGATTGCGGACAAGTTCATTCGTCAGTGCAGAGTTCTTGTGAAGGACCAACTCCCGATCTCCCTTCAAGAATGGAGAGAGCCAGCAAAAGACAAAAGACAAAAAGGCAAAGAGGACGCTGCTCCACGTCCAGATGTTACTTTTGTCGACAAGAATCAAAAAGATCTGCTTTGGGATACTCTCATGGAACATTTCACCCTACCAGATCATTTCACAAAAGCAGATGTGCAGAAAGTCAAGGACGCTGCTCTTAGGAAGATGGCGGTTGCATTCAAGAACCACAAGAATCGTGAATGGGACAAGTACGTCAAGGGAGGAAGGAAGACTCCAGTATTCGAGGAAACACTAGAGAACCAACGTGCTCATTGGGACGATTTCGTGAAATTCAAGGATTCGGAATTAGCTAAGGAACGGTCGAGAATAAACAAGAAGAATGCTGAAAAAAAGGATAAGTTCCATAAGCTGGGGCCAGGTGGCTATGTGGTGGCAATGCCTAAGTGGGATAAGTCTGAGAAAGATATGGAGGATGCAGGTGCCACTCCGGTTACTAAGAGCTGGCCTCCTAGGGTCAGGACTTGGTTCTATGCGCATGGGGGGGAGTTGGACCCGAAGACAGGCAATGTTTCAACGAGGGCAAGTCTGAAGGGAGCCGACGATGCGATACTTGTTGCAATAGAAGAGGCACGATCGGGGGTGTTCGAGCCCAACAGAGAGAACGACGAGCTTACGCGTGCCCTGGGAAATCCTGAACACCCGGGAAGAACACGAGGCAAGGGCGCTATTCCGTGGTATGAGGGGTTTTCAGACTGGAACACCGACTACAGAACCCGTGCGAGAAAGAAGATTGCGGAGGAGAAGAAGAGGAAGATGGAGGAGGAGCAGAGGAAGCGGGACTATGAACGCCTTCAAGGCCTAGAAGCAAGTCAAGCGGAATTGGTAGTCAAATTCCAGCGGCAGCAGGAGCAGATCGACTCACTTACCCGGCAAAGGGGGTCTCAGCAGCTGCAGCAGCTAGCAAATGATCCAGCATTGGATAGCACCGCCCCATCCATGCCGAGAAGCAGCGTGGGTTCCGCCCCAGATGACGCAATGCTGGGTAGATACCCCATGGATGACATCACGGAGAACACTAGCTACGAGCTACACGTCAAAATGAAGAACATATCCATGAAGGTGGCGGACGCCGTTGCTTTTACAAATCCCCCCGAGGCAACCTTCCATTGCAACCCGATTCCAGCGGGCTATGCTCGTGTATTGGTTGATGAGGTGGTGGACCCATATTCGGAGCTAGAGCTTGACTATCCTGGAGGTGACGACGAGCGCTTTCTCAGAGACGCCAAACATCGTATCATCCTATGGAAAAAGGATTGCATCATCTTTCGAAGGCCACCGACACCGCGTCACCCGACTCCTCATCGAAGTCTGCCATCGAGTCAGCAGTCTTCCGCTCCTACAAGTCCACCAAGTCCGGCAAAGTGTCAGGCCACTCCTCCTCCAAGTCCGGCAAAGTGTCAGGCCACTCCTCCTCCAAGTCCGCCACAGCGTCAGACGTCCACTCCTCCTCCAAGTCCGGCACAACCTCAGGCCACTCCTCCTCCAAGTCCGGCACAGCTTCAGGTGGCCACTCCTCCTCGTCCAACTCAGCCCCGTCAGCCGTCTCCGCCGCCTCAGCAATCACAGAAGAGACACCCCGCAGCTATGGTGCGTAGCGGTACGAGTCGAGGTAGTATAGGAAGTACAGGCGGAGGCAAGCGATATAAATACGGTCCAAGCCTCACGCCTCTTCCGCAGAGGGCTTATGACAGGTCCGAGGAGGAAATCGCAGCCATATCGAAGTCCGAGGTGGAAGCCCATTTTGCACCGAAACCGCCACCGCCGCCAAGGGAGAAAGTGCCTGAGGAAACGATTGACCACTTCATTCGTATGGCTCAACCACCAGCTCCCAAGCCTGTTGACACAGACTATGAGCGCCACATCAGGAAGTTAAATCGAGCACGTCTACGTAAGGAGGCGAGCTCGGGATCGAGCAAACAAGAAGCAGCTGTCAAAAAATGCGGGAAAACCATTCCCCAGCTGGGAGAACAGGCGGCGCAATCGATCCCCTCGCTTGTTGTGCCAACAACACGTGACAGTACGCGTGCCCAATATTATTGTGGGCAAACAGTTTACATTCCTGAGGTGGGCAATGTGGTAATAACAGAGGAGCATATAATAAAGGCTGAAGTTCTCAAAATCACTGTTGGGCAACTCCTCGAGATCGAGCCCATGCCTGTGCTTAGAGAGGATGAAATAAAACGGAAATATGTCCGGGGCCAACCTTTGGTCGAGCCAGACAAGGTCAAGAACCTCCCAACGAGAATGTATGAATTGCATGAATGGTACATGAACATTAACAAGATTTCCGATCGATTGTCCCTCATGGTGAATGTCAAGAAGGAGCATTACTACCATGAGAAAGCTGTGTCCGTTGAGTATTCTGAACTGTTTCAGTTATACAATCAAGAGGCACTCGATAAATCTATCGTCAGTTGCTATTGTCTGTAAGTGATTTCTTTCTGTAATTTAAGTCTCAAGCTAGCTGTAGTGATCCTTTTGATCAATCATTACCTGTAATTATCCTCACTATATTCTTTTCTGTGGTATTATATGCAGGATGAAGATGTATAAAATGAGAAAAGGTGAACGCTATGGCATTGGGTTCATTGACCCAAACACCGTTAATGAATACACATGGAAAATAGATGCACGTCATGAAAAGGCCGTAGAGGACAGCATGCTAGAGTTCTTGAAGCGCCTCAAATACAATGAAGATATACTACTTCCTTGCAACTTCTAGTGAGTCACACTTTCTTGTACTACAAATTCTCTGTTTTTGCCTACTAGCTAGCTACATGTTTTTGCTTACATATGCCCGCTTAATTAAGACATGCAAACGTGTGTGCATGCAGATTTCACTGGGTCTTGTGTATCATTAAAGTTGACGCCGGAACAGTTGAAATACTGGACTCACTACTTAAAGAAAAAACTGACTATAACATCTTATTTGGGATAGTCAACAGGTAATTTCAATCATTATTAACTATATATCTCGGCCTATTTAGTTTGTCATTTCATGATATGAACTATTTAATAACCCCTTTATTCATTTTCTTTGTCGGCGGGCAGGGCTTGGGCAAGGTTCATCAGCGTCACGGAAGGCGAATGGAAAAAAAAGCTTCAATGGGGAAGACCCAAGGTAAGTAATTAAGTAGTACTAGCTAGCTAGCTAGCTGCCATCTCTTTAATTATCATGCTTGATTAATTATTATCTGATCAAATTCCATTCTCGTAAAGGCCCTGAAGCAGGCGCAGGGGACTGATCTGTGTGCATTCTGCGTTTGCGAGAACATTCGCATGATGGCGTCCGAAAGGAGCAGATCTCAAAGACAGGAATGGGTACGCTTGTCAAAACACTATTCACAATTTTTACACCTTTATCGATATCTAGTCACACAACTAATACACATGCATATTGATCTCCTTCTTAACAGTTCAGAGAGGTGCGGGCGAAGCTCCTAGAAACGGAACGCGTAGAAGCACTTCAAGAGGAAATAGCGGGATTTTTGCTCGACCAGGTCATAAATCCGAAGGGAGGGATTTTTGTGTTTCCATATATAGAAAAAGAATTAAAATGAAAACACAAAATTAAATGAAAACCCCCCAAACCTTATAGTACCGGTTGGTCTTACCAACCGGTACTAAAGGGCTCCAGGCCCCTGGAGCTAGCTCGTGCCACGTGGTTTCCCTTTAGCACCGGTTCGTGCTGAACCGGTACTAAAGGGGGGGAGGGGGGCTTTAGTGCCCACACTTTAGTGCCGGTTATGGAACCGGCACTAAAGGGCCTTACGAACCAGTGCTATTGCCCGGTTCTGCACTAGTGTCTCTATACAACTCTAACTCTATACAAATATTCCAACATTACAGAGCATGGACATGCCGTCCCACAAAGAACATGAATCCACGCATGAACGGCTAGCAGCTCGCGATGTCGTGCACACGTCCAAGACGCCGGCTGCCGGAGTTGAAGCACAAAATAGCCGAGCATTGGGGGGAGAGCGAGGGAGGACAGAGCAGGCAGAACAGAAGAGGCCCATAGGCGGTTTAGTCATCAAACGGTATGGCCACACTGCCCTTTATTTTATTTTATTTTATTTTGCGAGGACACACTGCCCTGTAATTGACTGTAAATGGTAGATTTATACGCTAGTATTTCCCCCATAGTAGTTATGGTCCATATCACAACGCCCCAATGTGCGAACGTGATAATGGGCTCACTGACGTCCAAGCTCTAAAAATCCCCAGTCCTATAGTTATACTAGATCGTTGAAGACGCGCGTTGCCGCGCCCATCTGTTTTGGCAATATGTTGATAAAAATTTCCATAAATATAAGGTGACAAAGGGTAAACATAATTGAAACATGAGGTATTGAAAATGATTAAATAGTATGAAAAAGTTGTTTGGCAGAAGTTTTCTTTTGTCTTGAAATGGACAGTAGTAAGTACAACCAAAAAGAGGAAAAATACTAAGCTGGACATATTATACACATCTTTGTTTCATGTATTCAATATATGTATAGCCATTTCTATCTTATGGCTAGTTTCAGATGAAAATGTTTTTTTTTATGATAGACTCTTGCTTCAACTTATACTCATCGCTAGACTACTATGAGTATACTCGAAAACACATCTATAAATTAATAGCCTTGATCAAGGAGCATGGCTAACCTTCACTTAATGGAGTAATCGCATTAACCTGAAAGAAACCAAGAGTAATATAACTTCAGGAAATGGCGAAACATCAATGCACGGATTAACTCAGCCAAAGCCACTGGATGGAAGCTATGCTTTTTGTGAGTGATGCAGTACATACTTCATGACATGTCAATAATTGTTAAATCTAAGATTAAAATTTGAATTGCTTTGTAAGAAGATTATAACGCACATACACATCTCTGATGAATGATCGTCATAATAATTTCCACACTGAAAGAAAATCACACACCTTTAAAAAACACACATGATTATTCTTGTATCGGAAAACCAAATGTTTATATAAATGTTCACCTTTGGTTGCTGATGTCTTCTTGGATTGACTCCCATCTTTTCCTATGTCTAGCAACTTTCAACAGTCACTGCATAAATGTGCACAGTGTATCCGATATAATCATTTGTAGCCAAAATAAAAATAACTTATTAAATAGATTACACAACTTACATGGAATTAAAATGCAAGAAGGTGCATAAATAAAGTATCCAATATGCGCAGGAGTTCATGCAATGTTGTAGAGGTAAATCTTAACTGAAATGAGAGTAAATAAGCATCACTTGACCTTTTGGCGGATCAAAACCTATATTATCTTCCTTTCGCTCCTACTTGGATTGGTATTTAATTAGTTCAACGCCTACAAAGCTACAGGCTACTGTACTTCCGCAGAAATTCATAAGCACCTGAAAATTAAGAAAACATGCATGTGATGTGAGCGTATACATGTAGTACCTTCTGAAGAGCACTCCTTTTGTAAGAAAGCTTCTGTTTAACCTATGGTTTTCTAAATTTCTAATAAGAGATGGACATGATATTTACTTAAGAGCATAATCAAGAGACTATAGTACTGCCCCAGTAAGGAATTTTTGGTTCAGTATAGCCTCAACAATTGATCGATCGTTGGACCAAAAGTAGAATTACTAAATCAACAATCAAGTTTACAGGTAATGTATTTACTTTTACTGCAGTGTCCATGCATCATCTGCATAAGCTGAACGTAATTTCTACTACCTATGATAGAAGTAAATCTAAAAGAACTCCCAGTCGGCACCATCACAAAAATATATAAATTTTACAATTTAACAGTAACCGATCATCTTCCATCCCAAGAAGATGAGTCCTCGTGAAGCTTTGTACCTAATTGTAAACCCTGTTTGACCTGACCTGTACAGGAACAAAAGAAAAATTGGAGGAAGATGGATGGGGATTGAGATGAGTTGATCAGCAAAAAATGACACCTAGAATAAACTCAGTTTCACACCCTCAGTTTTTCCCTTGCCTTCCTTGCCGTTGATCTCCTCTCTACCATCAGCAGTAGCACCGTTGCCTGTGTCTTTTTGATGCTGCAACGAGTCCCCCCTCCCTTGACCGTCCGCACCAGCATCCGAATCTCTCGCAACGAATCCTCTTCCCTTGAATGCTCTTTCTTGCCATCTCAAGGAACACCAACTGTACCTCCTCCATTTCGAGAATTATGTTCTCAGATTCAATCCTTCGAACCCTATAATAAGCATAATCAACAATTCACCCTGATCAATAGAAGGTCTGTGGTACCTAACGCCTTAACTCTGTTGAATTGTTTTATAGGAATATCGGGGGGAGTAAAGGGGAGATCAAACCTTGAAATCGTTGAATCCATGAATGAAGCCTCACCATGTCCTCGCGCTGCCGCACATCACTATAGCGGCAAGGTGCTCTGGAAGGCGCCTCCGTGTCTGGCGCCGACATGAGCGCCCCAGCCCAGAGATCGGGAGGGTTGGGAGCGGTGCGGGCTCCATTCTCTCTCTCTCTCCGGCGAGAACGGCAGCGACGGCGCACTCTGTCTTAGCCAAGGTCGGGATGGGGCGGCGATGGGGAGCGGGTTGGGTGCGGGAAGGGACGAGGGTTGCGGGTAGGGCTACGAGGACATGGGCAGAAATCATGATCGTTTGTTTTCCATCAGACGCTAATCAATGTCAGTGAATGAGATGCTTCCAATTCGGCCCCCGGAGTAGCGGCCCAGGACAGCCGGCCCAGGATCGGCCCAGGCGGGAAAAAACAGTTCCCTAGATGTCCTAGAACGATGAGACACGTGATCTGACGGCTGGAAATTATTCAAACACGAAATCTGACGTCCCAAATCGCTGATAGGCTGGGAGAGCTCGGTTTAGGCTCGGTTATACTGTCCTTAATGTAATTATAAGGCGATGAAACAAATTGATGACGGGTGGAGGTCGGACGAGGGATCCATGGTAATCGAGGAGGGTACAGAACTATTCCCTACGTTCCAAAATAGATGACCCAACTTTATACTAACTTTGTATTAAAGTTAGTACAAAATTAAGTCATCTATTTTGAAACGAAGGGAGTATGTACCAAGTCCCCTTTAATAGTAGAGATGAATGCTTTACCATAAGTTAAAGTCTGGATTGTTCAATTAATGTATAGCTTACTGCAACCTTTTTTATCAGAGAAAATTTCACAAAAGACCAAATAATTTTATCCCAAGTTGTTCAAAATCCGTCTTATACCAAACACCATTTCAAGTTTTTCTTACTTATCTCATGTGTTTCTAAATGCAAAATAATAACACCATCTAGAACGATCATGGCTTTAATAAACAGATTTTTGACTGGGGCAAATATCTTATAACTTACATAGATATCTCTATTATTAGCGAATTCATAAAAAGGGTAGATAATACATTAAAAAACAAATAAGCATATGCAATTGAATGGTACCAACATAAACACTTTTGAGTAACAAAAATTCCCTCAAAAACAGGTAACAAAGTTAAAGCACCATAATTAAAACAAGCAGGCCCGGTCTAGCATGATAAAAATCATGAAACATGAATGAAATATCATCACCAATTAATTGCCAAATAGTTTGGCAAAACTCAGTGGGAAAGCCTTATTATGCTTCATCTGGAAACTACATTAGTAATCTCCTCTAATGTAAATTGCATACGCCAATGATCCAAAAGACCGTCCTGTTAAAAAAAGTACATGCAAGGTTCCTACCATGCCAAGAATCACCAAGCACAAAACAATCGATTTCTTCTCATTCAAAGGCCTATAGACCCCGTGATAACACAAATTGGAATTCCCAAACCATGGCCATATTGATGTAAACAAGTTTCAAATGTACAATTTTTTAAGGAGTGATTAGCCCAAATGTCAATTTTTCAGAGTAATTGATCCATTATTCGCATTTTTGATATGAACAACATGGAGCTATTTTCATACTCAAATGAAGAAATGCACAAAAAAATCTCAAGAAATCCTGTCGTCGTTGGTGCAACACCAACATGATCATTTGTTCAGGCCGAGCCGGAGGTTGCCACCACGTGCGGCCATAGCGTAGCTCGTGATCTGGAACACGCTCGAGCCCACCATCTCACCTCCTCAGCACCTCAGACCGCTAGGCCCTAGGATATTGACACCCGGATCCTCATTGCGGCAGCCATCGGGCACCAAACAGCCTTGGGAACGTGATCCCAACCACGAGGTCGGTGAAACTGGTGAGCGACCAACTCATTTACAAGAATGGCAGCTCGTCCTTGGTCATAGGTGGCGCCTGACTCTCCTCTTCTCCGCGTGCACTCTATTGCTCGGCGATGTGTTTATGTAGTACGATGGTGCCAGTGACGATGACCATGTTGTTCTCTTGGGCTCCTCCCTTAGTTGCGACTCCATGGGCGTGAAGCCAAAAAAGGACCTCTTCCACATGTCGACCACCTCGTCCACCGCCAGGATCACCAGCTTCTCCACCTGCACCAACTCCAGCACCTGGCAAAACAAGTGATGCTCATGTTTATGAGCGATCTCTAGATCCGCGTTGGAAAGAAATTATTGTTCTCTCAATCTCGGGACTACCTGCTAGACGTCCTTGACGAGGCGGCCCATCATCCGCTGCCTCTGGTAGTGCGGCATTGTGCCCATGAATGGCATCTCCGCCAGTTTGTAGGCATGGAACCTTTAACATAAATCAAAGACATATGTGTTTGAGCCTATTCATTTGTATACATTGTTTTTGTTTTGCACGCCCGATATTAGTTTGCAAGCCTGAAAACTCTAGGATATTAAATGCTTTTTGTTAACACAACACAGGCGCAAGCGCTCATATACACGCGCATACACTCACCCCAATAAACGCACACACACACGCACACCCTACCCCTATGAGCACCTCCGAAAGACTGAGTCGGCATATCATCTTCAAATTTACAAAACCACCATAGTCACCTCGTCATCGATGGGAACGTCTCCTCCCACTGAATGTGCATCGCCGGAAAACCTGAAATAAATCCAAGAATAAATGCGAGCATCAAGATTTGAACCCTGGTGGGCTGAGGATACCACAATGCCTCTAACCATCCAACCACAGGTTGGTTCGCCTAGGATATTAAATGTTGAAACCGAAAGTCTCATGCACGCCCCCTCCAAAATTACTGTAAATAAGTACTGCTAAAATACAACAACAAAAAAGTACTGCTAAAATGCTTGAGCCAATTAATAGTATCATTGTCTTGTTATCCACTAACTAAGACCCTATTGGCTAGCCAAATGTTTTCCACATTTTACCTCAAAATTTATAAAATGGAAATTGAAGATTTGGTTGGGGAATAGGTTATAATTAATAAATAAAAATGAAGGGAAATAAGGTTGTTTGAGAACAAATGCACCTAGGTGGACGTCGTAATACAAATGCCAGGCCCAGACTTTGCATAGGAAGGAGGCCCTACTAAACCTCAAACCAAGCCCATTCAATACCAAGTGCAAAGTATGCACAAAATATTATGCAAAACCTAATAAACAAGTAATGCGAAAATCTCAAGACAAGCCACTCATAGATATTATTTATATTCTAGAATTTTCTATTTAGTTTGTAGATAATTGTCCCTTTTATTCATTGGTAGACAATCTGAAAACAAGTAGTGCATTCTAGAAAACTCATTTAATATTTTTTGACAGAAAAAACTCATTTAATATTGCAACTCTATGCCATGATATTTAAGGAAACTAAAAAACCACAAACACCAACATGTATTTGCAACTAATCAAAGTGACGTGAATTAATGCATAAAGACTTTGACTTTTGTTCTTCTCCATTTGGCTCTAATTTATGAAATATTTATTAAACAAAAAATAGGCAATGTCTCGAAAATAAAACAATAAATTCATAATACTTGGACTATATATTTCAAATTTAGTGAAATTACATTTTCCATTGTCAAAGTTAAAATTATATAATGAAATTGCATCTTAATATATTAGTTGTATCATTGTTTAGTTGTTAAGTATAGTATAGAACTATAAAGCTTACGATTATATATTGAAATGATACATTTTAATTATAAATAAGTAGAAAATATTAGTCTAAATATAATTCTCATGAGTCCCTGCTTCTAAAAATGAAAAAAAATAGAAATCTTATTCATATACGTAAGACATTGTAAATATGGAAAATCCTTTTTGGAGCTTGAGCACCAGCAGTGGTGGAGTTCCGAAGAGAAGTCTGGGCGGGCCAGCTCTTGTGTCTCGACCAAAATTTTCAAATTCTCAATGATACTAGTTGTTTTGGTAGGCATTAGACAGTGTATAGCGCACCTTTTATTCATTGACTGCTTGAATTTTAGACTATAGTGCTATAGTGGACAACCTATAGAAAAATTATTGTTAATCGACAAATGAGATTTTTTTTCAGCAGCAAAAAATACTAGATGTGCGGCTCACCAGTCAGCAATACCCGTTGTCTGGGTTGACTTTCATCGCCTTGCTGCTGGCCGGCTCGAACTCATGCCGAGAGATGATGTTGGCTGGATGTGCAACGAGCGATGCTGGCGGCGGCTCGCTGCCCCACAGTCCGGTGGTAAACATGCTCGTTGGTTCCCGTGAGAAGGGAGCTTGGATTCTGATGCCTGCTTATTAGTGGGCTGCAGGTGGTGGGCTGCACCGGCTTACAAAGCATAGTAAATATTAAAATGCATAAATCATGGGTGGGCAATGACGGTTTGCTCTTTATGGGGGCCACACCTAGCATTGAGATGTGCTGCTTAGACCATATTTTTTTGATGTATTCAAATGCATAGTTTTTATTCCTTTTCAGGCTAGTCATAATAGCGAGTAACTTAGACTCACTACTAGGAAAAATCCTAATAGTAGTGCGAGTTTTATGCTTACTAGTAGCACGGGGTCCCGCGCTACTAGTAAAGAGCTACAGCTATTCCTTAGCACTAACGCGTGTAACACACGCTACTGTTAAGACATATAGCCATAGCGTGTATTATTTCCAGTGTTGCTGCTAATCTAACTAGTAGTAGCGTGCTTCATATCTAGTGCTACTAGTATTTTGTTTTTTAATTAATTTTTAGTGTATTTATGCGCCGTTATATAAAATTTGATACATTATCAATTAAGAGGTTGTTATATCATTATGTCAATGATGAATTAATATATCATTATGAGGAAGAAACATGGATTAGATTCATTTGGATCAATCAAAAGTTGAATTAGGACGACGATCCTACTAATTCAACTTTTGGTCACTTTTGATTCATCCACATGAATCTAATCCGCGTTCTTCCACCAATGATATGATAACTAATCATGATCATAATAAGGAATCATCATGATAATCATGGTCAACATCATTATCATATTAATATAAAAACTCTTGCATCATATCATCACCAACAAAACTAGCTAATAATCATTGTAGTCATTGCCACCAACACTATTTAATCATCATAGTCATAGTGTAGATATCTAATCACCACCAACACTAGCTAATAATAATCATCATAGTCATTACCATCAACACTCGCTATTTAATCATCATAGTCGTAGCGTAGCACATCATCATATTCAAACTTATTCTAGCTAGCTAACCACTTTTGCTGCTCTCTCTTAGGTAAAATCGCATAAAACATGTGTACAAATCTCCTCTAATGTAAATGACGTCCGACAAAGATTCAGAAGCTCCCCTAACAAATATTCCACAAGCCCGCGCTGTTAGAGCATCTCCAGCCGTTCGGCCCTCAGGGCGCTGAAAAAGAGTGTCCTGGGGGTGCGCCGGCGATAAACTCGACGCTGGGGGCGGTTCGCACCCAGCCGTCGCCCCCAGGCGCCGAATTCAGCCCATCTTTCAGTCCAAATATGTCAAAAACGGCCCGATAACTACGTGAATCGGCTCATTTTCGGCGTGGTTCGGCGGTTTCGGCATGAATTTTCGCATACAGATAGAAATCAATTTATTAGTTCAGCGTGTTTCGGCGTGTTTTATCACATAAATCAAATAATTCACTACAAATTATATAGTTTAACAAATAAAACTCAAGTTTCATCACATGTCATTCCCAGCCTCGCCCTTGAGCCTCCATAGGTGCTCCAGCAGATCGTGTTGCAGTTCTTGATGCACCTGTGGATCTCAGATCTCCTGACGCATATTGAGGTAGTCAGTCCAGTTTTCCGGTAGCTGGTGATCAAGAGGACCCTGCCTGTAGTATGGTTCAATGTCAAACACTGGCTCTTCCTGCTCACTCTCAATGATCATGTTGTGCAAGATGACACAGCAAATCATGATCTCCCACATTTGATCTTTCGACCAAGTCAGAGTAGGGAACCGGACAACAGCAAATCGAGATTGGAGCACACCAAATGCCCGCTTGACATCCTTCCTGCAAGCCTCCTGAATCTTCGCAAACCGGGCGTTCTTGCCTCCTGGCACAGGGTTTGAGATGGTCTTCACAAATGTCGACCATCTCGGATAGATGCCATCAGCTAGATAGTACCCCTTGTTGTACTGCCATTGACCTCGAAGTTCACCGGAGGAGAATGACCTTCAACAAGCTTGGCAAAGAATGGGGAGCACTGCAGGACGTTGATGTCATTGTGAGTTCCTGGCATCCCAAAGAAAGAGTGCCAAATCCAGAGGTCCTGTGTGGCCACTGCCTCAAGCACCACACTGCAATCGCCTTTGGCGCCTTTGTACAACCCTTGCTAAGCAAATGGACAGTTCTTCCATTTCCAATGCATGCAGTCGATGCTTCCAAGCATCCCAGGAAATACTCCTGCTTCATTTTGTGCTAGGATCCGAGCAGTTCTTCCGCATTGGGTGTTCGCAAGTACTGCGGCCCAAACACTGCCACCACTGCCCTGCAGAACTTGTAGAAACACTCAATGGTGGTGGACTCGGCCATGCGCCCATAGTCGTCGAATGAATCGCCGGGAGCTCCGTATGCAAGCATCCTCATAGCTGCCGTGCACTTCTGGATCGAGGTGAATTCAAGTGTGCCGGTGCAATCCTTCTTGCACTTGAAGTAGCTGTCGAACTCCCGGATGGAATTCACAATCCGGAGAAAAAGCTTTCGGTTCATCCGATAACGGTGCCGAAATGCTTTCTCACCGTGCAATGGAGCGTCGGCGAAGTAGTCCGAGTAGAGCATGCAGTAGCCTCCCAGACAATGCCGGTTCCTTGCTTTCACCCGCCCAAGCACCGAGCCACCTCGCCGCGGCTTCTCACTGCTCGCGAGCAGGCCGGTGAGGGCGGCGAGCACCATGAGATGCTCTTGCTCCTGGACGTCGGCTTCGGCTCCCTCATCCAGCAACGCCGCGAGCGCCTCCTCATCTTCGGAGTCCATCGCCGGGCCGGGCAATTCAACGAACCCCTTGTGGGCGAGGTGGGCGCAAGCCCGCCGGTGTACAGCCCTGTGCGCGGCCGGAGTGCTGGAAAAGGTGCCCAGGACGGCGGTGAAGAGGCTGCCTCGACCAAACCCCTTCTTTTTCCCGGCGGGAGATGATCTACCTAGCTGCTGCGGGTGGTGGTCGGTGCCGGGATCGGCAGGGTGGCGGCCGAGCGCGGGGGGCAGAGGCGAATCCGGGCGGGCGGCTTGACTTTTCACCTGTCAATGCGGGCCCTGGAACGCTTTTCCCTTGCGCCGGAGCCCCCGAGCGTCCCCCAGTGCGCCGGGTTCGGCCTGCGAGCGCCGGACGCAAAAACGGGCCGAGCCGACGAAATTTGGCATCCTGCGGGCGTGACTGAGCCGTTTTCTCGGCGCCGGCGCAAATAAATCGTCGGGGGAGGCCGTCCTGGGGGCGCTTAAGAAAATGTAATACAATCACCCGATAACATAAACATAAACTGCAATTCCGAAACCCTGTCCCAGACACGCATATATTGATGTAAATAAGTTTCAAATGCCAAAATTCCAAGAGTGATCAGTCCAAATGTCTAGATTTCAAAGTAACCAGTCCATTTTTCTCGCCTTTTCGAAATGAACAACATGTAGCTATAAATTTTAATGCTCAAATAGAGAAGCACGTGCACGTGCTCTTAAAAAAAATCCACAAGCACGTGCTCTTAAAAAAATTGTAATATAGATCCCCTGATAACATAAACATAAATTGGAATTCCCAAAGCATGTCCCAGATATGCATATATTGATGTAAATAAGTTTCAAATATCAAAATTTCAAGAGTGATCAGTCCAAATATCCAATTTCGAGTAATCAGTCCATTTTTTCGCCTTTTCTCGAAAGGAACAACATGTAAATTTCAGTACTCAAATAAAGAAAGGCACAAAAAAAAATCTTCAGAAGTCTATCGTCGTTCCTCGCAACACCAGCCTGCCGCGCCGTGCGCAGCAGGTGCGTAGCTATGCATCTGGAACACGCTGGAGCCCACCGCCTCGCCGCCGCAGGACCGCCGGCCGCTCGTCCCCCGGGCACCCACACCCAGCCCCCTCACGGCGGCGGCCAGCGGGTCGGCGCCAGACGGCGGCGGGAACGCGATCCCGGCGACGAGGTCGGTGAAACTGGAGAGCGGCCAGCTCATCTCCAGGAACGCCAGCTCGTCCTCAGTCATCGGCGGCGCCTCTTGGCAATCCTCGTCGCCGTGCGCAGCCTGCTGCCTGGCGATGTGCTTCTGCAGCATGACGGTGCCGGTGACGACCACCATGCTGAGCCTCTTGGCCTCCTCCCTCAGCCGCGGCTCCATGGGCGCGAAGCCGAAGGACCTCTTCCATGTGTCGACCACCTCGGCCACCGCCGGAATCACCAGCTTCTCCACCTGCACCGTCGTCAGCACCTGGCAACACAAGTGATGCATGCGCATGCGTCAGAGCAAAATTTACAAGCGATCTCTGGACCCTCATTGCAAAAATGGTGGTTGTTCTCTTGATCTGTGAACCACCTGCTCGACGGCCTTGACGAGGCGGCCCATCATCCCCTGCCTCCGGTAGTGCGGCAGCGTGCCGGCGAACGGCATCTCAGCCAGTTTGTTGCCATGGAACCTGCAAGGTAAATTAAGAGGCAAACTTATCTCAGACAGGCGTGTTCATCGCCATACGTTTTTCGGTTTTGGATGCTATGTACTCCGTCAGCCTACAAAGTTAATTACGGTACATGCAGCTAAAATGCTCGAGCAAATTAAGAGTAGTATGACTGTCTTCTCATCTACAGTACTTGACACTCATTTGGCTAGCCAAATGTTTTGTACATTTTGTTTTATGGGAAATTGAAGATTTGGTCGGGGAATACGTTATAAAAATGAAAAATGGAAGGAAAAAATGGTTGGTTGGTGATGAGGACATGGCTACCTTGGATACGACAAAAATATTGCTTGCATATTTGTGTGGTCATTTCTGTTTATGTTATGTAGGATAAAAATACTTCAGGTACTTTTTATTTTATGTCAAATTGCGATATTATTGGACACTTGTACAAACCACACATTTGACTCTATCAATTGGGAACAAACACCCACCCTTGCTTACATACAAAAGCCCGACACTATCATACATGTGCGTGCGCGGCTGTGTCTAGCCTGCAGTGAGATACAAGCGCGTCTCGCCTCAAGGAATCTAAATGTACTGCTTTTGGTTGCTTTTTAATATATTTTTCCAAAAATATGAATACATATATTAAAAAAACTTAATATACTTAATTTTCAAAACACTGAGAATTCAAAAATATGTGGTGTTCATTTTTGTACTGTAATTTTTAAATATAGCATTAAAAATTGGTTCACGCGTTTAAAAGAAGTATGTGACATTTTTTAAGAATTGATTATACCAGGTAAAAAAAGTTTGTGTAATAAAAAAAGTAGTACCATTCGGAAAATATAAAATGTTTGTGACATTTTAAAAAATTATATCTGTTTTCTTTTTTGCCTCAAAAAAAATGTTTAGTGTACCTTCACCTTTTGTTCGTCCGAAAAAATGTATAGTACACATCTTAAAATCATAAATTACATCTATAAACAACTTAAAATTACTGTATCTTTTTTTGGCCTAAAAAAATCTGTAATGTACATTCATCTGTTGTTCTTTTGAAAAAAGGTGTATAGTACACAATTGCAGCAAAGGATACCTTAACAGGGCAACCGAGATGATTTCTGTGTCCTTCTCGAGTACCATGGTATAGAATCCTTCGTAACTTAGCCGCTTGAACTCCGACCTACACGCTCAAGAAAGACCATCATCATCAAAAACAGATCAGAATTGATTCTAATTTTCAGATAACAGTGCCACTCTGAAGCAACCAATCCAAGCTTTCTTCAAACAGCAGTGCCACCCCCTGATGAATCTTCATTTGCCTGGAGTTGGAGTAACACTGTGAGAGAGAGCTTGAGCTTACCCGAGGCTGTAGACGGCCTGGTGCAGCATGTCGACGCCGGTGCGCCGGTCCTTGACGGGGTTGAAGCATTCATCCAGCACACCCAGCGACACGGTCAGCTTCATGTTGCACTCGAGATCGGCGGCGGAGTCCCTGGTGTCCTTCTGCATCTTCAGCAGGGACCAGGAGTAGCCGTCTTCATCGGCCCTGTTCGCCGCCCCCGCCATCTCCGTCAGCTTCGCCGCAATCTGAAATCATAAATCCCAAACTCCCAGTCAATGTCACTGTGGCAGTAGCAGTATGATCAGGAGTTTCAGCAGTACAATAAGTGTGTTGCCGAAAGCAAAAATGAATGTTTCAGCGTCTGTTTTCACCTTGTTGCAGGACTCGCTGCAGAAGGGCCCGATCTCGTGCCCGGCGAACAGCGACGTGCGGCAGTGGTTGTGATCTGCATGGAAGCATGCATGCAGAGGTGTCGTCAGTGAAGATATGTTTTTTCAACAGTATGAGAGGTGATCATGGCGGATTGCTTACACTTGCGGGCGCACTGGTGGCAGGTGGAGGGGGCGCCGTCGCTGGCGGAGCAGAGGAAGCAGCGGCAGTAGTGGCAGGCCCAGGAGCCGTCGGGGACGCCCTGCACGGCGACGCACTCCGGGTGGAAGGTCGACGGGCAGCTGTCGCAGCACAACAGCTGCCCGCCGTCCGCGCACACGCCGCACGCGTCGTCGCTCCGGTCGCCGCCGCCGTCGACGGCCAGGGCAGCACGAGCGCCTCCCTTCCTCCCCTGCTTGGCGAGCAGCTGCAGCGACCGCTTCTTCACCTGCGCGCTCCGCTCCCGGTCCTGCTCCAGCGCCGCCCGCGCCGTCTCCTCCGCGCGGAAGATCTTCACGCGCTCCAGGTCCCACGCCTCCCGCAGGCACCGCAGCAGCGGCTTGCCGGACATGAGCAGCAGCCGCTCCCACGGCGCCGGGGACCCGTCCGCGGAGCCGGCGTGCGATGCGAAGGCCGGCAGCGCCATCGCCATCGCGCCGTCGCAGCAGCTGCACTGGATGCCCGTTCTGGTCACCGCGCCGGACACGACCTTCGCGGTGATGCTCGCCTTGTCCTCCGGCCCCGGCACGTAGAAGACCTGCTCTCTCTCCTTGAGCACGCCGGCGTCGATCAGCCATGTCAGGACCGTGTGCTTCTTTTCTCCCGCCGCCGCCGCCGTGCCGGGCGTGCTGTTGCTGTCGTTCACCCTGGCGACGAGGCTGCACCGCGTGGCGCTGCTCGGCGCCGGCGATGGCGAGGCCGCGGCCGGGGCGGCGTTCCTCCTCTTCCTGCCGCTGCTTGGAGGCGACACGGTCTTTGGCTGGTCGTTGCCTTGGGCGCTGGGATTCGTGGCCGCCGGCTTGTCGGCGGCGGGTTTCCTGCCGGGGACCTTCTTGGGTCCCGCCAGAGTGCTGCTCCCCTTGGGCGCGCGCGGCTTCCGTAGGCGGCCGTTCGGCGATTTAGCAGTGGCCTTCCCCTTGCGGACGGCCCCCGTGGACGGAATAGCGAGCACAGGGCCCAGAAGCGCCACGGCGGTATCGCCGTTGCCTTCGCCGGCCGGCGTCACGTTCTTGCCGGCCCCTTCGCCGTTGCCGCCGATCGGTGGCACATTCTTGTTGGCCCCGGCACCATCGTCAGCAGGGACGATCTGGAGCGACCTCTCGCTCGCCGGTTTGCCGCGGCCAGCACCAGCATCTTTGGGAACATGCTCACCGCCGGCGTCTCTCTGCGCGGCTACGGCGGTGCCGCTGGCGCTGGCCCCCGGTATCCGTGGTATCCGTGAAGACGCGAAAGGTGTTTGCATCCCACGGCCTCTCCCGGAGGTGGAGAACGGCGGCGGCGTGCCCTGCACGTAGCTCTGCAGCCACGGCGGTCTGGAAGAGGCGCCCCACCCCGCCAAGACCATGAGCTGCTGCAGCAGGTGCGGCGACGGCATCGACTGCGTGGACGGAGCCCGCATGGCAATGGGCACCGGCGGGGCGGCACCGGTGGTCGGAGGGCCGTAGGTGGTCATGGCGCGCACCGGCGTCGAACGCCACAATGCCGAGGCGTCAGCCCGTGGAGACGGCAGCTGCCGATACGCCGTCTTGCCGTTCGTTGGGGCGGCGCCTCGTGGAGACGGCAACTGCCGATACGCCGCCATGCCGTTCGCTGGAGCGGTGGCTCGCGGAGAATGAAGCTGCCGATGCGCCGTCGTGCCACTTGCTTGTGTGACGCCTTTCGCTGGCGCGGTGGCTCGCGGAGACGGAAGGTGCCGATGCGCCGTCGCGCCACTTGATTGTGCGACGCCTTTCGCCGGAGCGGCGGCTCGCGGAGACGGGAGCTGACGATACGCCGTCTCACCGTTCCCTTGTGCGCCGCCGTTCACTGGAGCGACGGCTCGAGGAGAGGGAAGCTGCCGATACACCGTCGCGCCGTTGCCTTGCGCGACGCCGTTCGCAGGAGCGGCGGCCCGTGGAGATGGCTGCTGCCGATACGCCGGGCCGTTCGCTGGAGTTGTGGCCCGTGGAGATGGCAGCTGCCGGTACGCCGCGCCGTTGGCGGGCGCAGCGGCCCGTGGAGAAGGCAGCGGCTGCCGATACGCCGCGCCGTTGGGCTGCCCAGCGTCAGAGCCGCCGCCGCCGGCGCCGCTGCTGGAGTTGAGCACGTGGAACTGGCCGCCACCGCCGGCGGAAGCGGCGTGTTCCGGCCTCACAGACGCCGGCGGCGAAGTCATTCTACCGGCCGGCCGGAGATCCACGACAGAGGGTTTGGATTTTCTGCCACACTTTCTCCAGGAGCAGAAGAAGCAATGGATCACGAGGAAGCGACACGAGGGTGCACTCGTTTTTCTTGGTTCCACGGGCGATCGATCGATCCACGGGGTCGGGCTAAAACCTAAAGAGGGTGCACATTAACAGGTGATAACAATGGCTCCGGTTGTCATCCAGCACCACGCGGTAACATAAACCGTGGGGATCATCAAGAGTATTATTTGTTACTAGTAATAAGATGAACGGATGATGATCAACGCGGGCTAAAACAGGCACCAAATTAAAGCACGCCAGCATGGATAAAGCTCGTTGGCAAGAAAAGCTAGCATGGATACAGTGGGACGTTCATTAAGAGCATTGGCGAGGGCATTACTAGTTGCTAAACAACACGTCCGCGCTTACACCATTCCCAAATTCACTCTTACTACGTACCCACCCTGCCAGGCCGTCCGATATGCCCATGCGCAGGAACACATGCAAGGTGTTTTCACCTTGCTATATGTGGGTGGAATCCACTTGCCATCCTTCTATTTTCTGAAACAGTTTGTCTAATTCACATCTAGATGTTTTTTAAGGATGCATGTCACATCTAAGCTCCCACAAACATATAATGCAGCAATAAGTAAAAAAAAACTAGGACAAAAATAATAATAACCATAAACAGAGTGGACATCAGCTTAGGTGTGACATAGTGTCACATCTAGATGTGTCCTAGATAGACGCATTCTAAAATTAGTATAAATTTTAATAATTTACTTAACTTGCTGGTTGGTGTTTCGGGCTTCTAGTAGCCTGGTCTACCCATGCTCCCGCGACCTCCCTTCTCCGCATCGCCGCCACCCCCGCCGCCGCTTCCTCCACCGCTTCCCTTAGCCATCGATATGCTTCCTCGCCGGCGCGGATCCGCGGGTCCAGCAGCTCCCCCCTCGCCGGGCGTGTCCGGGCGCAGGAGGCCGCCGCGCTCGTCGACCGGGTCCGCCCGCACGCGGGCGACGTCGTGAACCTCAGCGACAACCTCATTGTGTACTCTAACACGGTCATCTCGCGATGCACGTTTGGTGACACGGACTACGGGGTCGAAGGCGGCGGCGGCGGCGGCGGCGCGAGGCTGAGGAAGGTGTTCGCCGAGATCGAGGAGCTCCTGGGCACGGTGCCCATGGGAGAGACTGTGCCGTGCCTGCGGTGGGTGGACGTCGTCACGGGGCTGGAGAAGAAGACGAGACGCGTCTTCGACGAGATGGACGGGCTGCTGGAGCGTGTCATCGCCGACCACCGCCAGCGCCGCGGCGCGGGTGCGGCCACCGGGGAGGAGGGAGACTTCGTGGACGTGATGCTGGACGCGGAAGAGCTGGACACGGGCAGCATCAAGGGCATTATCCTGGACATGCTGGCGGCCGCCACGGACTCGACCTTCACGCTGCTGGAATGGGCCATGGCGGAGCTCATCAACCACCCGCACGAGATGCGCAAGCTACAGGACGAGGTCCGCTCGGCAGTCGGCCCGGGCGCCGGCGCCGTCGTCACGGAGGAGCATCTCCCCCGCCTGCCCTACCTGAAGGCGGTGGTGAAGGAGGCCCTGCACCTCCACCCGCCGACGCCGCTGCTCCTGCCGCCGGAGACGCTGGAGAACACGCGGCTGCTGGGGTACGACGTGCCGGCGGCCAGTGGCGGCTCCAGGAATTTGCAACCGGGTATTCATGTGTATTCATTTTGCCAAAATCATCGTGTTTTTCGAAAATTGTCACTCTTCTGTCAAAATCAACACGGTTTTGTACAAATCATGGGTATTCATATGAAGACCCAAGAATACCCCTAGCGCCGCCCTTGGCACCAGGGTCCTGATCCACGCCTGGGCCATCGGGCGCGACTCGGCGACATGGGGGAGCCGCGCCAAGGAGTTCGCGCCGGAGAGGTTCCTCGGGTACGATCTCAAGATGGGGCAGGACTTCGCCTTCTTGCCCTTCGGCGCCGGGAGGAGGGGCTGCCCCGGCGTCGGGTTCGCCATGATGTCCAACGAGCTGGCGCTGGCGAGCCTCATGTGTAACTTCGACTGGGAGCTGCCCGGCGGGAGGATGCCGCCGGTGGACTTGAGCGAGCTGCACGGCCTCTCCGTGCGCCTCAAGGCGCCTCTGCTTTTGGTTGCCAAACCTTGGATGGAGGTGCACGAACGAAGCAATTAAAGCAAGAATTAAAAGTTTTATTTTTTGCGAACAGAAAGATTTTTTTTCCTTTGCGGGTGGCAAATAGAAAGAATTAAAAGCTTTACATATACACATCTTGCGAATTGAAAGAATTTAAAGCTATACATGTACACTTGAGCAATATGAAAGTTACCAAAAAATTGAATTTGGGTCGGTCGGTTGATTTTTCTGACCGTTG
>NC_041385.1:845005960-845007524 GCF_002162155.2 Triticum dicoccoides | reverse complement strand
CTATTGTGTGTTCCGTCCAGCTTTTTTTCTTTGGAGTATTGCCAACACTTTATAAATTGATCAACGGGAATGTTAAGGAAATACAAGAGCGTTATGAGGAGAAATAAGAGCATCTACACAGTCGGGCGCCTCATACGCCCGGGCGGGCTGTCCTGTCACTGTCCAGTACCGCAATTTCGACCCAAACGGGCACCTCAAATGGGCCTCAGACGTCTGGGCTGACCGGCACCCTTCATATCTAGCCTAAATATGAGACGGATATGGGGCGCCTGGCACGCCTGTCACGTCGGATCCGACAGCACGACCCCATTGCAAATTGCAACAAATCCACCCCCAAGACCCGCCAGATCCAGTTGCTATCTCCTCTCTTCTTCCTCCTCCGCACCGCCCGTCTCGTAGCACCGCCTCCGCGCGCGCTCGGCAACCGTTCCTAGCATCTGCGCTACTAGCTCCAGCAGAGCAGTCCTCTCTCCTGTCCTCACCGCATGGGACATAGTCGCCAGCCTGGACGCCACCGTTGTACGTCCGACAACTCTCTGGCTCCGCCTTGCGCTTGATGTGTTCGACACATTGTCTGACCAGTTTTTTGTGATTTTTTAGGGGAAACGATGGATTCCGATGCTTCGTCCAACGAGTATTGACTGACGGAGCTTGATCAAATAATTCAAGATAAGTTTTTCGATTCCTCGGATTCAGACGAAGAAGTGGACATGATCATGCTCATGAGCATGGAAGAGGAAATGGACCGGCAAGTGGAGCATATTCACAACTTCAAGGGCTCAATTAAAGGGAGAAGACTGATCAACTAGGATATGGTGTCCGGAGCAAAGCTACTGCACTTCCCGGATGATCCATGGTTTCGTCGCTGTTTTCGCATGCAGAAAACCATTGTTTTTGTGCATTGTGGAGGGAGTGGAGGCACACGACGACTACTTCATGTTGGGGAACGTAGCAGAAATTCAAAATTTTCCTACGTGTCACCAAGATCTATCTATGGAGAAACCAACAACGAGGGGAAGGAGAGTGCATCTACATACCCTTGTAGATCGCTAAGCGGAAGCGTTCAAGAGAACGGGGTTGAAGGAGTCGTACTCGTCGTGATCCAAATCACCGGAGATCCTAGTGCCGAACGGACGGCACCTCCGCGTTCAACACACGTACAGCCCGGTGACGTCTCCCATGCCTTGATCCAGCAAGGTGAGAGGGAGAGGTTGAGGAAGACTCCATCCAGCAGCAGCACAACGGCGTGGTGATGATGGAGGACCTTGGTGGTCCAGCAGGGCTTCGCCAAGCACCGCGAGATATGAGGAGAAAGAGAGGTAGGGCTGCGCCAACAGGAGAAGAAACTCATGTGGTGGGCTGCTCCTATGCCTCCACTATATATAGGGGGAGAGGGGGCTGCGCTCCCACCTAGGTTTCCACCCCTAGGGGGCGGCGGCCAGCCCTAGATCCCATCTAGGGGGGCGGCCAAGGGGTGGAGAGGGGGAAACTTGCCCCCCAAGCAAGGTGGGGCGCCCCCTCCCCAAACCCTAGGCGCCTTGGGCCCTTGTGGGGGGGGGGGGGG
>NC_041385.1:844929207-845005569 GCF_002162155.2 Triticum dicoccoides | reverse complement strand
ACCTGGGGCTGGTCCCCTTCCACACTTGGCCCATGCAGCCCTCTGGGGCCGGTGGCCCCACTTGGTGGACCCCCGGGACCCTCCCGGTGGTCCCGGTACGTTACCGATAAAACCCGAAACTTTTTCGGTGACCAAAACAGGACTTCTCATATATAAATCTTTACCTCCGGACCATTCCGGAACTCCTCGTGACGTCCGGGATCTCATCCGGGACCCCGAACAACATTCGGTAACCACATACAAACTTCCTTTATAACCCTAGCGTCATCGAACCTTAAGTGTGTAGACCCTATGGGTTCGGGAACCATGTAGACATGACCGAGACGTTCTCCGGTCAATAACCAACAGCGGGATCTGGATACCCATGTTGGCTCCCACATGTTCCACGATGATCTCATCGGATGAACCACGATGTCAAGGACTCAATCGATCCCGTATACAATTCCCTTTGTCTAGCGATATTGTACTTGCCCGAGATTCGATCGTCGGTATCCCGATACCTTGTTCAATCTCGTTACCGGCAAGTCTCTTTACTCGTTCCGTAACACATCATCCCGTGATCACCCCCTTGGTCACATTGGGCACATTATGATGATGTCCTACCGAGTGGGCCCAGAGATACCTCTCCGTTTACACGGAGTGACAAATCCCAGTCTTGATTCGTGCCAACCCAACAGACACTTTCGGAGATACCTGTAGTGCACCTTTATAGCCACCCAGTTACGTTGTGACGTTTGGTACACTCAAAGCATTCCTACGGTATCCGAGAGTTGCACAATCTCATGGTCTAAGGAAATGATACTTGACATTAGAAAAGCTTTAGCATACGAACTACGATCTTTGTGCTAGGCTTAGGATTGGGTCTTGTCCATCACATCATTCTCCTAATGATGTGATCCCGTTATCAACGACATCCAATGTCCATTGTCAGGAAACCGTAACCATCTATTGATCAACGAGCTAGTCATCTAGAGGCTTACTAGGGACTTGGTGTTGTCTATGTACCCACACATGTATCTGAGTTTCCTATCAATACAATTATAGCATGGATAATAAACGATTATCATGAACAAGGAAATATAATAATAACTAATTTATCATTTCCTCTAGGGCATATTTCCAACACTTCAAGCTCAGAAGGGTTTTATGCGGACAACTCTCTTTATTTGACAAGTAGAAGTGCGCGGTTGCTCTAAGGATGCTTGCACTTGGTACTGTTGCAGATGCCACTTGTGAGATGGTCAGGATGGGGAAGAGCACGTGCTTGAAGACTACTGTCAAGTTTGCCCGCGCCATTGTGGAGGTGTTTGGACCTTAGTGTCTCAGAGAACCAAATGCGTAGGCCAAAGAAAAGTTGTTGTCTATTGGAGAGGCAAGGGGGTTTCCAAAAATGCTCAGATCAATTGATTGCATGCATTGGTAATGGAAGAACTGCCCCAGAGGTTTGCTGGGAATGTATCAAGGTCACACCAGAGAGGCCACCATCATAGTAGAAGTGATGGCATCACGTACTTATGGATTGGTGAACAAGTTGAAATCCTGGAAGATCAAGATGCGGCTCAGCTTATGAACTTTTTGCAGATGCATTAGAATCTTTGAGGTCATCAGGTGCACACGCAGATACTCAATGGCCTTGTGGAGCACATATGGACCCACAATGGGAACCAAGGAGCTAATGCTTGAGTTGTGCACTTCAAATAAATTTTCTGTAAACACTATCTAGCTCGGTACGAACATTTGTTATTTACGTGCGACATTGACTTTTATCAACGACGTGCATGGATTTTTGCATGGATTTGAGAGTCCGGATTTGAGATACGTGGATGTCGGGAGCGAAATATAAGGGTCCGTCCGGATGCGCCCGCGAGCTGCCTAGGCGCATCCGCGGACGTATAGGAGGTCGGATTTGCCAAGTCTGGCTGTAGATGCTCTAAGCCATGGATGACGACCCTGATCAAGCATAGCTGAGTGTTTGGCAAGTAAATGAGTCTCTAAATTTGACACTCTTCCTTCAAAAGTTACTAAGCAACTAACTAAATTACTAGCTCTCGCAGCGAACTCGTTAACAATCGCCTCATAACTGCTTCCTCTTCTCTTCAAAAAGTCATATACCACTATCTTACAATTACATGCAATAACGATCGTTGGAATTGAGAAATTTTCAGCTAGTGGCAATGCCTCATGGCAAGCTAGATCTCCAAAGTCGCTAGGTCTATGGTGCCACGCAGTACCAGAGATGATGACCCCAAGTAGCTGCCATCTCAACTTCTGCAAAAAGCAGCCGACGCGCCCGTTTTGCCATCTCCTAAGAGACCTCCATCAACGTAGGAATTTTAGATCAGTCGATTCCTTTAAGGCCTCCCCCATTAACACGTGTGATCTAGCAAAGCTTAGAGACCCCTCCTCCCTACTATACACTACAACATGAAAGCGTGTGTTGCCGCGCCCGTCTACATTGAAGAAAGAATGGTATAAATATTTACAAATTTGAATTAACCTGGAATTTGGATCAAACATGCTCTACCCATATATTCAGTGTTTATGCCATAAGAGTATACAAACATGTTTTTTTGGATTAAGGAGAAAGACAGGGAGAGGGGTGACCAATGGGGCATGAAAAAAAAATGTTTAAATCATGTTCCATAAAGTTCTTTCAAAAAAAATATGTCGAGCATCAACACACCGAAATAGTAATGATATTTTTAATTTCGAATTATTTGTTGTCAATTTACGTTTTATCCAAGAGCATGTCAGTACGAACCTCATTTTGAATATCTAGAGAAGTAGATTTTATTTCTCCTTTTCTCTAGGATATAGTACGTACTACTATTCTCTTGGATATACGAACTATCAAGAAAAGTTAGGGGTGGGTGGACGCATCCCATGATGCAAATTGTTCATACTTCCCATAAGACACTAATCAAACTTGACTTGTCCACTACAATTGCAAGCAAGCAAACAAATGACAACAAATCAGTTGCGTGAAACGGCAACTCGACCATCGTAGTGGTGTAAGCAGACTCGACCGAAAAACACAGTTGTTGGCGGTAGTGTTTTTTTCCTCGAGAATCAGTTGTTGACGGTAGTTGGGCTGCCAGAATCATTGGAAGCGCTTGCTGGGCCGGGTCACCTTGCTCCTTTGTCGGCCCAGTTCATCAGAACGCACCTGGATCAGTCTGTAGAGCAGCAGCCCTGTTAAGTTGGGCTGGCCATCTAGTATCATGCGTGGTTGCTCAAAAAAAAAAATCTAGTATCATGCGTGACAGCAATGAATTGATGGTAAAAACGCTGTGCGAAGTGTCATGCGTGACAACAATGAATTGATGGTAAAAACGCTGTGCGGGGTGGCAGATGGATCCAGTACGTTCACGAGCATCATCTAACGGCTAAGGATCTAAATCGCTGTGTCAATTAGGCCTTAAGCACAACCGACGCTCGTGCATGTGACTACTTGGGCCGCGACCCAATCATGAGCGAACAACTTGGTGGCTTCGCCCGGTCGCTTGCTTAATCGCTTCGTTTCTGTATGTTCATTTGCTAATCACTGCAGAAAAAAGTAGTTGCTGAAAGGACATCCAACTTTTTTGAAAAAAAACAAAAATATGAACAAAATCATGAACAGATACCTGGTTTCCTGAAAAAAAACAGGTATAGGAAAAAAATTCATAAACTTAGATTTTTTATTGAATTTAAGAAAAGTTCGTGAATTTGAAAACAATTAAGAATTTGAAAAAATAAATCACGAATTGAAAATATTTCACAAACTTGGAAAAAGTTCACAAACTCAAAAAACTATTGCATAATTAAAAAAAACACAACATTAGAACAAGTATGGGAATTTGAAGAAAGTTCATGTATTCAAAAAAAGTCCATGCATTCATAAAAGTTCATGAACTCAAAATTTGGGAAAGTTCTACAATTTGAAAAGAGTTCACCATTAAAAATATACGTTTAGATAATGTTCAATTTTAAGAAAAAAAATAAAAATACAATTTAGAACTGAAAATGACAATAAAAAATAAGAGAAATGTCACGAAATAACAATAATAGGAACAAAAGAACAGAAAAAAAATAAAAAAAGAGGAAAACGAAAGAACGAACAAGAAGGGATTAAAACAACAGAAAAGAAAAAAAACAGGCTGGAAGCTTCCAGAAGCGTCACACTAAACCTGGAGGGAGCTCCCGCTCCGGTAAGCGCCTTAAATGGGCCGGCCCACTTGTGATCTGTCGAAGGAAACTCCGGTGTGCGCGTTCGGCAAATAGCAAGAAATTAACACATGAAGCACCAAATATGGGATTCTCCAAGCTATATACGTAAATGCTATATCTTGCTTATAGAGACTATATTATTCGTCTCGACTGAAGCACACCCATATGGGCCGGCCATTAGCGCAGGTAGGTAGCTCGCTGCCACTCGGTCGATATACTGGTTTGGACCCTTTTTTTCTATTATTTCCTCTTTTGATTTTCTTTGGCTTTCAAAGGTTTTCTTCTATTTCCTGTATTTCTTTGTTTTTCATTATTTTATAAAAACTTTCATGGTTATTCCTTCTTCCCTTTTCCCTTTTTTCATTCTTGGTTTTTACCTTTTTTTTGCTTTATTTCTTTCTTTATTTGCTTATTTCTTTTTTTTGTTTCCTCCTCTGGTTTCACTGTTTCCATCCGTTTGCATTGGTTTTCTTAGGTTTTTCTTTTTTGTTTTTCTTTATTTTTATTTTTCTGTTTTTACTTTTTTTTTGTTCTTTTGCACATTCTCATTGGTCTCTCCCTTATTCAACACATGTCTATTTTTCCAGTAGACTACACGTCAAATATTTGTTTTGATACATGATGAACATTTTTCAAATACACGGTCTATTGTTTTCATTCAATACATGCTTTGAAAACTTTTAAATACATGGTCAACCTTTTTCAAATACTCGTTCAATTTTTCTATGGTAATAATTGTTTTTTAAAACTATGTAATGTTTACATTGTGTAGATTTTTTTAATGTTCTCAGTACATAATATACATTTTTAGTATAGACATGAAACTTTTCTTTGATAACCTGGCCCTCATCAGGGCTACACGTTGATTGTATTGCACAAGCCAAAAGAACATCCACAAGACCCTTCTTTTTGGAAATCTTCTTTGTGGCAGCTTGGAGCCTATGGAAAGAAAGAAATAACAACCATTTTCATGGAGTCCAACCCAGCTTTTTGTCTTGGAAGCAAAGATTTATTGTAGACTTCTCACTTCTCACCCATAGGGTAAAAGAGAAGTACAAGCCATTTATTTCCTCCCTTGTAGCCTCCTTGTAATACCCCCCTTCCTACCCTACCCTAAAGTGGCCAGGGCAACAATGTAAATACTCATGTGCCTCCACTCTTCATTTCATTGAAAAGGCACACTATCGGTGTCAAAACCGGCGGATCTCGGGTAGGGGGTCCCGAACTGTGCGTCTAGGTGGATGGTAACAGGAGACAAGGGGCACGATGTTTTTACCCAGGTTCGGGCCCTTTCGATGGAGGTAAAACCCTACTCCTGCTTGATTAATATTGATGATATGGGTAGTACAAGAGTTGATCTACCACGAGATCAGAGAGGCTAAACCCTAGAAGCTAGCCTATGGTATGATTGTTGTTCGTCCTATGGACTAAAACTCTCCGGTTTATATAGACACCGGAGAGGGCTAGGGTTACACAGAGTCGGTTACAATGGGAGGAGATCTTCATATCGAATTGCCAAGCTTGCCTTCCACGCCAAGGAAAGTCCTATCCGGACACGGGACGAAGTCTTCAATCTTGTATCTTCATAGTCTGGGAGTCCGGACAAAGGTCATAGTCCGGCCATCCGGACACCCCCTAATTGTCAGGACCCCGACTCGATGTCACATCGATCTAGCTGGTAACGCCTCATATCACTTTGCGGCCTCACGCACGGTATCCCCACGGGTGTCGTCTTACCTTTTCCCGGGACCGTTTGCGCCTTTTGGCTCACGTATATGATAGTGTCGCTAGCATCCATATGATAAAGAGCCCGGACTGACATGACTAGTCGTAAACCCAAAGTGGCACAGACTTACAGGGACAGGCATCCATGACCCAGCTTCGAACGTGTCGGTCATCAGCAAGTGGGTCCGGGCTGTAGCACTGGGCTAGCAGGACTCCGGTAAACCGGGCTGTAGCGGGCTAACAGGACTCCGGTACTCAAAGCGTGACATTTCCCCGAAGGGACAGACACAGGAACGAAGAAGGACACATGCCGGCCAGCCTGAGTGTTCCAGAGCAGTAGCAAGCTACCATGGCTCAGCGGTAACACTAGGAGACATTTCCCGGTAAGAGAGGCTACTAAAGATAAACAACTAGATAGTCAGATCCCGCACATACCAAGCATTTCAATCATACACACAATATGCTCGATATGTGCAAATACAACGAAGCATCACAACATGACTCTATGACACAAGTACTTTATTTAAGGCTCAGTGAGCCATACATAACATACACAAAGGTACGGGTCTCACGACCCCACATACAAGTCATACAGTCATACAAACCAGCAGCGGAAGTAACTTGTCTGAGTACAGACAACTAGTAAAATAAAAGAGGCTTGGAAAGCCTAGCTATACTACGTGGTCCTTCACAAGCTCAGGGTCACCACCTGGGTCTTTAGCCTACTCGTTGATGTCAACGTCTACATAGAACCCATCAGAAGGGGTTGCAGCGTCTTCTGTAAAAATGTAGATTATAGCAACATGAGTACAAAGGTACTCAACAAGACTTACATCAGATCCTACATACATGCATAGTATCAAGAAGGGTTGGTGGAGTTATTGCAGCAAGCCAGCTTTGACTCTTGGCTAGGCTATCCTACGATACTCCAACTTGAAATGGTTTTGCGCACACGAGTCCACTACTCACCACTTCAATACACTACCGAGGATCCACCTCCGTCTTCCTACGGAAGAGCCATCCTCGGCACTCACACTTATCTTGAGGCTTTTAGCAGTTTCCATTTACTTGTCTATGAACTGTATAGGCAACCAAGTAGTCCTTTACCGCGGACGCGGCTATTCGAATAGATCATGTTAACCCTGCAGGGGGTACTTCTTCATACACGCTCTCACCACTTACCGTCGTTTACACGACATGTACTCGGCAACCTTCAAGCGGAAGCCCAACGTGGGTGTCGGCCACGACCTACCTAATCACCTAAGCCTCCAGTCCAGGTTTATCGCCTATTCAGGTTCCATCCGCAGGGAGTCCGGCCGAGGTTTCCCATACGGCCCCGAACGATGTGAACAGGGTTCCCGAGATACCTAACGGGTATTCGGTACACCCGGCCACGTACCTACCGCATCACAGCCCACCCCTACGGTCAGCGCTGTCCACGGCCTCCAGTAGGCTACAAACACCAGAAACTACTTGCAACTCCTGGACGGAGAACTAGGGTGAATAAGAAGCCGGGAGGGTCCATTGGTTTCGGGCCCAATGCATGGTAGTAGCTGATTCTTAAATCACACATACAGATCTCAGTGCTTAAGGTCGGCTTCAATGAAACAACCCACCATGTACTCCTACATGGCCTCTCATCGATACCTTTACCAAATCGTGTTCACCACACCACTCTCATTACCGACATAATCATTTCACTCCAGCCCATCACCCCGATGAACCAAACCTGACACGACTCTAAGCATAGCAGGCATAGCAAGGTAGGAACAACACATACATATGGCTCAAGCAACTCCTACACATGCTAGTGGGTTTCATCTAGTTACTGTGGCAATGACAGGTCATGCAGAGGAAATGGGTTCAACTACCGTCGCACACAGCAGTTTGAATCGCGTTGTCTTAATGCAGTAAAAGAGAGCAGGAGCGAGAACATGGGATTGTATCGATATGATCAAATGGTTGGTTGCTTGCCTGATGGTTCGATGCACTGATATGGTTCTTCGTTAGGGTAATCACGGTACTCCTCGGGGGCAGAACCTGTCGCAAAGGACATCGATACACAACCATCACCAAACAATGTGCAACAATATGATGCATGCATGAAACATGGCAATATGAGTGTGTTGGGCTAATGCAACTAAGAACAGAGGGGTTTGAACAAATTTGAATCAAGGATTCAAATTTTAAGTTCAAATATGGTCTTTTAAAGTGCTTTTCCTTGTTCTGCTTAAAACATCAATTTAACTTGTTTGATCATGCATGAAAATAGTACAGATGGATAGATTGGATTTTTCTGATCATTTTTCATATATAATTTGTCCAATTTGGAGTTACAGAAAAAAAGTTATGAATTTTTGAAGTTTAAATAATATTCTGAAATTTCCTGATTTAATTTAAATTCAGAAAATCAATTACTGCGTCAGCCTGACGTCAGTGTGACGTCAGCAGGTCAACGGAACAGGTCTGGGTCAAACCTGACAGTGGGTCCCGCATGTCAGGGTGATTATTTTAATTAAAATTTAATTAAAACTAATCCTGTTTAATTAACAGGGCTGGGCCCCACCTGTCATTGACTCAGGGGAGTCAACCAGGGCCCACCCGTGGTCAAAGTCAAAGTCGGCTGCCGGCGTTTAGCCGCCGGCGAGCCCGACGCGGCGGCGGGAGTGGTTTTGGCCATTTCGGCCACCAGAGGGGCCGCGGAGACCACCGGAGTGGAGCTGAGGACAAACCGCAGCTCTTGGCGGAGTCCGTTGGGGTCGGGGTGGCCGGAGTCGACGGCGGCGAGCTCGGCTGCGGCCCCGGGGTTCGGTCGTGCACGGGAACGGGGTTGGAGCTCGAAGTCGAGCGAAGCGAGGCGCTAGGGATGCTCTACGGGGTCTTGCGAACTCGTTGGACTCGCCGGGGTGACCAAATGGTCACCGGAGCTGCGTCGACGACGAGCTCGGCGACGGCGGAGGTTCGGCCGTGGTGGGGAGGAGGCTACGGTGGGGAAACGAGGGGGAGGAGAGGGGGAAACGGTGGCGTAGCTCACCGCGGTTGCAGTGGGCGTCGAAGTGGGCTCGGGGACGCGCTGGAGACGGCGAATCGACGGCGATGGTGGTCGGAGCCCGAAGAGGGGAACGGCGACGTGGCGGCGATGCAGGGCTTCCGGGGAGCTGTGGAGCGGTGGGGAGGAAGAGGGAGTCGAGGCGGAGCTCCTGAGCTAGTCGGGGGAGCGAGGGGTGGTCGGAGACGGCGGCTATGGCGAACAGCGGCGACGGTGGTGTTCGGCCGTGAGAGAGAGAGGGAGAGAGCAGCACGGGAGAGAGAGGGGGATAAGGCCAGGGGATCGGGGCGGCACCGAGAAGAAGCGCCGCGGCGTCGCGCTGGCGGGGGAGGCAGGCAGACGGGCTGGTGGCGTGGCGCTCCGGCCGTGCGCGCGCGCCGGCCACACGCCTGGCCGACTGGCGCCAGGAGGACGACGGCGGTGGTGGGCTGGGCTGGCTTGCTGGGCCGGCCAGCTGGCTGGGCCGCACAGGGAAGTTTTTCCCCTTTTTTTTCTGTTTCTGTTTTTATTTAATATAACTGCAACTTTGTTGAATTTAATAAAATACCTAGGCAACTTCAAAAATTCACCAAACTATTCCTGGCCCATAGTTGGATTATTTCCAACATGAAACATTTTAGTTTGGAGATATTTGAGCATTTAAATATTTTATATTATTTTAAATGCCCAAATTCAAATATTTATGATTTAAATCAAAAACCCTAGGATGGCCTAGGAAAATGTGCACCACTTTTGGCAGAGGTTCTGAACCAAGGCAAAAATGATGGGCATTTTAGAAGGGCATTTCAGGTTCATTGAAAAATTATTTTAGTAACCCTAGTTGGTTCCAGAGGGGACTGGGGGTTCTGTCATCCCCATTTCAAGTTTCTGATGAAAGAGTAAACATGATGCAACACTCTAATGCATGACTAGCTAGGTTGTGACAACTCACCCCCACTCAAAAGAATCTCGTCCCGAGATTTGGGTTCCTCCGAGAAGAAGGCGGGATATTCAAGTCGAAGACGATCCTCCCTTTCCCAAGTTGCTTCATCCTCAGAATGGTGCGACCATTGAACCTTGAGAAACTTGACATTATGACGTCGCGTGGTACGTTCGGCCTGATCGAGGATACGAATGGGGTACTCTCGATATGTAAGATCATCTTGGAGATCAAGCGTTTCGTGGTCCACTTCACGGATAGGATCCGAGAAGCAACGCCTGAGTTGAGAAACGTGGAAGACATCGTGAACTCTGGAGAGGTGCGGAGGTAGTTCCAACTGGTAGGCAACTTCTCCTCGTTTGGCAAGAATGCGAAAAGGTCCAATGTAACGAGGAGCCAATTTGCCTTTGATACCGAAATGATGGGTTCCCTTCAGAGGGGTGACCCGAAGATAAGCCTTCTCGTCAACCTCGAAAGTCATAGCCTTATGTTTTCGGTCATACTGACTCTTTTGACGGGATTGGGCTGTTTTCAACTTTTCACGAACGATACGAACTTGTTCTTCTGCTTCCTGAATCATGTCCGGGCCAAAGAATTTTCTTTCCCCGGTCTCTGACCAGTTAAGGGTGTTCGACATCGTCGTCCATAGAGAACTTCAGAAGGGGCTTTACCCAAGCTAGATTGATAGCTGTTGTTGTAAGCGAATTCGGCAAATGGAAGGCACTTCTCCCAGTCCATTCCGAATGAGATAACAGAGGCTCGAAGCATGTCTTCTAGAATTTGGTTGACGCGTTCCACTTGACCACTCGACTGAGGGTGGAAAGCGGTGCTAAAGGAAAGACGGGTTCCCATAGTATTTTGGAAACTTTCCCAAAATCGAGAGGTGAAAAGACTTCCTCGATCCGAGTTAATTTCCAAAGGAACACCATGGAGAGACACTATTCGGGAGATGTACAAATCTGCCAGCTGACTAGCGGTTATACTCTCACGAACAGGTAAGAAGTGGGCTACTTTGGAAAGACGATCGACCACGACGAAAATAGCATTATTCCCTCTCTTGGTCCTGGGAAACCCAGTAATGAAATCCATACCAATTTTATCCCATTTCCATTCAGGAATAGCTAGGGGTTGAAGGGTGCCAGCAGGCCGTTGATGCTCTGCTTTTACACGACGACAGACGTCGCAATTAGCAATATACTGAGCAATTTCTCTCTTCATCCTAGTCCACCAGAACCTCTGGCGTAGGTCCTGATACATCTTAGTACTACCGGGATGAATAGTGGGAGGAGATTCATGAGCTTCCTTAAGGATTAATCGCCTTAGGTTGCGCACTTTGGGAACTACTAGTCGATTCCCGAAGTATACGACTCCTTGATCATTAATGGAGAAACAATCCGCAATTCCTTTCTGAATGTTCCTCTTGATGCGGGAGATTCCCGGATCTACCTTCTGTGCTTTGATAATTTGATCCGTAAGGGTAGGTTTTGCCACCAAGGTGGAGAGAAAACCTTGAGGAACAATGTGAAGGTTAAGCTTCCGAAATTCCTCATGGAGAAGCGGTTGACTTTGTTGTAACATCAGGTTGTTACAATAAGATTTACGACTTAGCGCATCAGCCATGACGTTGGCTTTCCCTGGGGTGTAGGTTATTCCTAAGTCGAAGTTGGTGATCAATTCAACCCAACGTCTCTGCCTGAGATTCAAATCCGGTTGGGTGAAAATATACTTCAGACTTTGGTGATCAGTGAATATTTCGCAACGATTACCGAGGAGGTAATGTCGCCAGGTCTTAAGTGCAAAGACTACGGCTGCAAGCTCTAGATCATGAGTAGGATAATTCTCCTCATGTGGGTGCAATTGCCGTGAAGCGTAGGCAATTACGTGTCGATCTTGCATGAGAATGCAACCTAGTCCTTGTCGCGAGGCGTCGCAGTAGATAACAAAGTCCTTGGAGAAGTCTGGCGGTACCAGCATGGGAGCAGAAGTCAGGCGTCTTTTCAGTTCCTGAAAGCTGTGCTCACATTGTGGAGTCCATTCGAACTTCTTATCTTTCTTGAGGAGTTCGGTTAGAGGTTTAGCAACCTTGGAGAAGTTCTCGACAAAGCGACGACAATAGCTCGCTAAGCCCAGAAAGCTCCGAACTTGCTTGACCGATTCAGGTGGAGTCCAATTAAGGACGGCTTGAACTCGCTCAGGGTTAACAGCAATACCTTTACCAGATATTACATGACCCAGATAGGTCACTTCTGGCAACCAGAATTCACATTTAGAAAATTTGGCATAAAGGCGATGCTCTCGAAGTTTCTGCAACACTAGCCTTAGATGTTCGGCATGTTCTTCCTCGTTCTTGGAGTAGATGAGTATATCATCGAGGTAAACCACGACGAATTTATCCAAATACTCCATGAAGATTGAGTTCATTAACCGAGAAAAGGTGGCTGGAGCGTTGGTTAAACCGAAGGACATGACGGTGTACTCGTATTGGCCATAACGAGTAACAAAGGCCGTTTTAGGAATGTCCCCGTTTCTGATTTTGATTTGGTGGTAGCCCAACCTCAAATCCATCTTGGAGAAGACTGAGGATCCAGCGAGCTGATCATACAGGTCGTTGATCCTGGGAAGCGGGTATTTGTTCTTGATTGTGACCAAGTTGACAGGTCGGTAATCTACAACCATCCGGTCCGTACCATCCTTCTTCTTGACGAATAGGACGGGGCAAGCCCACGGAGATGAACTAGGGCGGATGAAACCCTTTTTCAAGGACTCATCGAGTTGTTTCTTAAGCTCGGCTAGTTCTAGTGGTGCCATCTTATAAGGTCTTCTAGCAATCGGAACGGTTCCTGGAATGAGGTCTATTACGAACTCAACATCTCTGTCAGGTGGACCACCTGGAAATTCCTCTGGAAAGACATCCGGGAAGTCACGGACTACCGGAACGTCCTCAAGGTCTGGCAAAGGGCTGGCGTTAAGAGAATATAATTGTCGCTTGGCTATTCGGGTCAAGACATTGACTATCTTCCCCGAAGGATGGGTGAGTTGAACAGTCCTAGAGAAGCAATCAATTTGGGCATGATGAGCTGACATCCAGTCCATACCCAGAATGATATTAATATCTGAAGATTTAAGGGCTATCAAAGACGCAAGGAAAACAAGTCTGTCGACTTGGATCTCATTTCCATAACTTACCCTAGAGGTCTGCCATCTAGACCCAGGGGTAGAGATTTCCATAGTGGATGGCATGTCACAGAATGCAACGTTATGCAAACGAGCATAATTTTCAGATATAAAGGAATGAGAGGCTCCTGTATCGAAAAGGACAGATGCCGGGTGGCAATTAACAAGAAGCGTACCGAGAACGACGTTGGGATCCTCTTGAGCTTCTTCGGCAGAGACACAGTTGACATGGCCACGTGAAGCGGTGACCGGCTTGGCGTGGAATACTTTTCCTGTCGGCTTGCCACGGCCAACAGCTTTAGCAGATTGATTGGGGTTGGTCTGGGGGCATTCACGCATATAGTGACCAGATTCCCCACACTTGAAACAAGTCACGGAACTGGTACGTGGAGGAACATTATTGGTTGGACCCCCATAGGGCTTGGCTGGAGCAGACTGTTGTACAGGGCGAGGCGCCTGGAAAGATGGCCTCGGTGTGAACCTGGGTGGCAGGGCGGTGTGGGGCACCCACACGCGGCGCTTCTGAGGACCAGCACCGGATGAGGAACCCGTGTCGCGTCCATGCTTGCGTGTTGCGTCATAGTCAGTCTGACCAGTTTCAGCACTGATGGCTTTGTTGACAAGTTTCGAAAAAGATGTGCACTCATGCAGACGGAGGTCGCGGCGAAGCTCAGGACTAAGGCCCTTACGGAACCTTGCTTGCTTCCTGGCGTCAGTAGAAACTTCCTCAGTTGCATATCGGGCGAGATTACCAAACTCCCTGCTATAGGCATCCACAGAAAGTCGGCCTTGGGTGAAACTGCAAAATTCTTCACGTTTACGGTCCATGAGACCCTCCGGAATGTGATGTTCACGGAAAGCCTCGCTGAATTCAGCCCAAGTAGTGACATGGTCCGCTGGGCGCATAGCTCCATAATTCTCCCACCATAGACTGGCGGGGCCTTCAAGATGATATGCAGCAAAGGTGACCTTGTCAGCCTCCGCTACCAGCGCGGAACGCAGTTTGTGAGAGATACTGCGAAGCCAGTCATCAGCGTCGAGAGGCTCGACGGAGTGGTGGAACGTGGGTGGATGCAATTTGATAAAATCACTGAGTGACACCACGTTAGCCCTCTGATGGTGTGCTGTATTCTGTTCAATACGCTCCAACAAACGGTTTGTCTCCCGCTTGTTTCTCTCAGCTTCCATCATCACCTCGGCTAGTGAAGGAGGATGAGGCAGATTTTCATTCCTGGCTTCACTGCCTTCGGCCTGCTCTTGGGAAGCAGGGTTAGCGCGCGTGTTGACCATCCTAGGTAAACAAGACAATGATTTAGTCAGGATGGTAAAATTCCGACATAGGATATAGAATGTAAGGAATGACTCGAAATGCAAGATGATCATCCGTATGACATGGTAGATACAGAAACTGCTTCTTTTATTCCATCGTCATACACACCATACAGGGTTTAGTACAAGACCAAACAAAGTACTATTACGGTGAAAAGAGGATTACATCTCATTGGAGGCATTCCAAGCTCCTATACATTATTTCTCTACACCTCCGGAAAGAGTACAAACTAGGTCATAACCCACGAGTCACGCGGGACGATAGAAGACACAGCTAGTGCGAACTAGTGATACTACTGCTAACTCAGACCGATCCGTAGTAGTCCTCGTAGAAGTCACCTCCATAGCCTGGAAGCTCAACATGATCATCCGGAAACAGACGATCTCGCGAAGCTTGTGGACCATAGGGGCTAGGATGAGGCCTTGGACCAACAAACGGTGGCCTGCGGGGACCGCGAGGTGGGGTGATGCCTCCTACATCACGCCAAACCATCACGTCTGGCAGAGCGGATCTCACAGGATAGAGATCGCGCATATCTGAATATCCAGCTTGCACCGCCGGTGCGAACCGAGTCAAAGTGGCCCAGTGGTCAGCACGGGTATTGAAGAGCTCTAACCTCAAGGCCCGATTTTCACGGTCCTTATCCTCGAGCATCTCAGCAGTGGTGCGAGTCCGTGAATCCTCCTGGGTGGGGTCAACATAGATAGCCTGGAGATACCCTTGTGCTCCCGGAAGTGATCCTGGCATATACTGGAAATCAGAGTCCCGAAATAGGCCAGATCTGACCCGCATAATGGTCATCATAGAGTAGGCGGCGTCCTGCACAGCCATCTCAATGGTAACCCCGAGTCCATAAAAGCAGTGAAGAGGCTCGGTGGATCCAGGATAAGATGGAAATATCCTGACAGTGCAGAGATACTGGCTTTGATTAAAGTCTCGGAATTGCTCTTCGACCGTGTACTCGGGATACCAGCGATATCCAGCCTCAGTCATTACCCTGACCAACTTAGCAGTATGGCCGGGTACATCTAGGCATCGAGTCAGGCGAACCACTTGATTGAGGTCGCGAGTGGCCATCTGAAAGCACAATCATAATGCAAAGGCATTAGAATTTCTAGCAAAATTTCGGCAGCATAACAGCTGTAAATGCTCAAAAGGATTTGAGACATTTGACAAAGGATTTCGTACACACTCAACATCACCATATCAAAGTTCTGAAACCATTCTGGCAACATAATGTGGTAGTAGAACTGAACTAGGCTGGTAACCATCAAACTTATAGGGTACTACTGATTAGTAACTCGTGATCCTGATAGAGAGAACAGATCCTAATTCCTTAACCCCCGGTGGAAGAATGGACTGACTCAGATCAGAAAGTCATAAGGTATAAGGAGTAAAAAGAGCCTTACGTTCCAACCCACAAACAATTCCCCTACATATAACTAAAGAATTTCTAGACTCAACATCGACCAGTTTGGCTTGGAGAACCTACAGGCAGTCCGGCTCTGATACCAACGCTGTCAGGACCCCGACTCGATGTCACATCGATCTAGCTGGTAACGCCTCATATCACTTTGCGGCCTCACGCACGGTATCCCCACGGGTGTCGTCTTACCTTTTCCCGGGACCGTTTGCGCCTTTTGGCTCACGTATATGATAGTGTCGCTAGCATCCATATGATAAAGAGCCCGGGCTGACATGACTAGTCGTAAACCCAAAGTGGCACAGACTTACAGGGACAGGCATCCATGACCCAGCTTCGAACGTGTCGGTCATCAGCAAGTGGGTCCGGGCTGTAGCACTGGGCTAGCAGGACTCCGGTACTCAAAGCGTGACATTTCCCCGAAGGAACAGACACATGAACGAAGAAGGACACATGCCGGCCAGCCTAAGTGTTCCAGAGCAGTAGCAAGCTACCATGGCTCAGCGGTAACACTAGGAGACATTTCCCGGTAAGAGAGGCTACTAAAGATAAACAACTAGATAGTCAGATCCCACACATACCAAGCATTTCAATCATACACACAATATGCTCGATATGTGCAAATACAACGAAGCATCACAACATGACTCTATGACACAAGTACTTTATTTAAGGCTCAGTGAGCCATACATAACATACACAAAGGTACGGGTCTCACGACCCCACATACAAGTCATACAGTCATACAAACCAGCAGCGGAAGTAACTTGTCTGAGTACAGACAACTAGTAAAATAAAAGAGGCTTGGAAAGCCTAGCTATACTACGTGGTCCTTCACAAGCTCAGGGTCACCACCTGGGTCTTTAGCCTACTCGTTGATGTCAACGTCTATATAGAACCCATCAGAAGGGGTTGCAGCGTCTTCTGTAAAAATGTAGATTATAGCAACATGAGTACAAAGGTACTCAGCAAGACTTACATCAGATCCTACATACATGCATAGTATCAAGAGGGGTTGGTGGAGTTATTGCAGCAAGCCAGCTTTGACTCTTGGCTAGGCTATCCTACGATACTCCAACTTAAATGATTTTTGCGCACACGAGTCCACTACTCACCAATTCAATACACTACCGAGGATCCGCCTCCGTCTTCCTACGGAAGAGCCATCCTCGGCACTCACACTTATCTTGAGGCTTTTAGTAGTTTCCATTTACTTGTCTATGAACTGTATAGGCAACCAAGTAGTCCTTTACCGCGGACGCGGCTATTCGAATAGATCATGTTAACCCTGCAGGGGGTACTTCTTCATACACGCTCTCACCACTTACCGTCGTTTACACGACATGTACTCGGCAACCTTCAAGCGGAAGCCCAACGTGGGTGTCGGCCACGACCTACCTAATCACCTAAGCCTCCAGTCCAGGTTTATCGCCTATTCAGGTTCCATCCGCAGGGAGTCCGGCCGAGGTTTCCCATACGGCCCCGAACGATGTGAACAGGGTTCCCGAGATACCTAACAGGTATTCGGTACACCCGGCCACGTACCTACCGCATCACAGCCCACCCCTACGGTCAGCGCTGTCCACGGCCTCCAGTAGGCTACAAACACCAGAAACTACTTGCAACTCCTGGACGGAGAACTAGGGTGAATAAGAAGCCGAGAGGGTCCATTGGTTTCGGGCCCAATGCATGGTAGTAGCTGATTCTTAAATCACACATACAGATCTTAGTGCTTAAGGTCGGCTTCAATGAAACAACCCACCATGTACTCCTACATGGCCTCTCATCGATACCTTTACCAAATCGTGTTCACCACACCACTCTCATTACCGACATAATCATTTCACCCCAGCCCATCACCCCGATGAACCAGACCTGACACGACTCTAAGCATAGCAGGCATAGCAAGGTAGGAACAACACATACATATGGCTCAAGCAACTCCTACACATGCTAGTGGGTTTCATCTAGTTACTGTGGCAATGACAGGTCATGCAGAGGAAATGGGTTCAACTACCGTAGCACACAGCAGTTTGAATCGCGTTGTCTTAATGCAGTAAAAGAGAGCAGGAGCGAGAACATGGGATTGTATCGATATGATCAAATGGTTGGTTGCTTGCCTGATGGTTCGATGCACTGATACGGTTCTTCGTTAGGGTAATCACGGTATTCCTCGGAGGCAGAACCTGTCGCAAAGGACATCGATACACAACCATCACCAAACAATGTGCAACAATATGATGCATGCATGAAACATGGCAATATGAGTGGGTTGGGCTAATGCAACTAAGAACAGAGGGGTTTGAACAAATTTGAATCAAGGATTCAAATTTTAAGTTCAAATATGGTCTTTTAAAGTGCTTTTCCTTGTTCTGCTTAAAACATCAATTTAACTTGTTTGATCATGCATGAAAATAGTACAGATGGATAGATTGGATTTTTCTGATCATTTTTCATATATAATTTGTCCAATTTGGAGTTACAGAATAAAAGTTATGAATTTTTGAAGTTTAAATAATATTCTGGAATTTCCTGATTTAATTTAAATTCAGAAAATCAATTACTGCGTCAGCCTGACGTCAGTGTGACGTCAGCAGGTCAACGGAACAGGTCTGGGTCAAACCTAACAGTGGGTCCCGCATGTCAGGGTGATTATTTTAATTAAAATTTAATTAAAACTAATCCTGTTTAATTAACAGGGCTGGGCCCCACCTGTCATTGACTCAGGGGAGTCAACCAGGGCCCACCCGTGGTCAAAGTCAAAGTCGGCTGCCGGCGTTTAGCCGCCGGCGAGCCCGATGCGGCGGCGGGAGTGGTTTTGGCCATTTCGGCCACCAGAGGGGCCGCGGAGACCACCGGAGTGGAGCTGAGGACAAACCGCAGCTCTTGGCGGAGTCCGTTGGGGTCAGGGTGGCCGGAGTCGACGGCGGCGAGCTCGGCTGCGGCCGCCGGGGTTCGGTCGTGCACGGGAACGGGGTTGGAGCTCGAAGTCGAGCGAAGCGAGGCGCTAGGGATGCTCTACGGGGTCTTGCGAACTCGTTGGACTCGACGGGGTGACCAAATGGTCACCGGAGCTGCGTCGACGACGAGCTCGGCGACGGCGGAGGTTCGGCCGTGGTGGGGAGGAGGCTACGGTGGGGAAACGAGGGGGAGGAGAGGGGGAAACGGTGGCGTAGCTCACCGCGGTTGCAGTGGGCGTCGAAGTGGGCTCGGGGACGCGCTGGAGACGGCGAATCGACGGCGACGGTGGTCGGAGCCCGAAGAGGGGAACGGCGACGTGGCGGCGATGCAGGGCTTCCGGGGAGCTGTGGAGCGGTGGGGAGGAAGAGGGAGTCGAGGCGGAGCTCCTGAGCTAGTCGGGGGAGCGAGGGGTGGTCGGAGACGGCGGCTATGGCGAACGGCGGCGACGGTGGTGTTCGGCCGTGAGAGAGAGAGAGAGAGCAGCACGGGAGAGAGAGGGGGATAAGGCCAGGGGATCGGGGCGGCACCGAGAAGAAGCGCCGCGGCGTCGCGCTGGCGGGGGAGGCAGGCAGACGGGCTGGTGGCGTGGCGCTCCGGCCGTGCGCGCGCGCCGGCCACACGCCTGGCCGACTGGCGCCAGGAGGACGACGGCGGTGGTGGGCTGGGCTGGCTTGCTGGGCCGGCCAGCTGGCTGGGCCGCACAGGGAAGTTTTTCCCCTTTTTTTTCTGTTTCTGTTTTTATTTAATATAACTGCAACTTTGTTGAATTTAATAAAATACCTAGGCAACTTCAAAAATTCACCAAACTATTCCTGGCCCATAGTTGGATTATTTCCAACATGAAACATTTTAGTTTGGAGATATTTGAGCATTTAAATATTTTATATTATTTTAAATGCCCAAATTCAAATATTTATGATTTAAATCAAAAACCCTAGGATGGCCTAGGAAAATGTGCACCACTTTTGGCAGAGGTTCTGAACCAAGGCAAAAATGATGAGCATTTTAGAAGGGCATTTCAGGTTCATTGAAAAATTATTTTAGTAACCCTAGTTGGTTCCAGAGGGGACTGGGGGTTCTGTCATCCCCATTTCAAGTTTCTGATGAAAGAGTAAACATGATGCAACACTCTAATGCATGACTAGCTAGGTTGTGACACTAATCCAGGACTCCCTCAGTAGCCCCTGAACCAGGCTTCAATGACGACGAGTCCGGCGCGCAAATTGTCTTCGGCATTGCAAGGCGGGTTCCTCCTCCGAATATTTCATAGAAGATGTTGAACACCAGGATAGTGTCCGGCTCTGCAAAATAAGTTCCACTTACCACCGTAGAGAGAATAATATCTGCACAAATCTAATCTGCTGACGTATTCCGCAGCATGACATCACGCCACGGCCAAGCCTTTACGAATCGTTTTACTGTTCCACCTCAGCGCGTTTAGCGAGGCGGTTTCCTTGACACGTCTTGTCAAAGCAGAGATCGTGTCCCCTTATTCCGGGATTCTCATCAATACGGGCGTGGGTAACCCAACCGCGCCATTTAACCGCGGCGCTTGGGAGATAAGCGAGTTTTATTAGGTTGGTGGGGGCTCATAGTCGGCCGCCCATATAAGGGGATAAGGATCCACCCTTTCCATTTACGCCTTCTTCCTCCTTTGCTTATCCATTCCTGCGCACTCGAGCTCCAGCGCCCAAGTCCGCACTTCCCACCTCAACCTTCTCCAATCATGTCCGAAGCGGGAGGTAGATGGATGGCCTCCTCCGTCACGGAGGGGCAAATCAAAAAGTTGAGGAAGGCCGGATACTTGCCTGACGACATTGCGCACCGGCTTCTAGATAAGGGGCAACTCATCCCCACCCCTGGGCCCCATGAGAGGGTCGTATTTCTCCCCCACTTCCTCCGCGGACTGGGCTTTCCTCTTCACCCGTTCGTCCGGGGGCTCATGTTCTACTACGGCCTGGACTCCCACGATCTGGCCCCGAACTTCATCCTCAACATCTCGGCGTTTATCATCGTGTGTGAGGCCTTCCTCCGCATCCAGCCCCACTTCGGCTTATGGCTGAAGATCTTCAATGTCAAGCCGAAGGTTGTGGGAGGCCGACAAGCGGAGTGCGGAGGCGCCATGGTGGGCAAGATAGCCAACGTCACATGGCTCGAGGGCGCCTTCATGGAAACCATCAAGGGGTGGCAATCGGGGTGGTTCTACATCACCGAGCCGCATGACCCCGAATGGGCAGCGGCACTCGAATTCCAATCTGGCATCCCCACTCGGCTCACCTCGTGGAAAGAGGCGGGCCTGTCGTGGGGTAATTCGGCAGAGGTGACCCGACTTCAAACCTGCATCAAAGATCTGATAGACAGGAAGGTTAAACTCGTCACCATAGTCCAGGTCATGCTCTTCCGTCGGATCCTCCCGTGTCAACGACGGGCCTTTAATCTGTGGGAATTCGACCCGGCTCAGCACCAAACTTTGTCCAGGCTCTTCGACACAACGCACGAAGATGCTTGGAAGGTGCTTTTCAAGAGCTCCGAGGTTCACCCTCCCATCACCGAGGATCGCGGATTCTGCGAAGCGCCAAGCCAGTGCGGTAAGCTCAATTTTCCCATTATGGGGTACTTGCTTTTCATAGTTTTGATTATATGCGGGATCCAAACTCCCATCCCTTTAACAGGACTGGCAGAAGAAGGCCGGATGGACCAACTGTCCGGCTCCTTTGCCCGAAGACCCAGTGGACGCTCGTTTAACGAAGCTGCTGGTTCCGGCACCCCACGTGGTGCCGGAGAAGAATGCCAAGAAGAAGGCCACAGGGACTCGAAAGAGTTCCCGGCGTTTGGTGGTGTCGGATTCATCGCCTGACAACCCCGAAGCACCCTCCGCCTCTGAGGATGAGGAGGAGGAAGAAGAAGAAGCCTCTCCCCCTCCAGCGGGGGAGGAAAGAAAAGGAAGGCCGCCCCAACTGGGGAGGCCGGAGGGTCCAAGAAGGGGGGACCCTTCTGCGGGACGACGCCTCAGATGCCGAAGACGGTGGGGAGGAATGGCCATCCAGGGTCAAGCCCCTGGCAAAATCGTAAGTATCCGCATACCAGAATAACTTATGGCGCTCCTCTATTGTATGGTACCTTCTGACGCCGAATTCAATCATGCAGTCCGCCCAAGGCTCAGCTCGGCGATTCGTCGAGCGGCTCCCTGGGTTCGTCGGATGTGAATAGCGCTTCACTTCCGACGGCCTCCTCCCCTCTCCCTACGGACGACGCCGAGGTGGAGTCCCAAAAGGGACTAAACCAGGAGGAGGTGGTCCTGGAGGCGCCGCAAGGCGACCTCCCGGACTCCAGGCCCAAAGGGGGTAAAGCCCCAGAGGGATCTAAGTCCGGCCCTGGACCGGACACCGCTCCAGAACCATCAACGGTTCCAGAGTCCGGTAGGCGGCGCCTTCGCAAGAAGGGCACGCCTACGACGCCGGCGGCCTCCATCCAACCGGAGACGCCGGACAATTTGCTGGAGGTGCTTAACGGAGCCTCCATCGACGAGGAGCACCGCACTATTATGAGTGCGGTGATTCAGAAGGTTCAGTCCGCCAAGAGCGGGCTGACAGAAGCCTGTACCAGCCTATTGACAGGCTTTGAGGTATGTATTTAAAACATATAAAAATGTTACCACATAGACAGTAGCCCGTGATGCTCAGTATGGTGTTCGGAAAGAAAAGTCGGACTGAGGATCTAAACAAAGATATACGCAGGAGTCTAACATAAATATGTCAATATGGGAATGCAGGCTGCGCTGCTGACCTCTACCGCACTGACTGCGGAGGTCGATGCATTGAAGCAGAGCCTCGAGCGGTCCGAGAACGAGCTCGGCCGTGCCAAGAAGCAGCTCGAGGATAAAGAAGGTATGTAATACCATATGTAAATGTATATATAAATACCTGGTTGCAAATAATGACAGGACCAACGTGAATATTATAGGGGCCACAACCGAGGTGGCAACCCTGAAGGAAGCGCTCTCCAAGGCCGAAGACAAAGCGGCCATGGAGGGCTCCGAGCGAGAGAAGCAATAGGCGCAGGTGGCGGAGGTGCGGCAAGAGCTCAATGCTCTTGTGAAAAAACATGAGAGGTTAGAGCTTGACTCGAAGGCTCGAGAGTCCGAGCTTGCCTCGGCACTTGAAAGTGCCAAATCTGCCAAGGCCGAAGCCCAAAAAGCCCTCCAGGAGATTGAGGCGATGAAAAAGATTGCGGCGGGTAAGGCATTCTTTATGCAAAGCAAGCATGTGAAAGTAAATTACCTGTTACTTACCCGCATCCGGAGTTCTCCAGGAGCGTTTGCAGATCTGCCCCGCAGTGTATCCGATGTCGCCGCATTCTACCGGGTCGAGGAAGGAAGCTCGACGGAGAAGGTGTTCTGGGCCTAGTATGCTGAGGCCGAACACCCGGTGCCCTTGACCGACCAGCTGAAGCAGCTGGTCGAGCTTCATAAGGCAGCTGAACAGGCCATGAAGGGCCTGATAGGCCGGCTGTGGCCTGGTGAGGTCATGCCTTTGAGCTACTTTAGGCTGGTGCGGCGACTGGTGGATGCCTGTCCACGGCTTGGAGTCATCAAGCGTTCCGTGTGTATCGAGGGCACCCGTAGGGCTTTTGCCCGTGCTAAAGTGCACTGGGGCAAGCTGGACGCTGAGAAGCTGGTGAAGGATGGGCCATCGGAGGGGAAGGAGCATCGCAGGCCCGAGATGTATTATGAGGGAGTCCTGAAGGGTGCCTGTCTTGTAGTGAATGAATGTACCGGGGATGTAATTTTTGAGTAACCTCGCTCGTGTTTGTCCTATGCGCTGAAAACTTGTTTATATGCGCTAAGCAACGCTTTTTGAATTTAAAATATTACCTTCTGTGCGGCCGTTTATGAAATCTGAGAGATGCAAGTCGTCGGCTTCTACCCCCATGCCATGAGTGCTGGGGTGTTCGGGATAAACCTGAGCCCTCTTGTTCCCATTCTTGGGTCCATCTAGGGAGGCGCTCAGCACAACGAACAAGGCCATCAGACTTATAATGCTTTATCACTCTCACTTAGCCATAGAATTCTATAATTTTAAATTTCGGTGAAGCCCCTAGTATTCGGAAGACCGAGTTCGGGGCGCTATCCACGCCTAGGCCAGATAAATCCGGCTCCTCGCTCTAAGCGGCATAAGTCTTTAGGGACTCGAAAAACCTCGCGAATAGCGACCGGTCTCTCGCACTATCATGACGGTCAGTTTTAGCTTTCTCTACTGAGGTGTGAACCCAGCTCAGCTGGGGCACAATCGCAGTAGTTCTCCCAGCGCTACCTTAGCCAACATTGCGGAACGTAAGGTACCAAAACATGGGAGCCGGGCAAACCCAACTATTGACCCAAGACATGATTCGGAGCCGATGCATATAGTGCTATAAGTTCGGGGTGCCGCACTCATGAGAGTGTTCGGTCTTCTCACCGTATTATGGGGTGCTTAAGCCCCTGGTGTATTGGCCGTACCAAAGTGTACGGTTGCATAATGTCATGACTGAACATACTTGTATAAAAATAAATGAATAAAATAATAGATAAGAGCTATGTATTGTTTATTAAAAAGGGCTGCTATGAAAGCAGAACGATACAAATAGTGCGATAAGCAAGAGATGGGATTATTTGACATGTCCCCCTCCAGGGGCAAGGTGCGAGACTTTAAGTAAAACAGGTATTTAGCTCGTTATAGAGACCACCTGGACATTTGACATGGCTTGTTGTCTCCCTGGCTGTTGCATCGTGTGTTCGGCGAGTGTATTTCCGGACAATCCTTCCGAATAGTTGGGTCCTGAAAGTATATATAAAAAAGGAAACGACGGAATAGGGAGCCCCTAGTGCGGTTGAGCCGCATTCTGGGCGTGCCGTGGTTGTGCCCCTCCCCTTATGCCCATGGTATTTCCAAGGCGTAATTATGTACGCGTGGTACTGCTATCGCCATCTGGCGAGGGCTGAGGTTGGGGCCGCACTGCTATGCTTGCTCAGAACGTGCCAGCCGGTTTTGTTGTAGGTTACTTCGGGCGTGCTTGACGTTGTCCGGACGTTTAACAGCCGGATTGGAGAATTGCCTTGAGAGGCTACTTTGTACTTCCGCCGCCAGGGCCGCCGTGTGCTCCTCCGTTCGGAGAGAGCGCTCGGTGTTTCCATTGACCGTAATGACTCCGCGAGGGCCTAGCATCTTGAGCTTGAGATATGTGTAGTGCGGCACCGCATTGAATTTTGCAAATGCGGTTCGTCCGAGCAGGGCGTGATAGCCACTGTGGAATGGGACTATGTCGAAGATTAACTCTTCGCTTCGGAAATTATCTGGGGATCCAAAGACCACTTCGAGTGTAACTGGGCCTGTACAGCTGGCTTCTACACCTGGTATGACGCCTTTGAAGGTCGTCTTTGTGGGTTTAATCCTTGAGGGATCTATACCCATTTTTCGCACTGTATCCTGATAAAGCAGGTTCAGGCTGCAGCCGCCATCCATGAGGACTCTGGTGAGGTGAAATCCGTCAATGATTGGGTCCAGGACCAATGCGGCGAATCCACCGTGACGAATACTAGTGGGGTGGTCCCTTCGATCAAAAGTGATCGGGCAGGAGGACCATGGGTTGAACTTTGGGGCGACTAGCTCCAACGCATAGACGTCCTTGAGAGCACGCTTCCGCTCCCTTTTGGGGATATGGGTTGCGTATATCATGTTCACTGTCCGCACTTGTGGGGGGAATCCCTTCTGTCCTCTGTTGTTCGGCGGCCGGGGCTCCTCCTCATCATCGCTATGCAGCCCCTTGTCTCTGATTTCGGCACTTAACTTGCCTGCCTGCTTGAACACCCAACAATCCATGTTGGTGTGATTGGCTGGTTGTTCGGGGGTGCCGTGTATCTGGCACGAGCGATCGAGTATCCGGTCTAAACTGGATGGGCCCGGAGGGGTTCTTTTGAATGGCTTCTTCCGCTGACCGGGTTTAGAGCCTCTGAATCCGGCATTAACTGCCGTATCCTCAGTATTATCGCCGTTAATGCGGCGCTTGTGCTTGTTACGATGTGACCTGCCATTGTTGTCCTTGGTATCCGAATTGCCAGGGCTCTTGGTTATGTTATTGCTACGAGCTAGCCAGCTGTCTTCTGCCGCGCAAAAGCGGGTCATGAGTGTCGTGAGGGCTTCCATAGATTTCGGCTTTTCCTGTCCTAGGTGTCGGGCAAGCCATCCGTCTCGGATGTTGTGCCTGAAGGCTGCAAGGGCCTCTGCATCCGGACAGTCGACTATTTGATTTTTCTTGGTTAGGAATCGTCCAGAATTGTCTGGCCGATTCCTCTGGCTGCTGGATTATGTGGCTTAGGTCATCGGCGTCTGGTGGTCGCACATAAGTGCCCTGGAAGTTGTCAAGGAATGCGGATTCCAGGTCCTCCCAGCAATTAATTGACTCTGCTGGCAGGCTATTAAGCCAATGTCAAGCTGGTCCTTTAAGCTTGAGCGGGAGGTATTTGATGGCGTGTAGATCATCACCACGGGCCATGTGGATATGAAGGAGATAATCCTCGATCCATACCGCAAGATCTGTTGTGCCATCGTATGATTCAATGTTTACGGGTTTGAAACCCTCGAGGATTTGATGATCCATTACTTCGTCTGTGAAGCATAGTGGGTGTGCGGCGCCCCTATACTAGGCTATATCGCGATGTAGCTCGGATGAGCTTTGTCTGTTGTGTTCAGCCTGTCCGTATTTGTCATATCCAGCGTGATGGTTTTCGTCACGTGACGTGGGGCGCCCACGCGATCCGTAGATCGATCTTGTTTGCCTTGCCTTATCCTCCAATATGTCTCGCGGGTCTATTGCATTTCCCCGTGCTCTGGTATTTTTGGAGCAGCGCCAGGGTGCGGCTTGAGTTGAGGGCCGAAAGGCCTCTCTGTCGCGGCCACGGGGTGGCCGATCGGGCGCATCATACGCTGGTGATGTAGGTTTAGTTGCTTCCTCCTCTAGTTGGGGTAGCAGCCTGCGCTTTGGGTAGCTCTTGGAGGGGCGTTCGAGTTTATACTCTTCGGCCGCCAGGACTTCAGTCCATCTGTCGGCTAGTAAATCTTGGTCAGCTCTGAGCTGCTGCTATTTTTTCTTGAGGCTGCTTGCCGTGGCTATAAGCCTGCGTTTGAAACGCTCTTGTTCGACGGGATCCTCTGGCACGACAAATTCGTCTTCGTCGAGGCTTGCCTCGTCTTCGGAGGGAGGCATATAATTTTCGTCCTCGACCTCCCTGTCTGCCGCTCTCTCATGAGGGTTGGCTTCTCCGTCCTCCTGCGCTGAATCCTGCTAGAGGGGGTTGTCTTCGGCACTGTCCGGGGTGTTGTTGTCTCCAGTGCCGGACTCGCCGTTTTTTCTTTGGCGGGATTTAGAGCGGCGCCGCTGACGTCGGCGCTTGGGTTGCTTCTTGGAGGGGTCGTCCTCCGTTTTTTCGTCGTCATCCCCTGCTTTAGGGGTGTCCACCATGTATATGTCATATGACGAGGTGGCTTTCCAGTGCCCTATAGGTGCTGGTTCTTGGTCGTCTCCTTCATCGGCGTCCATACCGTCGATGTCTTTGGAGTCAAAGTTGAGCATGTCGGTTAGATCGTCGACAGTGGCTACGAAGTGGGTGGTGGGTGGGTTTCGAATTTCTTCGTCGTCCGCATCCCAACCTTGCTGACCATAGTCCGGCCAGGGCTCTTCTGACAAAGAGAGAGACTTTAGTGAATTCAGGATGTCGCCAAAGGGCGAGTGCTGAAAGACGTCCGCGGCGGTGAACTCCATGATCGGAGCCCAATCGGGCTCGATCGAAAGGGGTGCGGGAGATTCAGAGTCCGGAAAGGAGTCCGGCACCTTGGAGTCACAGGCCTCACAAAGGACTAGGCCGGTATCCGGCTTGATCGCCGTAGAGATTGCGGCTCCTGGGGCGGCGTCCAACCGTCCGTCCCCGACTGGCATGGTCGGCTCCGAGCTAAGGGTCGGAGCGGACACCTGAGCGATGCTCTGGGCACTGTCCGACGGCAGAGCTAGATCATGTTCAGCGTGACAGTGCGGCGCGCTCGGCCGTGGCTCGAATCCGTTGAAGATCAAGTCCCCGCGGATGTCGGCCGTGTAGTTTAAGCTTCCAAATCTGACCTGATGGCCAGGGGCGTACCTTTCGATCTGCTCCAGATGGCCAAGCGAATTGGCCCGCAGTGCGAAGCCGCCGAATACGAAGATCTGTCCGAGGAGAAAAGTCTCACCCTGGACCGCGTCGTGGTTGTTGATCGAAGAAGCCAACGGGCCTAAAGGTGACGACACAGAGGAACTCTCAATGAAAGCACTAATGTCGGTGTCAAAACCGGCGGATCTCGGGTAGGGGGTCCCGAACTGTGCGTCTAGGCGGATGCTAACAGGAGACAAGGGGCACGATATTTTTACCAGGTTCGGGCCCTCTCGATGGAGGTAAAACCCTACTCCTGCTTGATTAATATTGATGATATGGGTAGTACAAGAGTTGATCTACCACGAGATCAGAGAGGCTAAACCCTAGAAGCTAGCCTATGGTATGATTGTTGTTCGTCCTATGGACTAAAACACTCCGGTTTATATAGACACCGGAGAGGGCTAGGGTTACACAGAGTCGGTTACAATGGGAGGAGATCTTCATATCGAATCGCCAAGCTTGCCTTCCACGCCAAGGAAAGTCCTATCCGGACACGGGATGAAGTCTTCAATCTTGTATCTTCATAGTCTGGCCAAAGGTCATAGTCCGGCCATCCGGACACCCCCTAATCCAGGACTCCCTCACACACAATGAGAGGCTCTCTCACTGGTTCAACATTACAAAAAATTGTTCATAGGATGTTTTGGCTACAACTTCCTGATTTTAAAGACACTGTAAAATCTATTTGAGATCAAGGAGTTTCTGAACATAATAGTGCTAAGAGAGTTACTGTAAAATTTAAAAGAATGAGAAAGGAACTGAAACTATGGGCAAAAAAATATTTCTCAGCTGGCCATGCTCATTAAAAACTCAAATGATCAGATCCTCTTGTTTGATATTTTGGAGGAGCATAGACCCCTTTCTATTGAGGAATGGAATGGAAGAAATATCCTTAAAAATCATTTGATTAATCTCCTCTCCTATCAGAATGCCTACTCGAAGCAAAGAGAAACTATCAAATGGGTTAAGTTGGGAGATGAGAACATTGATTTTTTTTTTCAAGCAAACACAACTATCAAATAAAGACACAATCAAACCCGGTGGTTAAAGGATGAAAATTGAAATGAGCACACAGACGATCAGGATAAAGCTGCTATTCTTTGTAGAGCCTTTAAAGGAAGAATGGGAACAGCTAGAAAAACTGAGATTTTTTACCACTTCTAGAGCCTTTAAAGGAAGAAATCTTCCCAGCTGATATTTCTCTTTCTGAGCTGGAAATCCCTTTTTCAAAAGAATGTGATTAAAGAGCTCCCTCTGACAAATCTCCTCGCCCTGATGACTTCAATGGCAATTTCATCAAATCCTGCTGGAGTATCATTGCAGAAGAATTTTATGCTCTCATTGATGATTTCTACCATGGTGCCATTGATCTTCCATCTATAAATGGGTCATTCATCACCTAGTGCCAAAGATTGGAAATCCACAACTGCATGTGGACTTCAGTCCCATTTCATTGTTAAACTGCAGAATTAAAATCATCACAAAGTTGTCAAACCGACTGCAGAAAATTATTCTGAAGCTTGTCCACACTAACGAATATGGATTTCAGAAAAATAGACATCCAAGATTGTTTAGCTTGGGCATTTGAATATATTCATCCCTGCCAGCAGTCCAAAAAGCAAATGGTCTTGTTGAAGCTAGACTTTGAAAAGGCATTTGATATGATTGAGCATAACACAATACTGGAAATCCTTAAGGTAAGAGGTTAGATGGATTATGTGGATCAAGATGATTTTTCTTCAGGGGTCTCTTCTGTGCTGTTAAATGGAGTGACTGGAAAACAGTTCAATTCTGAAAGAGGGGTGAGACAAGGAGATCCTTTACCACCTCTCATCTTTGTGTTGCTGTTGATCTCTTACAGACAATTCTAAATAAGGCAATGAGGGCAAGACTAATAAAGGACCCAACTGAATCAAGCTCAAACCTCGATTTTCCTATCATACAGTATGCAGATGACAGTCCTAATTCTGCCTGCTAGTCTAATTCAAGTGGAGCAAGTGAACAATCTATTGAAGCATTTTCCGATCAAACTGGGCTAAAAATAAACTACCACAAATCAGTTATGATCCCTATAAATATGCAGGAAGAGGTCTTTTAATCAAATATGTTTTATCTGCTTTAGCAATCTATTTCATGAGCATTCCGCTTCTGCGTGCTTCAACCACTAACCGGATTAACAAATATCTCAGGAATTTCCTGTGGAGAAAATATGGAGAGTTGGTGGCTGGCCCTGCAGTAATTGCCTATGATAAAGTTTGTAGACCAAGAAAACAAGGAGGTCTTGGAATATTGTATGTGAGTCTGCACAATAAGGCCCTAATGATGAAAATTGTGCAGAAGTTTCTTAACGAGGAACCCCTTCCTTGGGTTCAAGTTATTTGGGAGAAGTATTATTCTCAGTCACTGCCAGGTTCTAAGTTACAGGGATCCAACTGGTGGAGAAGTCACCTGGGGTTATTTGATGATTATAAATCTAATTCAAATTGTAAGCTAGGCAATGTATCTTTAATTTATGAAGTACTCATGCCATGTTACAATAATTTTATAACTTCTCAATTGTAGGTTGTTGCATTTGAGGTAATTAAGATCCCCAAATCTTTGACCAAAGCGTCAAGCACCATTTGTGGGATCCAAAACTCCTCTTGATGGATTCCGATTTGCTTTCCAACTTCTTCTTTTTGAACACGGTAAAATCATATATGCCCATATATAGGCACATACACTCATTCCTATGGACGCACGCACGCATGCCCTACCCGTATGAGTACCTCCAAGATATTGAGCCGACATCACACATTGAGATTGACGAAGTCACGACAGGTGTCTTGTAATTGACGGAAATGGCTCATCCACTGAACGAACCTGACCATCTGACCTTTTTGGCATGAAAATGAACGAAAACTAATAGGAATATGATATAGAAGCAGAATACACAATTCTCAAGTGCTAAACGTGACTTAGGCTGCGTTTGGTAGCAAAGTTTTTTTTTTAAGTTTTCTGGCAATACCGCTGTTTCTGAAAAAACCATGGTTTTGAATATTTTGATGCGCTTGGCTTCAGCAAAAACTAAAGTTTTGTAAACCACGGTATCCCCGAAACCAGGGGCGGAGTCAGAAAATTTAGTCATTGGGTTCACTTGTTGACTAGTGAGGATTTGATACGAATTAGTTAAGCGTAAAAGCTATTTTTACTCCATTTTACAGCACCCAAAATAATAGAACAAATAGAAAAATGATAGTGCGTACTACATATTTTGTTATGTTAATAATAGTTGAAGAGTATAAAACATACCAGTTGGATGAAATTCTAAAACCACTTGTTCAGATACTATAAATAAAGTAGTACCGAAATAATTTCATAGCTCGGTGTAGCTCCTCGTCTTTCTGAAAAGAGTAAAAACAAGATAAGTTAGTTTGACCAGTTTAATATAAGTACCATCGAGCCAAGAAAAAAAAGGAAAGTTGCTCATATTTTAGAGTGTCTCCTTTTTATTTGTCTCATTATCTTAAAAAGACCAAACACTGAATCATTACCAATGGTAGAAAACATGTATTTCTTCCCATAGCAAGTTACCCATTTTATTGCGCGGTTTTTCTTTGACATCATTAAATCACCGTTGAGTATCTTCAAATTTTTCTGTGATAATCAAACTTAGCCGGTGGCTTCTAATTCCTGCAGTTAAATATTTGCGTGTAATCTCAACTTGCTCCTGGGGTTTAGTTGTGTATTACGAAATTCTCTGCCAATCCGTCGGATCATTAGGCAACTGATATAAATTAATTTCTCCAAGGTGTGAGAAGACTACTCGCAATGGCATATTTGATCAATTTTGCCTACATCTAACAGGTCATCTTAACATGTCTGCATCTTTGTCTTGATGTGGTGATCGATTTGTCTTTGAAAAATATTGTTCCATGGTCTAGATCAATCAAAATCCGTGATTTACATTAGCAAACTAGGGCAAAAATATTGTCACACTAGAGTATTATGCTAGACAGAACATACACAAGAGGAAAGGTGTGACCGTGCGATCTCACTAGTCTGTACCTTCAATATGGAATTAAATTGACGGCTTGCCGCTGGGGTCCGATGATGGATCGATGAACGAACAGAAGAGATCGAGAGGAGAGAGGCCAGAGGTGAATTGGCGAATTGGACGAGTAAAGGTGTGGCGGCGGCTGCCTAGGAATCGTACGAGTACAGTTCACGATGGAGAGACCGGACCTGCGTAGTTGTGGGCACCGAGGCAATTTACTTATGGGCCTTTGGGCCCTTTTAGCCTATCCACCAAGGCAGTTCACGAGATTGATGGGGTCAGTCTAATCTTTTTACTGGGTTCAGGCGTACAAAGTACCTGCCGATACGTATGTAGCTACCAGGTTTCGTTGGGTTCAACTGCACCCAACGATACAACGGTGGCTCCGCCACTGCCCGAAACCATGGTCTTTTTGAAGTATCTGGAAAAGAGGTCCTGACCTCTTTTTTTCTAGACAGAGCGGAGAGAAAAGATCGATCGCAGTTGGCATTGTCGTCTACTCGAGATAACAGTATCCAGCAGCTATCCTTTTCCTCTTTCTGTTAGTGTATGGTGAACAACATGTATTATATCTCCTAGACCGATTGAGTTAGATTTGTTTACCACGTGCTAGTCTCTATCTGTTCTCTTCACCATGAGCGAATCAAGCTCACCAAGGGATAGACATATTCTACGGATCCTAGCATCTATAGATCGAGCGGATGTGTGCATGGCGGCTGCATGTCGCCGGCCGCTGTTAACAACCGCTAATTACTCAGTCATCCACGCTAAATACTAGGGTCAAAACTTTGATAAAACAACACCAGCCAAACACATGTAAAACTGAGATAAATATTGGTTTTAAGAAACTGTAGTATTCCTCGCCCACCTATGAGAATACCGTGGTTTCGAATTACCACAATTTTCTAAAACTTTGCTGCCAAACTAGCCCTTAACTGTGTTATGTAATATTTACAATGGAATCCAAGCCGGTCGAGGGGCATATGAGGGCATTTGTCATTGAGATTATGCCATAAATGATGCCGTATTTTCAAGGCATCAGAGGATAGCCGGTTGTTTAATCAAGACAACTGCAATCTAGGAGGGTCCTGACAATCAAAGTTATTTTAACACCAGCGTGATACTAGTAGCAATTTTGGGGTTTTGTTTTTAGATTGTGATGTCCCACGGTGCAACGTTTCCCACAGCGGGGCGAAGTGTCCCTCCCCTAAAAAAACAGAAAGAAATAAACAAAAGGACAGGTTGCTTGTACTTTATTTATTTATTGACATATCATTAATTTGTATTTATCCTGAGCAAGATGCATGGAGCCCTCAGATTCTAGGGTCGTCATGAATCAAGATGTATTTTAACTCGTACATTATCCTATGGATAAATTATCATCAATAATGTTGATTTTTCTGGAGCACCCAGCTTCTACAGTCATCAGATTGGATCATATGCCCGTTGAAACCCACGTCACGAGGCGCGGTGGACCCCATCCCTTGTCGGCGGGAGGGCTCCGTTTTCTGATATTTTTGTGAGTTTTATTAAGGATTGTATTCTACTCGGAGATGTGAGGCGGAGACTGCTCGCTGTAGATGGAATAAGGTCATCCGCACCTAGCCCCCGTTTCGGTGGTGCTTCTAGCATCGTGGGAGGGCGTGTGGAGATTTGCCTCCGGCGGATCTTATGTGATCCGGTCGGCGTTTGTCTTCGATGGATCCACATGGATCCGGTTTTCGTTCATATGTTTTTGTGTGTCTACATGTTGGATCTCTTCGATCTATGTTTCTCTTTACGGGCGCTGGTTGCTGTTCTGGTGAGCTGGTCCTATGGGGCCTTAGCACGACGATTTCCTGGTTGTCTATTACAACAAGGTTTGCCCGACTCCGATGAGAGATGGGCGATGACGGCGTGCTTGTAGTCGTCGCTAGGACCTAAATGTATTTATTTTTTTACTTTTGGTGTTGTTTGTACTATCTCGACAATTGATGGATAGATCGGAAGTTATACTAAAAAAACTTCTACAGTCGTCATGGATCAAGATGTAATTTCTTGGTATAAATAGCACGTCACATCCTACCTGCCCCCCGTAGCGCGCGCACACCCCTCCAAATCTGCATTTGTTTTTTAGTGACGGATTCTCTAACTAATCAAACCATTTGCAGTATAAACACGAAAAAGTTCGAGGCAAATGTGTTGTTTTCATGTTTGCTACCTAAATGTTTAAAGAATTATAGTCCCCCCATACTAAAGCGGTGTCAAATTAATATGGTCGGAGGGACTATAGAACATTTGCTTCTAGTACGTGATATAAAGAGACATGCTTTTTCCTTTTTTTTGTGGATATAAAAGAGACATGCTTTTTGTTACTGAATAGCGATTTTTTGTAGCAATGGAGGTCACAGAAGAGGTCCAGTGATTTAGCATGATGGTGGAGGAGACGATCCCTCGCGTCGCTCTCACGGGCGGCGGCGGGAAAACCCTAGCCCCCACCCCGCGCCCGCCTCCTACACCATCCTCTCCCCTCGCCGCCTTTAGAAGGCGCCGCCAGGTGAAGCCCGGTGTGCGTCGGCGGCGGCGGGGCCTTCTTCTCCTCCCGGCGTGCGGCTGTAGCGCAAGATGCGGCGGCGCGGAGGAGTCTTGATGTTGATGCGGCGAGGGCGCAGCGGCCAGACGGCGGCGCGAGTGGGCGACCGGGCCGTGGCGGCTGCGCGCGGGGTTGGCTCCGGGGCGGCGGCGCGGGCACGGATCCATCGCGGATCTGGTCCTGCGGACGCGGTCTCGGCCTCCCCTGCTCGACCAGTGGGTCTCGGTGGGGAGACTTCTCCTTGCTGAGATCTGGCAGCAATGGCCTGGATTATCCATATCCGGGCAAGGATGACGGCGACCCGTCCACGAGAGATGGAGGTCTTCGATCAGATCTGGGTGAAAACCTGCTATTGTCTATTGCCAAGGCCGGTGATGGCGACGTTGTCTGTGTCGTTCCCTTCCTGAAGTCATCGTCGGGGAGAAGTTCAAGGCCACTCTCTGCTACCTCCGAGAGAACCCTAGATCAATAGATCGGATGACGGCGGCTCTTTGGTGTCGTTTCCCCCTTGGGTGCGTCATTCTTGGAGGTGCACGCGGGCTCGAGGGACCGGAGGACGGCGACTTTGGTGGAGCGGTGCTTCATCTTGCACATTGATGGTGTCGGATCTCGGCGGCGTGGCGTTGTGGAGACTCGGCGTCTGATGCGAGGAGATGGACTCACGCAGATGGTAGAGGCCTGGCAAGGTCGGTGCTTCAGTTCTACTCTGAGGATGGACGGGGGGATGATGGAGGCGACGGGCCTTGCAGCGTGCGGTGCTCACTGGGAGTGTGCCAAACCGGTGTGGGACCCAATCCAGGTAGTGGCTTGGATGAGACACCTGACTTTAAATGTTAGGCTTTTGTGCGATGTCTGTTTAGTATTAGGCCCGGACATTCGACACGCCTTCATCAAGGGGATAGGAGTAGCAACGCTGTTGCCAAGATGGTGGCTTTAGGCTTATTGATGTATCACCTTGTATGATCTTTGTGAATAATTAATAATATGGCTGCATGCATCGTCCAAATGCAGAGGCCGGGTATGTCCTCCTTTTCTTAAGAAAAAACTAATTGGTGCATCGACGGTATGCCAATAATAGTGAGATGGCTGGACTAATGTGGGCTATGTTTGCTGGTTCAGAGGGTTTCTCCAATACATTATCCTTTGGTTGAATTATTGATGTTGATTTGTCTCGTAGCTTGATGATTGCCTGGAGTCCCAAAATATCAGTGATTAAATTATCTGCGACACTGTTAGCTAGCGCTACACTACAGCCGACCATCTTTGTTTCCCGATTAAATTATCTGTGATTTCTGGGTATAAATGCCAGGCCGCGTCCTACCTGCTGATGCACACAAATTAAGTGCACCATAGACACAATGAACACGATCTTCGTTTTCGTCATCACTCTCCTGCTCCTCCTATTCACACTGGTAGTACAAGCCCTAAGGCCCAGGACTAACCAAAGCCAGCCGCAGCCGCCAGGGCCTCCCGCTCTCCCCATCATCGGCCACCTCTACCTCTTCAGGGGCCCCCTCCATCGCCGCCTCACACGCCTCGCCACCCGCTACGGTGCCGTCTTCCGCCTGCGGTTCGGCGCCAAGAACGTCGTCGTCGTGTCCTCCGCCCAAGCCGCTGAGGAGTGTCTCGGCGTGCACGACATCGTGTTTGCCAATAGGCCGCAGCTGCCGACCGGCAAGATCCTCTCCTATGACTGGAGCACCATGGGCACCGCCAGCTACGGGGACTACTGGCGCCACATCCGCCGCATCGGCGTCACTGAGCTCCTATCGGCGCACAGGGTGCAGCAGTACGCCGACGTCCACATGCAGATGGCGCGGTCCATGGCGCGGCGCCTCTACCGCTCGGCTGCCGGTGGTCGTGCGCGGGTTGAGCTCAAGTCGCGGCTCTTCGAGATGCTCATGAACGTAATGACGAGCATGATTTGCGCGAGGACATACTATGGGACGTACGTAAGATCACTCAATTTACATCACTACCGTAATAACTAGCTATGCCGACGGATTATTCTATGCCGACGGCTTTTTGTCGGGGCCATCGGCATAGATGGATGTATGCCGACGGCCTGGAGAATCGTCAGCAAAGAAAAGCCATCAGCACACCATCATACATGCTGATGGCAATCGTCGGCATAGAAAGGCCGCCGGCACACCATGGATGCATACGACATACTCCACTATCTCCGACCATACATAGCATACAAAATATCGCGATGTACTGCTCACTACTATAAAAACTCAACAGAAACTGTTCTTATGGTTTTACAAACTTTTCTAGTGTGCCATCTTATATTTACTAAACGAAATCTAGTTTTGTAGTCCTTGCCTTGATCCTGGTGAGATGCACTAAGAAAAAAGATAGATCACTTTGATTTTTAAAAAAGATAGATCACTACAGAAAATATGTCGATACGGGGTGCTTTATTCTACGCTGAGTTCTAGAGCACGGGATCTGAGCGACAACAATTTAAGCCGAGTTGTATTCTGCACCCTGGGTGACGAGCATTAAGCAATCTATATACTAATGTTCGTAACTTCATCCTCGAGGCTCCAAACACCATGGTTCTTGTTGCCTTAGAAACTAGATTAATTAATCAAACTGTTTGCAGTAGGAACACAAAAAAAAATCAGTATGGTTCAAAGTTAGCTCCAAATAAGATGATTTTGAATCACCACTCCTGTTATGTTCATATTGTTGTCTAGATAGTAATAAAGTATTTTGGTAAATGTGCCCATGTTGTTTTCATGTTTACTATCAAAATATTCAAAAATTATGGACAATAACTATTCACTACATTTGGTTACAGTAATTTTATATAAAGCGACTTGATTTTGTAACTGATTGGAGTTTTGTGTAGCGATGGCGAGGAGATATTGGAGGTGACAGATGAGGTCCAGTGGTTTAGGACGATGGTAGAGGAGACGATGACACTAATTGGTGCGTCGACGGTGTGGGACTACATACCAACACTGGTGCGGTGGCTGGACATCGGCGGGTTCGGGAGACGGTTGTGGCGGCTCCGAGAGAGTAGAACCAAGTTCGTGCAGGGACTTATCGAGGATGAGAGAAAGAAGATGGAGGAGGGCACGACAACAGGGAGGACGATGATTGGGGCACTGTTGGCCCTGCAACACAAGGACCCAGAGGATTGCCCAGACCAGCTTATCCGAGCTTTGTGCATCGTGAGTATTCACTTATAATTTCAGAAATATTTCAGTGGCATATTTGGACGATGGTACTGCAAAGGGGTCCATATAATTTAAACTAAGGCCTTAAGATCTGGATCAAGTTCCCCTTAGGTGTGTAGTACTAGATATTTAACAGTGAAGGATGCCATTACAATGCTCATTACGTGTCATCAGAACTTAGTTTCAATTGTTATTAGTACATGTTCCACGTGTAGCTGATTCCCCGTAGGTGATAGTGCACAAAACCTCACGGGTTCAAGTACAAGTTACAGTCATATTATATGGAAGAAAGTCTAAGCCTAGGCAGGTTTATTTCAAACCGCTATCTAAATTGAAACCAGTCAAAAGGTATTCGAACACCAGTTTACCCACAAAACGAGGTGTTTCTTGTAGAAACCCTGTAAACCTGGAAACGTACATAATTGACACCAACTTGTTTGGAATATTCCTGCCACTGATCGGAGTGGTGTAATAACCTCACAATTTGGTTGCCGGCTCCAGTATAAAAAACTAGGCATAATTTGCTTGTGTGCATAAATAGTAAAATCCAGAAAACCACTTTTTGCTAAAAGATGATCTAAAATCTTAGAATTTTTTCTAGATACCGTGCCGCATAAAAACATTTCCAATGATGAAGGTATGTTTTGTTGTTGGATCTACATATGCTATACAAATGCATGTGGGGCTCACTTTCCATTTGCATCTTCTTACTCCCACTCCCCTTTTCTATATGTTGTTGTTCCTTTCCTAGCTCATTGCCTATCTTGTCGATCCACACATCTCATTGTAAGTCACATTCCAATAGTTGTTTTCCCCTGTTACAATGCGCGCATCTAGGGCATGGTTGTCATGTGGATGGTGCTCTACACCATATAGCGGAGGGTTGGGTACCTTCGATCAAGAGATGAAGCTTAATTATCAAGGGGACATTGGTCACAGCCTTATCAGTATCAGAAACAATTATCTTCATAGCATAAACTGGACTTGTGGCATGGGTTCTGTATATAAATATCGCAACCCGAATTTATTAGTCACATTCATGTTTTCTCAACAGAAATAGCAAACCTTATGGTGAATTTCCTTTTCCCCTAGTTAATCAAATGTATGGTGTAGCCATGTTTATTTTACTAGATTTTGTGCTTGTCATTGAACCTTTATAAAAATTATGTTTATAAAAAAATTCATCATTGGAATAGTACTTTTTTTTCGTGTGTGTATAATATTCTACCTATGCTGTGTCATTCTTCTGTCATTGAAGAGCGCCCTCGAAGCTGGATCATCTACTTCTGCAGATACAGTTGAGTGGGCAATGTCCCTCATGCTGAATAACCCTAAGGTGATGGTCAAAGTTCGTGATGAGATTGATTCCTACATAGGGAAACCAATACGCCTAATTGAGGCGGCCGATCTCCTGAAGTTACAATACCTTCGTTGCATAATCATGGAGACGCTTCGTCTGCATCCACCAACACCACTTCTTGTTCCTCATGAATCTTCTATTGACTGCACCGTCGGTGGATTTTATATTCCCAAGGGGACAATGCTTCTTGTGAACACATCTGCAATACACAGGGATCCCAAGATATGGGATAAACCAACAAACTTTATTCCAGAAAGGTACTGAGTATGAAACCATGCATTCACTGTTTATTTGGTTCCTGGAAATGCTTATTTGAGTAGCATAGACCTTACTTTTTTGTTCATTATTTTCATAGGTTTGAGGGTGAAAAGGGTGAAGGTAATATGGCTATGCCATTTGGTATGGGCAGGCGACGATGCCCAGCAGAGAATTTGGGTATGCAGATGGTAGGCCTTGCTCTGGGAACTATGATCCAATGTTTCGAATGGGAAAGAGTGGGGGAGGAGCTTGTGGACATGACAGACGGCTTTGGCCTAACTGCTCCGAGGGCAGTGCCCTTGGAGGCCTTCTATAAACCCCGTCAATCTATGATTACTCTTCTTTCGGAGATATAGTATTATTGTGGAACACACGGCTGTTCTTTTGTTGCTTTGTGTTGTATGGTCATCGTCAGCAAAATATTGTGTGGACATGTGACAATATTATCCATGTCTCTATGTGTAAAAACTATGTGCTGCAGTTTGCTAGCTATTCACCACCTGTGAGTGGAGCATCGACCATGCACTCCGTTGATGCTTGGATGCCACCATATAACTTAAATCTGTGTTCCATACAAAGTTGTGCTATATTTGTTGACATTTTTAATTCAGAACAACTGTGTGTTTGATCATTTGTTTATGTATCAAGTACTTCTACTTGTTTTATTTGACTCTTCGGCTGGTTTCCATAAGCATTTTTTCCACATAAACACGGTGGCATCTGCGTAATTAGGATGCACACATCCAACACCAACGCACACACACCAAAAACATGCCAATAAATAGCAAAGTCATATAAGACAAAAGCTATGCGCATGCGAGGAAAAAAGTGATCAGATCAGCGAAGCAACAAACTACACTAATGATCATATTCACACCAATTATCTCATGACACCACACGGACAACGAGGTTCCTCAACAGCAACACCTTCACGAAGGGAGTGATGCTTAAGCGTCGCCGTCGCCGGATCCAACCATCCATGGCCAAAATCTAGATCTTCATCCTGAAGAACCAGTCCGGGCATAGCAATGTCTTCAACAAATTAATGACGTAAAACCATCATCATTGCCAAGTATAACCAACTCAGGCCAGACCTAGGCGTACACCTATATAAGGGAGGTAGGGGCCTCCGGAGTCGGCAGCTAACATGCGCCTCTCTCATGTGAGACAACCAACATCAAAACAGATTGGACATGCAAATTACCTCACCTCAAGGGCTTTTTTTAAACGAAGGCTCAAGGAGAGCCCGACTTTAAATTAACAAAGCCGTCAACCGGCCAGGATTACACAAGGCCACCAAGCAAGAGCGATCGAAATATACAAGGAGCTGACTGAGCAGCTTACAATGTAACGCACACTACTGCACACAAAGGAAGAAACAAGAAAGACCTGCAAGTAATGTCGAAGCCCGCTGCACATACGCACCAAGAACAGGAAAGCAGAGAAGCCTCGAAGATCAGCCAGAGGCCTGCAAGCGCTGAGAGCAGCCGCCATGAATAACTCCGATATTGATGCTCTGGGGTCAGGGTGCTCGACAATTTGTGTGCGGATCTTGCTCATCCTTCCCCTGAGCCTGAGGAGGAGGATGAGAGTGTGGAGAATGTTGAAGTGGATACCTCTGAGACTGGTTGTGAGGACCAGCTGGAGAGTTTCAATATTCCTAAACGCAAGTGGAAGCAGAAGATCTACCCGGATTCCGCAGTGCGTAGGAGTGCTCGGATTCGAACGGCTAAAAAATTCCATGACGAGATATGAAAGGAATCTTTTGGAATAACAGAGGTCTGAAAGACTTGGCTAAAAGAAGGTTTCTTGTTGAGGCTTCTATTGAGCATAGGTTGGACTTTATCGCATTGTCGGAAACTGGAGCTAATTTTTCGGCACAATTTCTCAATACTTTATCGGGCGGTATTGATTTTGACTGGCATTGTCTACCACCACGAGGAAGATCGGGTGGGATCTTACTCGGAGTTAGATGCGATTCGTTAGAAGTCCTAAGCGTGGTCATGGGAGATTTTGCTGTTAAGTTTAGGGTGCGGTCGAAGATCGATTGGTTTAACTGGGCTTTGGTGGCGGTATATGGTGCCGCTCGACCCGAGCTAAAACCGGATTTCTTGGCTGATCTGGTTAGGATTTGTGGTTCAGAACAACTTCCAATCCTGGTGGGGGGTGATTTCAATATTATCAGAATGCGTGATGAGAAGAATAATGATAATTTTGATGGTAGATGGTCATTCATGTTTAACACTATCATTGAAAGCTTGGATCTGAGAGAGATAGAGCTTTCGGGCAGAAAGTTTACCTGGGCTAACGTGATGCCAAATCCGACGTTTGAAAAGTTGGATCGAGTCCTGGCTAGTGTCGAATGGGAGCAGAAATTTCCCTATGTAACAGTCCAGGCACTTTCGCGTGGTATTTCTGACCACACGCCTTTATTTCTCGACTCTGGGGAACCCACTCATTTGGGAAATAAAAATGTTTTTTCTTTCAAGCTAGCCTGGTTTGAGAGAGAAGGCTTCTTTGATCTCGTAGCCAGAGAATGGGCTAAGGATGCAGGAGGTAGGTCTGCGCTTGAGCGCTGGCAGAATAAAATTAAGCATTTGAGAAGTTTCCTCCGTGGGTGGGCTAAGCATCTCAGCGGGGTTTATAAGATTGAAAAGGAACAGCTCCTTACACTTATTCAGTCCCTAGATGTAAAGGCAAAAACCATGGTCCTGCCAGCCTCGGAGCTTCATGCCAAGCTAGATGCGGAGATGAGGCTGAAAGAGCTCCTTCATGAGGAAGAGTTAAAATGGGCACTCCGGGCCAAGGGTCCGAAGGGTAGCCCAGGGGGACGCGAACACACAATTCTTCCACATGATCGCTAATGGTAAACATAGAAAGAAGATGATCTTTCAGCTTGAGCAAGATGAGGGAACGATTCTTGGACAGGAAAACTTAAAGCTATATATTACTGAGTAATACAAGCAGCTGTTTGGGCCTCCAGAGGACAACTATGTGTCGCTGGATGAGTCTAGGATTGAGGATGTGCCTCAACTTACGGCTGTTGAGAATGATATTTTAGCTGCTCCTTTCTCTGAGAAAGAGGTGTTTGAGGCCATTTCCCAGATGAAGAATAATAAGGCTCCTGGCCCGGATGGTTTCCCGGCTGAGTTTTATAAGAATTGTTGGCATATTATTAAAGGAGATCTGTTGCCATTGTTCAATGATTTATTCTCTGGCCAGCTTCACCTTTTTCAGCTAAATTTTGGAACGATAACCCTACTTCCCAAGAAGATAGAGGTAGTGAGAATCGAGCAATGCCGGCCCATCTGTCTTCTTAATGTTAGTTTCAAAAAATTTACCAAGGTCGGGACGAATAGGCTCACACAGATTGCGCATACTGTGGTGCTGCCTACTCAAACTGCTTTCATGCCGGACAAGAACATCCTCGAAGTGGTTGTGGTCCTTCATGAAACGCTCCACCAGATTCACACGAAAAAACTTGATGGAGTTGTTTTTAAGGTAGATTTAGAGAAAGCGTACGATGAAGTCAAATGGCCTTTCCTTCAACAGACATTACACATGAAGGGTTTTGATGAAGCTTGGCGACGCCAAGTTGAATCTTTCACGCAAAAAGGGAGTGTTGGAATTAAAGTGAATGACGATATAGGTCATTATTTCCATACACACAAGGGCCTGCGGCAAGGTGATCCAATGTCTCCTATTCTGTTCAACATCGTAGTTGACTTGTTGGCAATATTGATAGGTAGGGCAAAGGCGTCCGGGCAGGTGGGTGGCTTGGTGCCTCATCTAGTTGATGGTGGTGTGTCCATCCTGCAGTATGCTGATGATACAATCATCTTTATGGAGCATGACTTGGCAAAAGCGATAAATATGAAGCTGGTGTTATGCTTATTTGAACAATTGTCCGGTTTGAAGATTAACTTCCATAAAAGCGAGTTGTTCTGTTTTGGTAGAGCCAAAGAGGAACAAGAGGCATATAAGCAATTGTTTGGATGCGAATTGGGAGCACTACCTTTTACTTACCTAGGTATTCTCATTCACCATCGTAAGCTGACAAACAGAGAATGGAAGTGTATCGAGGATCGGTTTGAGAAGAAACTGAGCTACTGGAAGGGCAAATTCATGTCTTATGGGGGCCGATTGATTCTTATTAATTCGGTGCTCACGAGTATGCCTATGTTTCTTTTATCCTTCTTTGAAGTACCAGTTGGGGTTAGGAAAAGGCCGGACTTCTATCGGTCCCGTTTCTTCTGGCAGAGTGATGATCTTAAGAGAAAGTACCGACTAGCCAAATGGGATGTTATTTGCCGACCAAAAGACCAAGGGGGTCTTGGTATTGAGAATCTTAAAGTCAAGAATAGATGCCCTCTCAGTAAGTGGCTATATAAGTTATCATCCGAAACTGAGGCAACTTGGGCGCAGATCCTTCGTAACAAGTATCTGCACTCTAAGACGTTGTCGCAGGTGATTGTGAGACCGACTGACTCGCCGTTTTGGAAGGGGCTTATGAGAGTCAAAGCTATTTTCTTTAATAGAACAAAGTTTATTGTCGGTAATGGCAACAACACTCGCTTCTGGGAGGATACTTGGCTGGGTGAAACACCATTGGTGCGTCAGTATCCGTCTTAGTATCATATTGTGCAGCGATGTGATGCTCTGGTTGCCTCGATTTTGCAGTCCACTCCCCTTAATATTCAGCTTAGGAGGGTGCTTATTGGCGACCGATGGGAAGCATGGATTCATCTGGTGAGTAGACTGATGGAGGTTCAGCTTACTCATCAGCCCGATCAGTTGTATTGGAAGCTTACTAGGACTGGTGAATTCACTGTAAAGTCGATGTATATTGATGTCATCAACTCTAGTGTTGTTCCTAGTTCCAAACATGTTTGGAAAGTCAAGGTTCCTTTAAAAATCAAAGTGTTTATGTGGTTTGTACATAAACAAGTCATCTTAACAAAAGATAATTCGGTTAAACGCAACTGGACAGGATCTACTTGGTGTAGTTTCTGTGATCGGGTTGAAACTATCAAGCATCTTTTCTTTGATTGCCCGTTGGCGAGAGTGTTGTGGCACACGGTGCAAATTGCCTTTAACATTACTCCTCCGAATTCAGTCAGGTCGTTATTTGGAACGTGGCTTGTTGGGTAGAGTCCGAAACAGCTAGACAAATTCGCGTAGGAGCATGTGCGTTGTTATGGGCAATTTGAAACTGCAGAAATGATTTGGCTTTTAATATAACAACAACTATTCATTTTTTGCAGGTGTTATTCTGGGCTACTGCGCTAATCTGTATGTTGTCCTTACTCACTTCGACGGAGGCCAGGGAGCGTTTGGTTACTGGATCTGTCCGGTGGGAGATGGTACCGCAGGATATCTTCAACCGGTTTGGATGGCGGTCATGTAATAGGATAGGCGATTAGTTTACCTATCTTTCTGTTGCCAGCTGGTTGTGGGCCTTGTTGCTTTTGGCTTTGTGGCTCTTTGTGAGCTAGCATTTTATCTGTTTGCAGATTGCAAGACTTTGTTAAACTACTTTATTTATTTATAAATGTGGCCATATGCATCATTCTGATGCAGAGGCCGGGGAGTCCCCCCTTTTCGAAAAAAAATCTTGGGATTGCGACCACGAACACCTGTCTTCCAACGCCGAAGAAGACCCCAATCCTCTCACCTAGGCTCGAAGGTGCCGCACCGTCGGGTCGTTGGGCGCTCACCCGAGAGCACGAACATGTGCTGGTCGTAATCCAGAGCAAGCAAAGCTCACCGTTCTCACCACGCCGTAGGCTCACACCACTAGCTGCACTGGCACCCGCCCGGGCAACCAAGAACAGAAGAAAAGCCGCTGGGAGGATTGTCGAAGAAAACAACTGCAAAAGACCCAAGGGCGAAGCTTGGAGAAGCCTCAGCTGGGACTCGCAGCCGACGGGCGCTCTTCTGCCTCGGCGCCACTCACCCTGAGAACCAGACGGCCCAAGGCGGCGCCTCCAAGGAGGGAACGACGTGCAGGCCGCCGCCACCGCCCAACCCAAGACGAGTGTTGGGCTTTCACCCGGGATCTGGGACGGGGATGGATAGGGGAGTCCTCAGCGGTGTCTCGAAGGAGAAAGGCGGTGCGCGCACGCGCCATCACCGCCGTGGTCGGAGATCCGGCCAAGGGTTTCCACCGGACTCGAGCTATGCCACCGGCACCCTGCCGGCACCAGAACTGGCATCCAAAGCTGCAGAGTGAACACAGCCGGAGGGGAGGAGTGAGCAGAGGAGGAGAAAACAGCCCGACCTTCAGATCTGGAGCAGAAGAAATCTGCACCACGAGCACCACCCGCTAGCTCCACGCCGCCCGAGCAGCCGAGGAGGACGGCCACCACATCCCGCACACACCGCCTGCTGCAGAGGCTACGCCGCCTCGCCCACCGGGGCCGCCACCCCGGAGTCCGTGGTCCTTCGTGTCACATCCCTAGTTCTGACAATGCCTAGTGCATGCATTAGAGTGTTGCACCATGTTTAAATTTCATTTAAATTTGAAATGGGGATTGTTGAAACCCTAGCACCAAATGAAATTTAACTAGGTTCAATAAAAATATTTTCAATAACCCAGAATGCCCTTTGGAAATGTTCATAATTTCTGTTAAAGGTGAAAACCTCTTCCAAAAATGATGAACATATTTATAGGCTATTCCTGGATTTTTGAATTAAATTATATAGTGTTTGCATTTGGGCATTTAATTGCTAATAATATTTTAAATGCTCAAATAATCACAAACTGAAATGTTTACTGTTGGAAATATTCCAAACAGTGGCCACAGTCAGTTGCATGATTTTTGGAAATGCTCTGGCATTTTTAATAAATCCAAACACAATTACAGAAAATAGAAAACAGTAACTAAAATAGAAATAAAAGAAAAAGAACAGAGACTACCTGGCCTCACCCGTGCAGCCCACCAGCCGGCCCAGCTCCCCCCCCTGGCCGGCCCAGCCCACCCGCGCCTTCCCTGTCGTCTTCCTCCTCGGACAGAAGGACGAGGGCGTGTGCCCGACGCTCGCCGGCACGCGCGCGCGCCACCTCCCCCCCTGCTGGCCACCTCCTGCTTCCCCCGGACTCCCTCGATGCCCCGGACGAAGCCACGCAGCTGCCCCGCACCGCTCTCACTCTCCCTCGCCCTCCTCTTCTCCCCCTGCTCTCTCTCCCTCTCACCCGAGAACCACCGCCGCCGCCGACGGGCATCACCGTAGCCACTGGCCTCCCCTCGCCTCCCCGACCCGCTTCCGAGCTCCGCCACAACCCCCTCCACCTCCTCGTTGAGCTACGGACCTCCCGGACGTGCTGCAACGCCGCCACCATCGCCGTTTCCGTCGCCGGCCACCGAAGTTCGCCGCGGTCAATTCGCCACCTCCGCCGCCTCCCCGAGACCACCGAGCTGCTCATCGACCTCGCTGTGAGCTCCTCTTCCATTTCCCCTTCTCCCCGCGCTCGTTCCCGCACTCCAGCCGCCTTCTCACCGGAGCCGATTGCTCCTCGCCGCCGGTCATGGCGCTGCCGTGGCCAGGGTCACCCTAGCTAGCGCCCGAGCACGTTACCGAGTTCGCCGCCCTCCCAGGAGCCCCCAGAGCCTTTCCGTTTCCCCTCTAGTGCACCGCAGCGCCGCGTTCGACCTTGGCCGAACTCCGGCGGCCACCTAGGTCGACGCCGGCACCGATTCCGGCCGCCCCGACCCCAACCGACTCCACAGGAAGACGCGGCGCCCTCCCAGCTACCCGTAGAGCCTCTCCGCCGCCCGAATGGTCGCCGGAGGAGCGATCCCGAAGCCCTCCGCCGTGCCTGTTGCCGCCGGCGTTGAGCCGCCGGCCTGTTTGGGCCATTTGACCGGGGTTTGACCTCCCCCTGTGTCACTGACATGCGGGACCAGCCCGCCTAATTAATCTAGGTTAGTTTAAATTAAAACGCTAACTAACCCAGTTAGTTAGGTTAGTCACTGACACGGAGGACCCACTGGTCAGTTTGACCTGGGCTGCCGTTGACTCGCTTACGTCATGCTGACGTAGTGCTGACGCAGTAAATTCTTTTCTGGATTTATTTTTATATAGGAAATTCCAGAAAATGCCTAAAACTTCAATAAATCATAGAAATTCAACCGTAACTCCAAATTAAATAAATCATATATGAAAAATTATCAGAAAAATTCAAGGAATCCATCTGTACCATTTTCATGCATGTTAGAACAACTTATAGGTGCTGTTTAGCACAAATCAACTAAATGGCATTTGAATAATCACATATGGAGTTTGAATTTGAATCTTATATTCAAACCAACTTCATTTAATCTGTTGCTAGTTGCATTAGCTCAAAACACATTCATATTGCCATGTCATGAGCATGCATCATATTGTGCATTGCATGATTGTGTTCCTTTCTGTATTGCCGGTATTTGTCCCCTCTCGATAGACGTGATACCGATGATGTGATCGTTGACACTGATGAAGACTCAATGTTATCTTCAGAAGTGCCAGGCAAGCAAAACCCCCTTGTTCATTCCGATACAACCCTACTCTCTCGCTCCTGCTCTCTTTTTAATGCATTAGGACAACACCGATTCAACTGTTACATGCTGCGGTAGTTGAACCCCTTTATCCTCTGCATGACCTGTCATTCCACAGTAAATAGATGAAACCCACTAGCATGAGTAGGAGTTGTTTGAGCCCTATTGTGCCTACTCATTCATGCTTGTTTGTCATGCCTGCTACTGCTTAGAGTTGAGTCGGGTCTGATTCATCGGGGATGAATCAGAGGTGTGTGAACATGTCCTACGGTGTGTGAGCTAAGCGTGTGAACACGATTTGGTAAAGGTAGCGGTGAGAGGCCATGTAGGAGTACATGGTGGGTTGTCTCATTGCAGCCGTCCTCAGGAACTGAGTTCTGTGTTTGTGATCCATGATTCAGCTACTACCACGCATTGGGCCCGAAACCAATGGACCCTCTCGGCTTCTTGATCACCCTTGTCCTCTGTCCAGGAGTTGCAAGTAGTTTTTGGTGTTTGTAGTATGCTGGAGGCCGTGGACAGCGCTGACCGTAGGGGTGGGCTGTGATGCGGTAGGCACGTGGCCGGGTAAACCGGGCGCCCGTTTGGTGTCACGGAACCCTGTTCACATCGTTTGGGGCTGTGAGCGAAACTCCGGCCGGATCTCCTCATGGATGGAACCCGAATAGGCGATAAACCTGGACTAGAGACTCGAGTGTTTAGGCAGGCCGTGGCCGACACCCACGTTGGGCTTCCGCTTGAAGGTTGCCGAGTACATGTCGTGTAAACGGCGGTAAGTGGTGAGAGCGTGTGTGAAGAAGTACACCCCTGCAGGGTTAATATGATCTATTCGAATAGCCGTGTCCGCGGAAAAAGGACTTCTGGGTTGCTTATATCAGTTCATAGACAAGTGAAAGTGGATACTCTAAAATACGCAAGATAAGCGTGAGTGCTATGGATGGCGTTCTCGTAGGGAGACGGGAGCGGATCCATAGTGGTGTATTGATATGGTGAATATGTGGACTCGTGTGCGCCACCTCAAAAGAGTCGCTTGCAGTCGTAGTTTAGGATAGCCACCGAGTCAAAGCTGGCTTGCTGCAGTCAAACCCCTCCACCCCCTTGTTGATAATGATGCATATGTAGATAGATCTGATGTAAGTCTTGCTGGGTACATTTGTACTCACGTTTGCCTATTTTATGTTTTGCAGAGAGACTTCAGTCTCACTAGTAGTTCCGCTTGGACTTCGACGTTTAGCTTGATACCTCAGCTACGATCTTGTGCCCTCGGTAGGATCTGATAGATAGTCAGGCTTCTCAGCCTTTTTCATTTATAGATGTCTGTACCCAGACATGATAGCTTCCGCTTGTGCTTTGATTTGTATGCTCTGAATGTTGGGTCATGAGACCCCTGTTTGTAATATCTCGCTCCTCGGAGCCTATTGAATAAATTACTTGAGTCGTAGAGTCATTTTGTGATGCCATGTTGTATTGCACATATCGAGCATATTGTGTGTATGCTATTGAAATGCTTGGTATGTGTGGGATCTGACTATCTAGTTGTTTATCTTTAGTAGCCTCTCTTACCGGGAAATGTCTCCTAGTGTTTCCACCGAGCCATGGTAGCTTGCTACTGCTCCGGAACACTTAGGCTGGCCGGCATGTGTCCTTCTTCGTTCCTGTGTCTGTCCCTTCGGGGAAATGTCACGCTTTGAGTATCGGAGTCCTGTTAGCCCGCTACAGCCCGGTTTACCGGAGTCCTGCTAGCCCAGTGCTACAGCCCGGACCCACTTGCTGATGACCGACACGTTCGAAGCTGGGTCATGGATGCCTGTCCCTGTAAGTCTGTGCCACTTTGGGTTTACGACTAGTCATGTCAGCCCGGGCTCCTTATCATATGGATGCTAGCGACACTATCATATACGTGAGCCAAAAGGCGCAAACGGTCCCGGGCAAAGGTAAGGCGACACCCGTGGGGATACCGTGCGTGAGGCCGCAAAGTGATATGAGGTGTTACCGGCTAGATCGATGTGACATCGAGTCGGGGTCCTGACAGTGTTGGTATAGAGGCCATGTAGGAGTACATGGTGGGTTGTCTCATTGAAGCCGTCCTCAGGAACTGAGTTCTGTGTTTGTGATCCATGATTCAGCTACTACCATACATTGGGCCCTGAAATATGACCCCGCTCGACTTCTTATTCACCCTAGTCCTCTGTCCAGGAGTTGCAAGTAGTTTCTGGTGTTTGTAGCTTACTGGAGGCCGTGGACAGCGCTGACCGTAGGGGTGGGCTGTGATGCGGTAGGTACGTGGCACGGTGTACCGGATGCCCGTTTGGTATCTCGGGAACCCTGTTCACATCGTTTGGGGCTGTGAGCGAAACTCCGGCCGGATCTCCTCATGGATGGAACCCGAATAGGCGATAAACCTGGACTAGAGACTTGAGTGTTTAGGTAGGTCGTGGTCTACACCCACGTCGGCTTTCGCTTGAAGTCTGCCGAGCACATGACGTGTGCAGACGCTAAGTGGTGGAAACATGTATGAAGAAGTACACCCCTGCAGGGTTAACATCATCTATTCGAATAGCCGTGTCCGCGGAAAAGGACTTCTGGGTTGCTTATATCAGTTCATAGACAAGTGAAAGTGGATACTCTAAAATACGCAAGATAAGCGTGAGTGCTATGGATGGCGTTCTCGTAGGGAGACGGGAGCGGATCCATAGTGGTGTATTGATATGGTGAATATGTGGACTCGTGTGCGCCACCTCAAAAGAGTCGCTTGCAGTCGTAGTTTAGGATAGCCACCGAGTCAAGCTGGCTTGCTGCAGTTAAACCCCACCATCCCCTTTGTTGATAATGATGCATATGTAGTTAGTTCTGATGTAAGTCTTGCTGGGTACATTTGTACTCACGTTTGCCTATTTTATGTTTTGCAGAGAGACTTCGGTCTCACTAGTAGTTTCGCGTGGACTTCGACGTTTAGCTTGTTACCTCAGCTACGATCTTGTGCCCTCGGCAGGACCTGATAGATAGTCAGGCTTCTCAGCCTTTTTCATTTATAGATGTCTGTACTCAGACATGATAGCTTCTGCTTGTGCTTGATTTGTATGCTCTGAATGTTGGGTCATGAGACCCATGTTTGTAATGTCTCGCTCCTCGGAGCCTATTGAATAGATTACTTGAGTCATAGAGTCATGTTGTGATGCCATGTTGTATTTGCACATATCGAGCATATTGTGTGTATGTTATTGAAATGCTTGGTATGTGTGGGATCTGACCATCTAGTTGTTTATCTTTAGTAGCCTCTCTTACGGGGAAATGTCTCCTAGTGTTTCCACCGAGCCATGGTAGCTTGCTACTGCTCCGGAACACTTAGGCTGGCCGGCATGTGTCCTTCTTCGTTCCTGTGTCTGTCCCTTCGGGGAAATGTCACGCGGTGAATACCGGAGTCCTGTTAGCCCGCTACAGCCCGGTTCACCGGAGTCCTGCTAGCCCAGTGCTACAGCCTGGATTCACTCGCTGATGACCGACACGTTCGATGCTGGGTCATGGATGCCTGTCACTGTAAGTCTGTGCCACTTTGGGTTTACGACTAGTCATGTCAGCCCGGGCTCCTTATCATATGGATGCTAGCGACACTATCATATACGCGAGCCAAAAGGCGCAAACGGTCCCGGGCAAAGGTAAGGCGACACCCGTGGGGATACCGTGCGTGAGGCCGCAAAGTGATATGAGGTGCTACAGGCTAGATCGATGTGACATCGAGTCGGGGTCCTGACAGCGCTGGTATCAGAGCTTGACTGCCTGTAGGATTACCAAGCCAAACTGGTCGAAGTTGAGTCTAGAAATTCTTTAGTTATATAAGGGAATTGATTGTGGGATGGAACGTAAGGCTCTTTTACTCCTTATACCTCATGCCCTTCTGATCTGAGTCATCTTATCTTTCCTACGGGGTTAAGAAACTAGGCTATCTCTTCTTTCTATCAGGATCACGTGTTACTAATCAGTGGACTTATAAGATTGTTGGATTTAAGTCTCAGTTCAGTTCCTACTACTTCCGTATGATAATTGTTGATCTCGGAACCTTGATATTGTGCTTCTAAGTGGTTATGCCACCATTTTTGTGAATGTGCTCAAATCTTTTCCGAGCATTTACAGCCGTTATGCTGTCCGAGTCATCCCAGGTTTCTAAAGAGTCTGATGCATTTGCAAATCCTTTTGCTCCGGTTTCAATGTCTGTTAGGCCAGGTTAATCACACAAATTGTTGAGCTGAGGTATTCTACTGCCTCAACCTTATGTTGGAGTTATTATTATGACCCTAGGTGTCTCAGGGGATCATCTAGTAGTCTAGCCATGATTTATGTTCCAGTGTGATGACTCTGGCCGTCATTATCGAAAGCATCCCGTGATGCCATTTAGTAGTAGGTATTCTATCCCTGGGTTTTGAACCCGAGATTCACCCTACTTGCTTCATGTTGATAGTTTTGCTCGTTCCTTAAGGTTATTAGCAACCTTTGCATTAGTCCTCGATGTTCGTGGTATTCCTTTCTTCCAAATACTATGAACCGCTTATGGCAGATGTTCCTCGCTGATCGAAAAAATCACAATTAGAGTACTCTTGAGGAGTTCTCCATTCATAAATCGTGACTCTGCCAGTTCTACCTTTCTGCATGGGTTATCCGGAAGAAATATGTTGAACTTGGTTCGACATACTAATCTATGCATCCACAACTCAGAAAATCATGTGTTCCTTGAGTTGTCCCTCTTTAGTTGTCTTCTGACCCTCGTCTATCAATTGATAGTCAAGATTATGTGTGCATTCGTTCATCGATGCCTATTACTCTTGTGGTCTGTCAAGCCATTCTGTCCTGAATGACTTGGAGAAACAAACTCCAGTACCTCATCCATATCTAGGATTGGGTCAAAGTAGTTGTATTCCGCAGATCAAATGCCAATCCAGCTTTTGGTTCTGTTCTACCCTGAAGTATTACCTTCTTTATGACAGGAATTTCATGAGAATTGCACCACCTTTTGTGAATTCTTGATATAGTGATACTTCTCGCCATCCTTTGTCATTCCTCGGTCTTCGTGTTGAGGCAACCGGAATACCGACAAATGAATTGTGATGTGTGAAATCAATACTCCCAGCAACCTCGTTGCTTGGTAGTTAAAGGACAATAATTTCATTCTTAGTATGTTGGTTTTTGAATCATCCTTCTAAGACTGATCGTGCTACCTAGTCCTTATTTCGGTGCACCCCTCGATTGATGAGTTAGGATCTTGTCAAGTCCTCACTCATTTGATCATATCGTCTTGCCCTCAAAAGCAAGATTGTTCTCGAGCTTAGTAACATACCGGTGGTTCGTGACTTTCCAAATATCTTCCTGGAGGTGTTACCGGGTTGTCACCTGACCGCTATGTTGAGTTCGTGATCAAGTTGGTTTCTTGTGAACCACCTTCTCTCCAAGAATCGGTGTTAGATATCCCTGAGCTAGCTGGTTAAGCTATACAACAACCTGGAGAATTGGAAGATAAAAGCTTGCCTGACTTAGTTCGTCCCAAAGGGATATTCTTGTGTAGTGTGTGTTGAAGAAAGATGATATCTTCATCGATTGGTCCTTGTGATCAGTTGCTGGACCTATTGTCTTATCAATCCTTTGATTTGAGTGTGGGCTATCGTCAAATCAAATCAGTACCAACGATGCTCGTAATGTTGTCTTATTCGTGGTTGATCCCTCGAGCATACACCATTACATCTTTGGTCTGACCAATGCTATCACTTGTTCACTTAACTATGGAATTCCTTTTAAAAGGAAACCCAGATAAATTGTTGTTGAGCCCATTGACAACATCCTTATTCCCTCCATGATTTGTTGAACATTAAGCTAGTGTTGGAAACTTTTGAAAGCATTTCTTCATGCTAGTTCATGAAGCATATGTTCGGATGTAAGAAGTGACTTCCTCCAGTCCATGTGCATTTGATGCAAGTTGCCGCCGTGGATTCGAGAAAGTCAATGTTGTTTCCTTTGGAATCATCCCAAATCAGTCATGCATACGTGCGAAGTATTCTGTGGTTCGGAGACTTGCAACCTCCATTCTATATGGGTCCCTAGCACACCAAGCCACTGATTGATTTGTTCAAGGTTAATAGGTTCTAAGTGCTAGTCCCGAAGGTACCAGACGGATTTGTACAAGACTTCGATATCCTCGATGATGGTTCCCCTCCTGAACTCGGTAGTGTTTTATTATAAGACTACTTTGTGGTCATGCTTGTCTTGGACATCGTGTTCACATGTTGTAGCAGAACCAGCTCATGTTTTGGAGCTTGCTATCGTAGTTCATCTCCCGAGAATCCCGCAACGTCATCTCGTCGATTTGTGTTGCAACTTTCATTTTTTTTCCTAGACTCGATGAGTCTGGAATATCCTGACACCAACCAGATCTGAATCTCAGGCAGATATGATGGTTGGAACATTCTCCAAGAACTATAATATTGGTCCCTCGATAACCGGTAAAGTGGATGTCGTGGCCAACACACCCAGCCGGAAGACCTGTTATTGTAATATCTTGATTGAGGAAGTTGGCCACCTCCCCATAGGGATTTCGTAGGATTTACTCCCTAGTTGTTCCTTATGGATTTTTGTGTTCCCGAAGTCCGACCTTTACTTGATGTTCTAGATACCAAACCATTTCAATGAATGGGATACGTTAGCACATCAAGGAGAACATTAGAAGCGGAGTGCTAAATGTCTCTCGGTCGATCATCCAGATTTTATTTCCTTGGCCCCGCCAAGGGTGAAATTTGAGAAGGTGTTATCTTCCTTTGCATCTGCATCCTCCATCACCATTCATCATGGTAGTAAGTTGTGTTACCGGACCCTTGACACGGATGTTGGTAAAACCTTGATGAATATGGAAATGCTCAAGTTCTTGAGAGCACGCACAAGCGCTACGTGTTATCATAGGCACTAGCTGGGTTTGCTCTCAGTTTCCTCGGCAATGCTATGATCTTTTCAAACAGTGAATTCACTCTCTATTGTTGGGTTCTTCCCCAGTTACCAGAATCATTCCCAGCATTTGCATTTTGTTCCTAGCTTTCACCGCCAATGTGCCATTCTACCATGGGTCTCTTCCATTTCCGGTGATAAGCAAAATTCATCCATTACGTTGTCTTCAACAAGGTAATCCACATCATCCAAGTCCGAGTATGCCATTCTACCGACCCCCTCCAAACGTTCGCTCGAGAATTGCCTTAGGCTGGTTTAAAGAGTTTCAATGATCTCTGAATCAAAGGTAATTCTTTTTGCCACTTAAGGGGATATATCTTCGAGTCACCTTCCCTAAGGTGCATCATTGTGGTATCATGGCAACTCAACTCCTCGCTACGTTGACAACCGTTCACCACCTTCTTAGGTGTGTAATTATTGTCTACCTAGTGAACCTCCGTCATCTGCCTCACTCCATCCTTATGGATGTGTGCTTCGTCCCTCAGCTCGAGAGATGTTGCTATGTCTCATTCCGTGAGTTAATCCTGAGTTGTTCGATCTTCGAGAAGATCGACCCTTCTAGAGTCTCCTTCTTCCCTCCATGTCATGTTGACAAGATTTCTCAGAGCAAGACTTCAAGACAATAATGGTGTTCAAATCAACGTTCCTATGAAGTGCAACCTGGATCGTGAAGATTGTACTAGTTGCGTTCCCCTTCACCTTACCCTACGCTTGAATCTCGAGACGAGATTCTTGTTTAGTGGGGGTGAGTTGTCACATCCCTAGTTCTGACAATGCCTAGTGCATGCATTAGAGTGTTGCACCATGTTTAAATTTCATTTAAATTTGAAATGGGGATTGTTGAAACCCTAGCACCAAATGAAATTTAACTAGGTTCAATAAAAATATTTTCAATAACCCAGAATGCCCTTTGGAAATGTTCATAATTTCTGTTAAAGGTGAAAACCTCTTCCAAAAATGATGAACATATTTATAGGCTATTCCTGGATTTTTGAATTAAATTATATAGTGTTTGCATTTGGGCATTTAATTGCTAATAATATTTTAAATGCTCAAATAATCACAAACTGAAATGTTTACTGTTGGAAATATTCCAAACAGTGGCCACAGTCAGTTGCATGATTTTTGGAAATGCTCTGGCATTTTTAATAAATCCAAACACAATTACAGAAAATAGAAAACAGTAACTAAAATAGAAATAAAAGAAAAAGAACAGAGACTACCTGGCCTCACCCGTGCAGCCCACCAGCCGGCCCAGCTCCCCCCCCTGGCCGGCCCAGCCCACCCGCGCCTTCCCTGTCGTCTTCCTCCTCGGACAGAAGGACGAGGGCGTGTGCCCGACGCTCGCCGGCACGCGCGCGCGCCACCTCCCCCCCTGCTGGCCACCTCCTGCTTCCCCCGGACTCCCTCGATGCCCCGGACGAAGCCACGCAGCTGCCCCGCACCGCTCTCACTCTCCCTCGCCCTCCTCTTCTCCCCCTGCTCTCTCTCCCTCTCACCCGAGAACCACCGCCGCCGCCGACGGGCATCACCGTAGCCACTGGCCTCCCCTCGCCTCCCCGACCCGCTTCCGAGCTCCGCCACAACCCCCTCCACCTCCTCGTTGAGCTACGGACCTCCCGGACATGCTGCAACGCCGCCACCATCGCCGTTTCCGTCGCCGGCCACCGAAGTTCGCCGCGGTCAATTCGCCACCTCCGCCGCCTCCCCGAGACCACCGAGCTGCTCATCGACCTCGCTGTGAGCTCCTCTTCCATTTCCCCTTCTCCCCGCGCTCGTTCCCGCACTCCAGCCGCCTTCTCACCGGAGCCGATTGCTCCTCGCCGCCGGTCATGGCGCTGCCGTGGCCAGGGTCACCCCAGCTAGCGCCCGAGCACGTTACCGAGTTCGCCGCCCTCCCAGGAGCCCACAGAGCCTTTCCGTTTCCCCTCTAGTGCACCGCAGCTCCGCGTTCGACCTTGGCCGAACTCCGGCGGCCACCTAGGTCGACGCCGGCGCCGATTCCGGCCGCCCCGACCCCAACCGACTCCACAGGAAGACGCGGCGCCCTCCCAGCTACCCGTAGAGCCTCTCCGCCGCCCGAATGGTCGCCGGAGGAGCGATCCCGAAGCCCTCCGCCGTGCCTGTTGCCGCCGGCGTTGAGCCGCCGGCCTGTTTGGGCCATTTGACCGGGGTTTGACCTCCCCCTGTGTCACTGACATGCGGGACCAGCCCGCCTAATTAATCTAGGTTAGTTTAAATTAAAACGCTAACTAACCCAGTTAGTTAGGTTAGTCACTGACACGGAGGACCCACTGGTCAGTTTGACCTGGGCTGCCGTTGACTCGCTTACGTCATGCTGACGTAGTGCTGACGCAGTAAATTCTTTTCTGGATTTATTTTTATATAGGAAATTCCAGAAAATGCCTAAAACTTCAATAAATCATAGAAATTCAACCGTAACTCCAAATTAAATAAATCATATATGAAAAATTATCAGAAAAATTCAAGGAATCCATCTGTACCATTTTCATGCATGTTAGAACAACTTATAGGTGCTGTTTAGCACAAATCAACTAAATGGCATTTGAATAATCACATATGGAGTTTGAATTTGAATCTTATATTCAAACCAACTTCATTTAATCTGTTGCTAGTTGCATTAGCTCAAAACACATTCATATTGCCATGTCATGAGCATGCATCATATTGTGCATTGCATTGATTGTGTTCCTTTCTGTATTGCCGGTATTTGTCCCCTCTCGATAGACGTGATACCGATGATGTGATCGTTGACACTGATGAAGACTCAATGTTATCTTCAGAAGTGCCAGGCAAGCAAAACCCCCTTGTTCATTCCGATACAACCCTACTCTCTCGCTCCTGCTCTCTTTTTAATGCATTAGGACAACACCGATTCAACTGTTACATGCTGCGGTAGTTGAACCCCTTTATCCTCTGCATGACCTGTCATTCCACAGTAAATAGATGAAACCCACTAGCATGAGTAGGAGTTGTTTGAGCCCTGTTGTGCCTACTCATTCATGCTTGTTTGTCATGCCTGCTACTGCTTAGAGTTGAGTCGGGTCTGATTCATCGGGGATGAATCAGAGGTGTGTGAACATGTCCTACGGTGTGTGAGCTAAGCGTGTGAACACGATTTGGTAAAGGTAGCGGTGAGAGGCCATGTAGGAGTACATGGTGGGTTGTCTCATTGCAGCCGTCCTCAGGAACTGAGTTCTGTGTTTGTGATCCATGATTCAGCTACTACCACGCATTGGGCCCGAAACCAATGGACCCTCTCGGCTTCTTGATCACCCTTGTCCTCTGTCCAGGAGTTGCAAGTAGTTTCTGGTGTTTGTAGTATGCTGGAGGCCGTGGACAGCGCTGACCGTAGGGGTGGGATGTGATGCGGTAGGCACGTGGCCGGGTAAACCGGGCGCCCGTTTGGTGTCACGGAACCCTGTTCACATCGTTTGGGGCTGTGAGCGAAACTCCGGCCGAATCTCCTCATGGATGGAACCCGAATAGGCGATAAACCTGGACTAGAGACTCGAGTGTTTAGGCAGGCCGTGGCCGACACCCACGTTGGGCTTCCGCTTGAAGGTTGCCGAGTACATGTCGTGTAAACGGCGGTAAGTGGTGAGAGCGTGTGTGAAGAAGTACACCCCTGCAGGGTTAATATGATCTATTCGAATAGCCGTGTCCGCGGAAAAGGACTTCTGGGTTGCTTATATCAGTTCATAGACAAGTGAAAGTGGATACTCTAAAATACGCAAGATAAGCGTGAGTGCTATGGATGGCGTTCTCGTAGGGAGACGGGAGCGGATCCATAGTGGTGTATTGATATGGTGAATATGTGGACTCGTGTGCGCCACCTCAAAAGAGTCGCTTGCAGTCGTAGTTTAGGATAGCCACCGAGTCAAGCTGGCTTGCTGCAGTTAAACCCCACCATCCCCTTTGTTGATAATGATGCATATGTAGTTAGTTCTGATGTAAGTCTTGCTGGGTACATTTGTACTCACGTTTGCCTATTTTATGTTTTGCAGAGAGACTTCGGTCTCACTAGTAGTTTCGCGTGGACTTCGACGTTTAGCTTGTTACCTCAGCTACGATCTTGTGCCCTCGGCAGGACCTGATAGATAGTCAGGCTTCTCAGCCTTTTTCATTTATAGATGCCTGTACTCAGACATGATAGCTTCTGCTTGTGCTTGATTTGTATGCTCTGAATGTTGGGTCATGAGACCCATGTTTGTAATGTCTCACTCCTCGGAGCCTATTGAATAGATTACTTGAGTCATAGAGTCATGTTGTGATGCCATGTTGTATTTGCACATATCGAGCATATTGTGTGTATGTTATTGAAATTCTTGGTATGTGTGGGATCTGACCATCTAGTTGTTTATCTTTAGTAGCCTCTCTTACGGGGAAATGTCTCCTAGTGTTTCCACCGAGCCATGGTAGCTTGCTACTGCTCCGGAACACTTAGGCTGGCCGGCATGTGTCCTTCTTCGTTCCTGTGTCTGTCCCTTCGGGGAAATGTCACGCGGTGAATACCGGAGTCCTGTTAGCCCGCTACAGCCCGGTTCACCGGAGTCCTGCTAGCCCAGTGCTACAGCCTGGATTCACTCGCTGATGACCGACACGTTCGATGCTGGGTCATGGATGCCTGTCCCTGTAAGTCTGTGCCACTTTGGGTTTACGACTAGTCATGTCAGCCCGGGCTCCTTATCATATGGATGCTAGCGACACTATCATATACGCGAGCCAAAAGGCGCAAACGGTCCCGGGCAAAGGTAAGGCGACACCCGTGGGGATACCGTGCGTGAGGCCGCAAAGTGATATGAGGTGCTACAGGCTAGATCGATGTGACATCGAGTCGGGGTCCTGACACTTCGCAAGGGGAACGAAGCGACGAGATGGAGATGCACTGGAATCCCTTGATGTTGTTCGACCAGGTGGCTGATTATTGTTGCTACAGTAGTGTTGAGGACTATCAAGAGTGTTGAAACCCTTATTCGATTACCTTTGGGGATGCGTTGGATCGTGCTCAAAAGCAAGATTGGAAGAACAAGGTGAAGAAGCAGAGATCGACGCTGCGTATTGTTGCGAGCTGTCTAAAACGCAAATCTCTACTCTTAATGGAGCAGTTGGTAGTCTCGCTTCCAGGTTTTTTTTCGTCCCAGCACTTTCGTCCGGTTTTTTTCCGTAGGTTAACCGTCGTAGATTTTTTTCGATGATGGTTTCTTATTCACCGGTTTATTTACCCCTCAGCTCTTTCCTTGCAAATCAGGACTTTCCAAACGTGCACGCAATCACGGATCTAAATTTACTAACTTATCCAAATCAACCGATACCTTCCATTATTGCAAATTTCTTTAGGAAACAAATAATAGATTTTAAGGAAACAAATAAAAGATTTTAAAGACACATCATACTTTACTAATAATCACTAAAAATCAAATCTAAATTAATTAACCTTACCTTAAATCACTCAATCACTTTAATTAGAAAACATTTTCTTTCCTAATTGCACCTCGCTTAGTGTGCACATAACAATCCGAAGTAATTAGAGTCACATGATTGAATCCATTTATTTAGAGCGACATGATTGCGTTCCGAGATGGAGGCCATGATTTCGTCGAGGTCGTTGCTGCCTCCTACACTCAGGGTGTGTCGCCGAGATCGAGGCGAGCATGAGGAGCTGTGGCCACCGCCATGGTCACCTCATCGCAGGGGATGGAGCACGCCGTCGGCCTACAGCTTGTGGAGATCAGCACTTTCCAAACGTGCACGCAATCACGGATTTAAATTTACTAACTTATCCAAATCAGCCGATATCTTCCATTATTGCAAATTTCTTTAGGAAACAAATAAAAGATTTTAAAGACGCATCGTACTTTACTAACAATCACTAAAAATCAAATCTAAATTAATTAACCTTACCTTAAATCACTCAATCACTTTAATTAGAGAACATTTTCTTTCCTAACTGCACCCCGCTTAGTGTGCACATAACAATCCGAAGTAATTAGAGTCACATGATTGAATCCATTTATTTAGAGCGACATGATTGCGTTCCGGGATGAAGGCCATGATTTCGTCGAGGTCGTTGCTGCCTCCTACACTCAGGGTGTGTTGCCAAGATCGAGGCGAGCATGAGGAGCTGTGGCCACCGCCATGGTCACCCCATCGCAGGGGATGGAGCACGCCGTCGGCCTACAGCTTGTGGAGATCACTGTTGCTCTTCAGGTCGCGTGGTGACCGGATCTTGCCGATGTGTCCCTCCCCGACGACCTCCTCTTCGCCCGGTTGGCCGGCATGGATCTCGCCACTACTGCCCTCAACTTCTCTGCCTCGAGCTCGACGGTCAGCCACCATGGATCCCCCAGCTGGAGGGTCACGTGAACCAGCCGTCCTCCCATGCTGCAGCGGCGAGAATGTGACATGGCTCTCCGTACACGAAGAGTGGAGTGTGGAGTTCGGTCAAGTACTTATATACTTGGCCTCTACTGCTGATCCATGTACATGGAGAAGAACAGACAACCGCTCATTCATGCTTCGTTCCACTCCTTTGCGCTACATTACTGGAGGTGACATTTTCCTATCTCTCTATGTTGTAACAAGCCTGTTGCCTGCATAGTTAATGGATTTTTTATTTAAATTTATCGCTGCTTAGTGCTTTGTTGCAATTGTTCACGCAAGATTCTTATATATAATCTGAGCGTATGTAGGCATACTTAGCTTTACTATTCCATTTTTTTGGCGCATAGAAATAAGAGTATTGTCCAGGTTAGGTATTCAATTGAGTATGGTATTTGGATTGCTATCAGAATGTCTTTTCTATGCATGTGATTTCTCACATCTGGTTATAATATTTGTGAAGACATGCATTGCACGTGCACTTGGAAGCGGGCCCGTGGCCCGCGCTGGACGGCGCCGACGCCGCCCCGAGCCACCTCGTCCGCGTATTCTTGGAGCTATGGCTGGTCGATTTACATGAAATTAATTCCCTCAGTTCTTGTGGCAAATATAATACACATAATCCATATTGTTATGCACTAGCGTGTATGTGTGAAATAGATGGATTATGGTCCCGTACCCAATAAGATGGATATGTGTGTGTGTTAGAGAGAGAGGGAGAGGGGGATAGAGAGTGAGGAAGACGGAGGGAGAGTGTGTGTCTGTGTGTGTGTGAGGATTTGATGGTAAAAAAGATCGCCAATGTCGTAATATTGAACTCTTAAAGTTAATGTGGCCCCGTTGCAACGCACGGGCGTTCTTCTAGTGTGCTCAAATTCCCACGAAGTTGGTGTCGCTGGAGTATAGGTATGTGAGCGCTGCTCTAGGTAGCAAATCTGATATTGTTTCGTTTTCCTTTTCCCTTTTCTAATTCAGTTAGTAACACTAGTCCATGGTTTCAAATTGTCCGAGGGAAACCAGTGGAAGTAGGTGTTGGCCCTGATCTGCTTTAATTGCTGAGTTCGACATCTGGCAGTAGCTGGACTGGACGGGGCGTTGCTCGCCACTCAATCGCCAGCATGAAAAGTTGGAGATTCAAGAGATGATGTTTGTCTGCGGGATAAATTTTTCGTTTTAATTCGCACATTCGATCGCACTAGGCCTAGGGCGTAAAGTTTGTGAAAATTATGTCCAAAAACATTTTTAGCCATTTTCAAAATTGACATAAAACCGTAAAGAATTGGAAGACACATTTTATATATGAAAGTTTCACATTTGTTCAAGCTTTCCAAAGCCATATCATTTGGTGCATTCGGACAAACTATTAAAAAACTAACACAAAAATATGAACCTAGAGGAACTTCAACCATTTTCTAAATTACTTTTAAACCGTTCAAAATTGAAAAAAAAAACTTTCTATATGAAAAAGAAGCGCATTTCCATGAGCTTTCCAACGTCATATTAGTTGCATCAATCAGGTTAGCGATTTTCAAATTACGCCAAAAAATGAGCTCTCCTGTTCGGTTTGAGAATTTCCGCCATTTTTCAAATTGCTCTTTAACAGTAGGAAGTTTGAGAAAACTTCCTGTATGTGGAATGAGCGGATTTGCAGCAGCTTTCCAAGCCGTATTATTTGCCACATTCCGATAACTGGTTTAGAAATGGGCTCGAAAATACGATCCACGTTTTTTTATGAAAAAAATGGTTTATAAAACTGCTCTTAATTAAACCATGTAGATTTTGCCAAAAAAATCCAATTTAGGTTGTGATCCTCATGTGCATAGCTTTCCAACGGTACATCGCAAGCCTCATCTAGACAATGTTTGCGGAAGTTCAACCTCTCCGTGCGTGAAGTTCAACTACTACTGCTACGACGGGTCGACTTATTATCCTCATTCCGTGATCAAGATACTCACTCTCTCTCTCTCTCTCTCTCTCTCTCTCTCTCTCTCTCTCCAAAATGTGTGTGTGTGTGTGTGTGTGTGATAAGTTTCAATAAAGAAAGGAAAGAATAAATGTGGTCAGACATTTTTTTTATTAATCTTCAAGCGTATGCTGAGATGCTTCAACTTACAAATAATGCCTTGGTATATTTTTTAAAAAATTAGGCTCTTTAAGATCAGATTAGTCGTACAAAAACGATGCTAAAAGTATTGTATCCATGCTTTTTAATATACTATCGATATGAATTTATGCTAGACCTTGGTGTGCGCGTCTCTCCTCGTGGCCGGGCACAATTATGATAGTGTTGGGCCATGCTGATGCATATTTCAGTGGACATGTCAATTATCTCTTTCGTTTTTGACAATTTTTTTCATCTCTTTTGCTGTAACGGATGTGCATATGTGCTAGTTCAATCAAAGGATAGTGTACTGCAGAAACACTCTGAACTGGGAAACGTAGCCCACGTTAGTCCAGGCATCTAACAAGTATTGGCATACCGTCGATGCACAGATTACGTCATCGTCTCCTCCACCATCATTCTAAACCATTGGACCTCTTATGTGACCTCCATCGCTACAAAAAATCGCTATTCAGTTACAAAAGGCATGTCTCTTTATTATCACTTGCTAGAAGAAAATTTTCTACTCCCTCCGATCCATATTAATTGACGCCGCTTTAGTACGGAAAGAGTATAATATCTAAACATTTAGATAGCAAACATGAAAACAACACATTTGGCTCGAACTTTTTCGTGTTTATACTGCAAATCGTTCGATTAGTTAGAGAACCCATCATTAAAAGTAAATGCAGATTTGGAGGTGTGTGTGCGTCGCGCGGCAGGTAAGGTATGACGTGCTATTTATACCAAGAAACTACATCTTGATCCATGAGGACTGTCGAAGCTGAGTGCTCCAGAAAAATCAACATGGTTCATCATAATTTATCCATAGGACAGAGACACTTCGCCCCTCTATGGGACCTCTCTGCAGCCAAGCGCTGTCCCACAAAATTTTTTCTTTCTTTTTTCTATTTTATTTATATTTTCTATGAATAAATTTCCAAAACATAAATTTATTTTAAAAACTAAATCATGTCTTCGAAAAAATAATAACACAATATTAAAGAATTTTTTTGCAACTAGAAAAATGTTGACTGCTCTCAAAACAAAATATTCGTGACATTGATTTAATTGTAATTTCCAAAAATTGCATATACACTTTTGAAAATGCGTATAGAAAGTTTAAAATAATGTATGTGTAATATGAAAAAAAGTTTCTTACATTAAAAAAAATATATGTCACATTTCAAAGAAATATTCTTGCATTTCCATAAAATGTGTTTGACAGTTTCCAAAAAAATTATACAGTGTAAAAAATATGTTCGCCTGTTTTACATTTTTATTTCCATTAAAAACTTCAACATGTATTTGGAATTTTCTTGACAATGCATTCAAAAAAGTGTTCAAAACACGTATTATTAGTAAAATGTTCAACGTGTATCAAAGAAGAGTTAGTCTTCTACACTAAAAATGTATATTATGTACTGAGAATATTTAATATATATCTAGACAACCATAAAAAATGGAAAGTGTATTTTGAAAAATGTTTACTATTCAAAAAAGTGTTCAAAACATGTATTAAAAAAAGGAAATACACCGTGTATTTTAAAAATGTTGAACATGTATCAAAACAAATGTTTGGTGTGTACACTAAAAATTGATATTGTGTACTGGAAAAAATAGACATGTGCTGAATAAGAAAGAAACCAGTGAAAATTGCAAAAGAACAAAGAAAACTAGTAAAAATGGAAAAATAAAAATAAAGATAACCAATGCAAACGAATGGAAACAGTGAAAACCGAGAAGAAAACATAGAAAAACGAGAAAGTAACGAAGAAATAAAGCAAAAACACAAGTAAAACCGAGAAAGAAAGAAGTAAAAAACCATGGAAAATGGAGAAAAAACCAAAAATAGAAGAATATCAATGGAAACCAAAGAAAACCGAGAGAGAAAATAATAGAAAAAATTGGTCTAAACCAGTACGTCGACCGAGCGGCCTACCTGCGCTAATGGACCGCCCATATGCGCATGCTTCAGTCCAGACGAATAATATAGTCGCTATGAGCGAGATATAGTATTCACGTATATAGCTCGGCCAATCTCATATTTGGTGCTTCATGCACTTGTTCCTTGTTATTTGCCAAACCTGCACACCGCAGTTTCCTTTGATAGATCTCTCTTCCGGTTTAGAGAAGCTTCCAAAAGCTTACTATCCGATTTCAGGAAGCTTCCAGCCTGGTTTTCCTTTTTTATTTTCTGTGGCGTTCGTCCCTTTTTGTTCGTTCTTTATTTTTTTGGCTTTTGTTTTCATTTTACCGTTATTTTATAATGATTATTATTTCTTGACATTTCCCTATTTTGTTTGACTTTTTCAGTTTTCACTCTTATTTTTATTTTTTATTAATAATTGAACATTTTCAATAAATATTTCAATCATGATATTTTTTCAAATTGCAGCACTTTTCCAATTTTTGACTTCATGAACTTTTATAAAAAATACATGAATTTCTTTTTATTTCCCGAGCCTTTTCAAATTCCCATACTTGTTCTAATTTTGTGTTGTGTTAAAATTTGCAAGATTTTTTTAATTATGTGATTTTTTTCCCAATTTGTGAACTTTTCTCGAGTTCCTGAACTTTTTCCAAAGTTGTGATTTATTTTTCCAAATTCGTATTTTTTTAAAAATTCATGAACTTTTTTTATATACCCTTTTTTTGCAGGAAACGAGGTGCATGTCCGTGACTTTGTTTCAATTTTTTGTCAAAAAAGTCGGTGTCTTTTTAACAGCTACTTTTATTTACAGCGGTTAGCCAATGAGCATACGCGAAAAGAGCGAGCAAGCAGGCGACCGGGCGAAGCCACCACCAAGTTGTTCTCTCGTGATTGGGTCGCGGCCCAAATAGTCACATGCACCGGCTGCGCTTAAGGCCTAATTGGCAGCAATCTCTACTCCTAATGTCTGAGTTGGTAGTCTCGCCTCACTCCGGTTAATTATTCCCCACCGGTTTTTATCCCACCAGAGCATTTAAACCGGATTTCCTCTACTCCTAATGTCCGAGTTGCTAGTCTCGCCTCACTCCGATTAATTATTCCCCATCATTTTTTATCCCACCAAAGCATTTAAACCGGATTTTACCCATGATCTATTTAAACCGATCTTATGTTCCAATAGGATCAATTTTCGGTAGTATGTGGTAACCATTTATATGGAAAGGAATAAATTATGATCAATCTTTAATCAATTTATGAAGACCAAATCTCTACTATCCCGCACAAATATTTACATGCATATGCCATTGCCTCTACCCACGTTTGCCTCCCACCCCACCGGCCCACCCCAACACGAATCAAACTGCTCAGCTCGACTCCCCCATCCCCGCACTGCATGATTTTCTCAAAGAAAAATTCCCTGCACACTCCACGACCCCATCCCGCACTCGTGCGAACTGTCCCACTCGCGCCATGCCCTAGATCGCCGTTGTCGCTGTCGTCGCCGCTGCCGTTCTCTCCTCCCCTCGTTCCGTGCCTCCCCCTCCAGGCACCAAGCCACCTCCAGAACCACGCCTCCAAGTCCTCGCCTCTCCCCTTCCTCCTAAATACATATGCCCATGGTAGGGGAGGTGCAAGGACATGCTTAGACCGGCGGGGATTTACCAGGACGAGCCTCACGCGTTGCGGCCTATGCATGCATGCTGGCCGAAACGAGTCCGCCATGCATACGTGCATGGTAGGTGGGCTAGCCGAGATCTTCGCCTCCGTTAGTGGATCGATATGGGTCTTGGCAGTAGTGGCAGGCATCGGCGGATCAGAGGACGTGGTCTGAAGCTGCGTGATACGTCTCCAATGTATCTATAATTTTTGATTGTTCCATCCTATTATATTATCTGATTTGGATGTTTAATAGGCATTTATATGCTATTTTATATTATTTTTGGGACTAACCTATTAACCGAGGGCCCAGTGCCAATTTCTGTTTTTTTGCCTATCTTAGAGTTTCGCAGAAAAGGAATACCAAACGGAGTCCAAACGGAGTGAAACCTTCACGATGATCTTTCTTGGACCGAAAGCAAACTAGAAGACTTGGAGATGAAGTCGGAGAGGCAACGAGGCGGCCACGAGGCAGGAGGGCACGCCCCCACTCTCATGGGCCCCTCGTAGCTCCCCTGACCTAGTTTCTTCGCCTATATATACTCTTATACCCTGAAAACATCCAGCAGAGCCACCAAACCACTTTTCCACCGCCGCAACCTTCTGTACCCGTGAGATCCCATATAGGGACCTTTTCCGGCGTCCTACCGGAAGGGGATTCGATCACGGAGGGCTTCTAAATCAACACCATTACCTCTCCGATGAAGCGTGAGTAGTTTACCACGGACCTTCGGGTCCATAGTTATTAGCTAGATGGCTTCGTCTCTCTTTTTGATTCTCAATACCATGTTCTCCTCGATGTTCTTGGAGATCTATTCGATGTAATATTCTTTTGCGGTGTGTTTGCCGAGATCCGATGAATTGTGGATTTATGATTGAGATTATCTATGAATATTATTTGGTTCTTCTCTGAATTCTTATATGCATGATTTGATATCTTTGCAAGTCTCTTTAAACTATCGGTTTAGTTTGGCCTACTAGATTGATCTTTCTTGCAATGGGAGAAGTTCTTAGGTTTGGGTTCAATCTTCTGGTGTCCTTTCCCAGTGACAGTAGGGGCAGCAAGGCACGTATTGTATTGTTGCCATCGAGGATAAAAAGATGGGGTTTTATTATATTACTTGAGTTAATTCCTCTACATCATGTCATCTTACTTAATGCGTTACTCCGTTCTTTATGAACTTAATACTCTAGATGCATGCTGCATAGCGGTCAATGTGTGGAGTAATAGTAGTAGATGCAGGCAGGAGTCGGTCTACTTGACACGGTCGTGATGCCATGTTCATGATCATTGCCTTAGATATCATCTGAACTATGTGCTTTTCTATCAATTGCTTGGCAGTAATTTGTTCACCCATCGTAATATTTGCTATCTTGAGAGAAGCCACTAGTGAAACCTATGGGCCCCAGGTCTCTTTTCCATTATATTGAATCTCTTTTCCATATTGTTTAATCTCGTTTACATCTTACTAGTTTCCGATCTATAAACCAAAAATACCAAAAATATTTACTTTACCGTTTATCTATCTCTATCAGATCTCACTTTTGCAAGTGACCGTGAAGGGATTGACAACCCCTTTATCGCGTTGGGTGCAAGTTGATTATTGTTTTTGCAGGTATTCGGTGACTTGTGCGTTGTCTCCTACTGGATTGATACCTTGGTTCTCAAAACTGAGGGAAATACTTACGCTACTTTGTTGCATCACCCTTTCCTCTTCAAGGGAAAACCAACGCAAGCTCAAGAGGTAGCAAGAAGGATTCCTGGCACCGTTGCCGGGGAGATCTACGTCAAGTCAAGCCATACTAAGTACCCATCATAAACTCTTCTCCCTTGCATTACATTATTCGCCATTCGCCTCTCGTTTTCCTCTGCCCCACTTCTAAAATGATTTTTGAAAAGGTTCGCCTTTTCTTCGCCCTTCTTCCGTTCGATCTTATGTTCGCTTGTGTTACCATGTGCCTTCCTTTTGCTTGCATCTTCACTTGCTAAAAGTCTATGGATCCCCATCCACTCGCCAATCTTTTTAAGAGGTCCAATTATGATGAACCTATTGCTAGTGAGTTGAGTGCACTAGATTGTCTTTGTGAGGTTTTGCTTGAAATTCGTGAATCTGAAAATTGTGATGGACTACTTTATGAAGTGATTCACGATAGATCTTTGAATAAAAAGCATGATTGCAATGATTTTACTCTAAATTATATTGATGTCAATTGTGCTAATAATATGCAAAACCCTAAGCTTGGGGATGCTAATTTTTCTATGTCTACTACTTGTTGCAATGACCATGATTGGGGTGATTCTTCTTATGACCATGAAAATTTATTTAAGCCCCATGATGAATATGAGATTGATAATAATGTTTGCAATAATATTGAAAGTGGGTTTGTAAGAGTGTCAACTTTAGATCCCACATATTTGGAGAATTTTCAATCTTATGAAATCTTTGATGAAAGTGGGTTTGGAGAGGTCATGACTTTAGTTAATGTTAATCCCACTATCTTGGAAGAGTATCAACTTTGCATGCATGTGGATCGTGTTGAGAATATGTTTTGTGATAGCTATATTGTTGAATTTGCTTATGATCGTACATGTTATTATTATGAGAGAGGAAAATATGGTTGTAGAAATTCTCATGTTACTAAATTTCCTCTCGTTATGATGAGATTCCAATTGTTTCTTTCTTCTTTCTTGCATATGCTTGATCTTGCTTGTCTTGCTAATTTGTTTTCCTATAAAATGCCTATGCATAGGAAGTATGTTAGATTGAGATGTGTTTGCCACATGTTTTATGATGCTCTCTTTGTGCTTCAGTTTTTCTCTTTTATGTGAGCATCGTTGAAATTATCAATGCCTAGCTAAGTGCGTTAAACGATAGCACTTGTTGGGAGGCAACCCAATTTTATTTTTGTTCTTTGCTTTTTGCTCCTATTTAGTAATAAATAATTCATCTAGCCTCTGTTTAGATGTGATTTTATGTTTTAATTAGTGTTTCTGCCAAGTAGGACCTTTGGGAAGACTTGGGTGAAAGTTGATTTGATCTTGCTGAAAAACAGAAACTTTTGCGCTCATGAGATTATTTGTCGTTTTTTAACAGAAGAGTGATTTTCAGTTGATTCTTTTTGCATAAGATTAAAAGACAAATTACTCACGTCCACAAATTTATTTCAGAATTTTTGGATTTACAGAACTATTCGAGAGTTACAGATTACTACAGACTGTTCTGTTTTTGACAGATTCTGGTTTTCGCGTGTTGCTTGCTTATTTTGATAAATCTATGGTAGTATCGGGGGGTATGAACCATGGAGAAGTTGGAATACAGTAGATATTACACCAATATAAATAAAGAATGAGTTTACATCAGTACCTTAAAGTGGTGATTTATTTTCTTATACTAACAGAGCTCATGCGATTTTCTGTCGAGTTTTGTGTTGTGAAGTTTGATTTGATGGACTACGGAATAAGGAGTGGCAAGAGATTATGCTTGGGGATGCCCAAGGCACCCCAAGGTAATATTCAAGGACAACCAAAAGCCTAAGCTTGGGGATGCCCCGGAAGGCATCCCCTCTTTCGTGTTCTCTCAACAGAAATAGAAAACCTTATGGTGGATTTACTTTTTCCCTAGTTAATCAAATGTATGGTGTAGCCATGTTTATTTTACTAGATTTTGTGCTTGTCATTGAACCTTTATAAAAATTATGTTTATAAAAAAATTCATCATTGGAATAGTAGTTTTTTTTTCTGGAGTGTGTATAATATTTTACCTATGCCATGTCATTCTTCTATCATTGAAGAGCCACCTCGAAGCTGGATCATCTACTTCTGCAGATACAGTTGAGTGAGCAATGTCCCTCATGCTGAATAACCCTAAGGTGATGGTCAAAGTTCGTTATGAAGTTGATTCCTACATAGGGAAACTAGTATGCCTAATTGAGGCGGCCGATCTCCTAAAGTTACAATACCTTCATTGCATAATCGTGGAGACGCACTACTAGGGAAAACCATAGTAGTAGCGCGTGTTTTGTGCCCACGAGTAGCGCGGGTGGCCGCGCTACTAATAAGGCGCTACAGCTATTGCTTAGCAGTAACGCGTGCCAGCACGTGCTATTGCTAGGACAAATAGCTGCAGCGTTTGTTCAGTACCACGCTACTGCTAAGGTATCTACTTGCAGCGTGTTTTCTTTCCATCGCTACTAGTATTTTTTTAGTGTATTTATGCGCCATCATACAAATATTGGTACAATACCAGCTATTATGAGGTTTAGATCATTATGTCCATAACAGTGTATTAAATGAAGGCGGATTAGGTTCAAGTGGAGGCAATATGTGGTGCATGTCAAAAGTATACTACTACTCCAAACTTGATCTAGTTTGGACTAGTAGTACTTTCGATGTGCACCACATGTTGCCTCCACTTGAATCTAATCCGCCAGCACAAGCTATTTAATTATCATCATAGTCATTACCACCAACAGTATTTATTTAATCAGCACTAACATTAGCTAATAATAATCATCATAGTCATTATCACCAACACTAGCTATTTTATCATCATAGTAATAGTGTAGCACATCATCATCCTCAAACTCATTTCTAGCTAGCTAATCACTCCTGCTGCTCTCTCTTAGGTAAAATAACATAAAATATATATAGCTCTCCTCCTCGATCAAACTGGAGCATGCAGATGAACCTGTCTCCTAATCGTGGGTAGCGCATCTGTTTGCTGCCCCCTAGTACTTCTCTGCGCTCCCCCATCACATATTTGGTCCAGTCTTACACTATTAAGCATCCGTCGCTAATCTTGAATGCACTAAAGTAATCTGTAGGATATCTTGGCCGTAAGCTGATAATACTCATGGTACCTTTAGTCTCGATCCCATAAGGCACAACATTCATCGGGAGTCCCTGTTGAAGAACATCGTACGGTAACATACTTAGCAATGAAGTTTAGCTTCAAAAATAATGTATCGAAAAGATGCACCGATGACAAATAGTAAAAATCTTACCATCCTTCCTAAATAGATGTGACCGTAGTTTATTACGAACACTATTGGTCGCACATTTTCAGTACTAACATTTCTAAATACAGGAAGAAAATTTGTCTTGACAGTATCAAGATCCTCAAGCCATGAAACATAATGACTGGGCTCCTCGCAGTTGAGTTCAGCCCTAGGACAGTATACGGTCCTGTCTACCAAGCGCAGGACATGTTTGCTTGCACGGAAATAAGCTGACAATACAAATTAGTTGTCAACTATTTTTGAATAAACAATATCAAAGACATAAATATGGTTGAGAAACTTACATAATGGTATAACTGGAGGCATTTGCACATCGACCCAGATGTCGGTATTACCTTCAATATCATCTTCCGGATGAATATCAAAGGTGATAACCATATCAGGCTCAAATGCATAAGTCTTGCATAGTGCTCGCCATGTTTTGCATCCAAAATAGGTGTAGTCGTCTGAATTGTATAACTTTGCATGGAAAATATAACCATGCTCGATCTTCAAGTAAACTTTCTTTTCCTCCATACTATGACTGAAACCTATCTTATCCAATACAAAAACTCTTGCATGGCAGGGGATACGCTAGTAGAATAAAAAAAAATAAGTTGAAGCAAATGAAGCAGATGTCATGCTTAATTACGAAAAAAGACATGTCGTTGTGACTTACTGTATCCACTTCGAAGTTCTCGTCCAGCTTGATGCTGAAGTGCCTATCATCATCTAGGAAGATTCCGTCGCACAAGCCGCGCTCGTCTTCGCAGTATTTGCAAATACCGAAATCCTTCTCGTCTTCAGACATTTCCTATGTTCATAGTTAAAACATTAATTGAAAATCGATCGAAGACAACTACCAAGATACTCAACACACAAATCCGGGGCACTCGATATTTCCTACATATTCTAGCACAAGTCATGCCAAAATTCACGGAAAAATCCGGCATGACCTTTGCTAAAATAGGACATATCAAGCGCCTGAAATTTGCCGGAACGGAAATGAATCAACACTCCGGCAAAACATAGGTCACTCGAAGGTGTAACCTGCAAACATGACCGGCCACTTGGATATTGAGCAACACAAGATATACATTTCAAAATATCTTATAGGACTCAAATTAGCATGCATTCAATAAGCAAAAGTAAATCATCTCATGCGTCAGTACATCGTCGAATATTATCACTAATACATCACGAATAGTGTCATACATATAACATCACTAATACAACTAAAACTCTAGCACACGACGGGTATCGGCGCGGGCGGTGGACACCCACGAAGAAGGCACCATCACGGGATCATAGCTCTAGTGAGATCCCCGGAGAACCTGCCAGGTACTGGAGAACGGCCTGTGCTCCAACGCAAACAAGTAGCGACGGACGTGCGCGTCCTCCTCACTGACACAGTGACGCACCACCTCCGCAGATTCCTCGAGCCTTTGGATCGTCACTGGCCCACGCGACCGCCACCAAAGAAGGTTCGGGTCAACGACAGGCTGGCTCCTCACCAACCTGCGCCCCCGGTAGGTAGCGCCTCCCAGTACCACCCCGGCGGAGCCCAGTCCCGAACATGGCCGATCTGGTCAAGCAGGTCTCGTCCTCCGCCGACTCGACGACGAGGATGCGGGATAGGCATCGTCCACGTCGAGGCGGGAAAAATTGCTTTAACTAAAAAATCACCTAATTAGTACCTAGTTCTTACTAACTAAATAGAAGAAGGTCAAATTTTACTCGTTTTATTATGCATTACACTAGTGTTTATTCATCATCTAAGAAAACATCACCTAAGAAAAAATCCCAGCCGCATCTGTATCCAATTCATTTCCACCCATAGATGAACCCTAACTATTTGATGCAACTAAAATTTGAAGAACCCTATCTAGGCAGAGGTAGGGGAGGGGGAGGAGCAGGCATGCTCACCTTGATCGGGTGCCTGCGGCGAGAGAGGGGCAGGCGGCGTCGAGGTCGGGCTTGGGGCGGGGCGGCGTCCGGGGTGGCGTTGAGGTCGGGGGCGGCGTCTGGGGCGGCGTTGAGGTCGGGGGCGGAGGCGGCGTTGAATCCGGGGTCGGGGGCGGCGTAGAGGGTGTGCAGAGAGCGCGCGGCGACCGACGGGCGACGGCGGCGGCGAGAGCAGAGGAGTTCGATTTGGGGGAAGTGGCCGTGGGGAAGGATGAACGCGGTGGTTAAGTCAGAAGTAGCAGTAGCGCTTTCCTGAAAGCGCGCTGCTGCTACGTTAGCTACAGCGCGTTCTGGGATACGCGCTACTGCTACTACTTTCTCCTTTTTTCCTTTTTCATTTATTTTTCTTCGCATTTTATTTTTTTCCTTTCACCTTCTTCTATTTCTTTCATTTTCAATTACCTTTCTATTTGCTTTTCATTTAATTTTATATCCTTTAGTAGTAGCGAGTTTAGAGCAAAATGCGCTGCTACAAAGAAAGTAGCAGTAGCGCGGTTCCATATAGATCGCTACTACTATGTGTACCATACCGGCTAAGCCGTGAGAATTTTAGTAGTAACGTGTATTCACCGAGACGCTACTGCTACGACACTATCTGCAGCGCGGTTTCGGCAGGCGCGCTGCTGCTATTTAGCACCAGCGTGCTTCTTTGACCCACGCTACTGCTAAGGTTCTGTGTATAAGGTTTTCCCTAGTAGTGACGCTTCGTCTGCATCCACCAACACCACTTCTTTTTCCTCATGAATCTTCTATTCACTGCACCGTCGGTGGATTTTTTTATTCCCAAGGGGACAATGCTTCTTGTGAACACATCTGCAATAGAGAGGGGTCCCAAGATATGGGATAAACCAACAAACTTTATTCCAGAAAGGTACTGAGTATGAAACCATGCATTAACTATTTATTTGGTTTCCTGGAAATGCTTATTTGAGTAGCATAGACCTTACTGATTTGTACATTATTTTCATAGGTTTGAGGGTGAAAAGGGAAGGTATTATGGCTATGCCATTTGGTATGGGCAGGCAATGATGCCCAGCAGAGAATTCAGGTATGCAGATGGTAGGCCTTGCTCTGGGAGCTATGATCCAATGTTTCGAATGGGAAAGAGTGGGCCCTTGGAGGCCTTCTATAAACCCCGTCAATCTATGATTACTCTTCTTTCGGAGATATAGTATTATTGTGGAACACATGGCTGTTCTTTTGTTGCTTTGTGTTGTATGGTCATCGTCAGCAAAATATTGTGTGGACATGTGACAATGTTATCCATGTCTCTATGTGTAAAAACTATGTTATGCAGTTTGCTAGCTATTCACCACCTGTGAGTGGAGCATCGACCATGCACTCCATTGATGCTGGGATGCCACCATATAACTTAAATCTGTGTTCCATATAAAGTTGTGCTATATGTGTTGACATTTTTAATCAGAACAGTTGTGTGTTTGATCATTTGTTTATGTATCAAGTACTTCTACTTGTTTTCTTTGATAACGGGCCCTTCGGCTTGTTACCATAAGCATTTTTTTACTTAACACGGTGAGTACATACCCTGCCTATGCATAATTAGGATGCACACATCCAACACCAATGCGCACACACCAAAAACATGCCAATAAATAGCAAAGTCATACAAGACCAAAGCTATACGCATGCGAGGAAAAAAGCAATCAGATCAACGAATCAACAAACTACAACAATGATCATATTCGCACCAATTATCTCATGACATCACATGGACGACGAGGTTCTTTAACAGCAACACCTTCACGAAGAGAGTGACGCTTAAGCATCGCCGTCGCCGGATCCAACCATCCAGGGCCAAAATCTAGATTTTCATCCTGAAGAACCAGTCCGAGCATATACGAGCAATGCCTTCAACAAGGTAATGACATAAAACCATCATCATTGCTAGGTATAACCAACTCAGGCTAGACCTAGGCATACACCTATATAAGGGAGGTAGGGGCCTCTCGGGTCGGCAGCTAACATGTGCCTCTCTCATATGAGACAACCACCATCAAAACAGATCAGACATGCAAATTGCCTCACCTCGAGGGCCTGAATTTGGAGTAAATCCTTCATCTCATGAGCAGAAAATCACACCGACAATTATTTCCTCTAGGGTTACAGATTTTTTTTCTTGTACAACTGTGTGAAAGGTTACGCCAACATGTGTTATTATTATTATTGCTAATCATGAATTCTACGCAGCTTATGCTAGGGGTCATATTCAAACACTTGTAGAGGCTTAGTTGTTGCTTTTGCTTTTTTTTGTTTGATATTTACGTATTGAAGCTTGATACTTGAACCATATTTAATAAATGGTTGTGTGCTATGTAGAGGCCAGGGCTAAGAGCATCTACACCTAGAC